>NC_143547.1:23793933-24096075 GCF_031878675.1 Megascapheus bottae
CCATATCATTTCAACAATGCACAAGCCCGATTCCCTCCTGGACTTCGGGCACATTCAAGGAGCCAGGTTACAGGCCTGGAGAAAACTCCCTCAAAAGGGGCCAGCCACTACCTCCTTGGCTAAGATCCAGCAAAAGGCTGATGAGCCCTATAGTGACTTCATCTCGCACCTCAATGTGGCCGCTGAGAGACTGCTTGGCCCCAGGGAAAATGGAAGTGCATTTGTTAAACCCCTTGCCTTTGAAAATGCCAATCCGGTGTGTCAGGATCTTCTCCGGCCACATAAACACAAGGCTGACCTTTCAGAGTATGTAAAACTTTTTGCTGGCATAGGATCAACTTATGCCATGGGACTGGCAATTGGAGCAGCATTTAAAAATACTCAAGATCCCTGTAAGGGAACCTCCATTTGCTACTCTTGCAAACAGCCAGGACATTTTGCCATGAATGCCCAGCTGCTTTATCAAAAAGACCCTTGACTCAGGGCTCGGCTCCATCTCCTTCAGGCAGGCTGCCCCCCTCCACCCTATGCCCCAGATGCCATAGGGGCTATCACTGGGCAAAGGAATGTAGATCAAAGGCTAATGCCCAAGGGCAACCCCTCCCCTCTCACATATAGGGAAACTCCCAGCAGGGCCAGCCCCTGGCCCCGGTATCTCAGAGGACAAGCCCTGGGGCAGTGCGGTTTGTCCCCTCCCAGCCTCAGACCCAATATCATCCCTCCTCCCAATCACCTCCCTCCAACGAGCTACCCCAGGTAGCGCAGGATTGGACCTCTGTGCCACCTCCAATACAATATTAGACTCTACCCAGGGCCCACAAATTATTTCCACAGGAGTACAAGGCCCCTTACCCCCAAATACCTGTGCCTTTATTCTGGCTGAGCATCAACCATTCTCAAAGGTACTCAGGTCTTTCCCGGCATTGTTGATAATGATTTACTGGGGAAATAAAAATTCTGGCGACTGCTATGAATGGAATAGCTGCCATCCCACAGGGCACCCGTTTAGGACAACTTGTTCTTATGCCCCTGATTACTGGAGACCAATCTCCAATTTCTTCCAGGCCCCGAGGTACTACCCCCCTGGGCTCCTCAGATGCTTATTGGGTTCAGCCAATTACTAAAAATAGGCCTGTGCTAACCCTCATTATTGAAGGAAAAGAATTCCAGGGCATTTTAGATACAGGAGCCAATGCTATAGTCATATCTCAAGACCATTGGCCCGCCCATTGGCCGCTGACCACATCTCTCACTGATTTGCCAGGTATAGGCCAATCCGATAATTCCCAAGTCAGTTCAAAGGTATTACATTGGAAAGATAAGGAAGGAAATAAAGGCACCGTAACTCCTTTTGTATTGCCTGGCCTCTCTGTTAATCTATGGGGACGTGATATTCTCTCCCAAATGGATGTTATTTTGTGCAGTCCTAATAATGTAGTTACACAACTGCGCATGGATTACATGCCTGGTACAGGACTTGGAAAAATGAAACAGGGCATAACTCAGCCTATTACAATTCCCTCCAAAACAGATAGACATGGGCTTGGACATTCGGATTTTTAGTAATGGCCACTGGCCTTCCTGTACCCCATGCAGATAAAATCACCTGGAATTTGCTCAAGGATAGAGCCCTACCACTTAGATACCTGGCTCCCCTTCTGGTTTTTGGTGGTTAATTGGAGATAAGAGTCTTACAGACTTTTCTGCCCAGGCTGGCTTCAAATCTCCAACCTCAGATCTCAGCCTCCTGAGTAGCTACGATTGCATGTGTGATCTGCAATTCCTTAGCACATTATTTTTTTTTGTGGGTCATAGAGCTTGAACTCAACCTGGGTGTTATCCCTGAGCTCTTCAGCTTAAGGGTACCCCACCCTACCCTTGAGCCAAGCCCCACTTCCCGTTTACTTTTTCTTTTCCTTTTTTTTTTTTTGCTAGTCCTGGAGCTTGAACTCAGGGTCTGAGCACTGTCCTTAGGCTTTCTCAAGGCTAGAGCTCTACCACTTGAGCCACAACACCACTTCTGGCTTTTTTCTATGTATGTGGTACTGACAAATTAAACCCAGGTCTTTGTGCATGACAGGCAAGCACTCTTCCACTAGGCCAAACTCCAGGCCCCTCACTTCCTGTTTTCTAGAGGTTAATTGGAGATGAGTCTCAGGTTCTTTTGTGCCCTGACTTGCTTTGAACCTTGATCCTCAGATCTCAGCCTCCTGAGTAGCTAGGATTACAGGTGTGACTACCACACCTGGCTACTTAGCATAATCTTTACATTGGAGACCAAGATCTCTTTCCTTAGAGATCCTGGTCAAGTCTCCTCCAATGATGGGAGCATGGAAATGTCCCTCTAATATTCTGAAAGTGTAATACCCCAGTCTCTTTATTCCTTCCTATTTCCCATGACTCTTGGCATGCATATATATATATATATATATATATATATATATATATATATATATACTTATACTCTATGTGTAAATCTCCCTTAGTTTATAGAGTAGGATGAAGAATAAGAGTCATTCTGAAACTAAGGGCAAGGTTGGGCCTCATGTACTGGGTTCTGGGAGCCTCAGTCCTGCCTCATATCTCACCTGGCCTCCTTATGGGATCTTACTCCAGTCTTCTGTTGACCCAGGGCTCTTTCTACCAAACCCACATGCGGAAGTCAGGAATCAGCTGCCTGATCACCTTACAATGACACTTTGAAGGCTCACAGCAAAAATGGTGCTGAACTGGCACAGGGGCTGTTGGGGATCACATTTATGGCCTAAGGCCCTTGAAAGGGACTGATTGATTTCTCTGTGGGGTATAGTTAAGAGAAGATTGCAGATCTCAGAACACAGCTCTCACTTGTGAGGTGTGCTCTCTCTCTCTCTCTCTCTCTCTCTCTCTCTCTCTCTCTCTCTCTCTCTCTGCTTCTCTCTCTCTCTCTCTGCTTCTCTCTCTCTCTCTCTGCTTCTCTCTCTCTCTCTCTCTCTCTCTCTCTCTCTCTCTCTCTCTCTCTCTCTCTCTCTCTCTCTCTCTCTCTCTCCCTCTCTCCCTTCAGTTCCCTCCCTCCATTTTTTAACCCCTTTCTAGATTGTGAACATGTGATCCCTGGAATGCAGGAAGATGGTTCTCAATTATTTAAGCAGCACTCAGGTGTTGAGTAATGTACCCTGGATCATCTAGTGAATGGAATACCCTCATGTCATTACCATGTCTTTCTTTAGTCTTAAGAGATACTAAGAACAACAGGAACAGTTGGTATTGTTACTGCTCCTTTACTTCCTATATGATAGGCTTGCTCTATGCTCAGCTGAGAGGCAGGGCTCATTCTACTAAACCCCTAACTCTTTTAGAATCTGATACAGAATTCACAGAGCTGCTGCCTGGCCCTCTTTCTCAGTGCCTCTCAAAACTCAAAGGAGGACTGGAAATGTGGCTTAGTGGTAGAGGGCTTGTCTAGCATGCATGAAACCCTGGATTCCATTCCTTATACCACATATACAGAAAAAGCAGGAAGTAACACTGTCTCAGGTGGTAGAGAGCTAGTGAGCACAGAAATAGGCTCAGGGATAGGGCCCAGGCCCTGAATTCAAGGCCCCAGGACCCTATAAAAAGTCTCAAAGGAAATGTTGGCTTAACTCTATAGAGGTCATCTCAATCCCTTCCTAAATCCTAACCTTGAGTAGCAGTAGTGTGTGTCTGAATTAGTCTATTAAATTCAAGAAGTGGGTTATGCTTGTGTGTGCTGTAGTGAATGACTGAGGAAGCCATTTCTAATGGTATTTGCTCCAGGCCTTTTCCATATTGGCATTTTATTGTTTATATCTTTCTTCTCCAGGACATATCAGAGGATATGCAACTCAGGAGGAGAAGAAAGCAAAATGAACTGTCATAAAATTCAGGAAAAGTTCCCCCATTAGAAGTCACTTTGAAACATCTGGTTGTAAAGACTCTCCTAGAGTGACAGATCCTAGAATTTGAGTAAAGACCACAGCTCCTTTGCTCTCTGCTGGCTGCTTTGCCATTTAAATCACTGTTTTAGTTTTTAAAATTCTTTTACACTGGGCTTAATTCTTTTTTTTGTCAGTCGTGGGACTTGAATTCTGCCCCTGGGTGTTGTCCCTGAGCTCTTCAGCTCAAGGCTACCTACCCCTGGAACCACAGCCCCACATCCCCTTTTCTAATGATTAATGGGAGATAATAGTCTCACAGAGTTTTTTAGTGCCCAGGCTGGCTTTGAACCGTGATCCTCAGATCTCAGCATCCTGAGTAGCTTCAATTACAGGTGTCAGCCACCGTGCCTAGCTAATTATTCTATTTTCATATATTCATGTATGCACTGTCCTTCTATAATACTCAAAATCCACTGTTATTGAGCCATTGCCACATGATGTCCTTTCCCAAGAGAGTCTCCATTTTACATTTACCTTTTTTTTCTGTTTAGTTTTTATTGGTGAGGGAAAAGATTTTGCATACAGGAAAAAATGTAATATTGGTCATTCTCAATTTGGGTTCATTCACACAAGTTCAATCTATTATTCTGCAAATTATATAGCTTCATTTTTTTTAAGCTTCATTTTTTTATCCATCTTGGGACTTGAACTCTGGGCCTGGGCTCTGTTACTGAGCTCTTCAGCTCAAGGCTAGTGCTCTACCAATTGAGCCACAGCATCATTTCAGATTTTCAGGTGGTTAATGGGAGATATGAGTCTCATGGACTTGCCTACTCAGGCTGGCTTTGAACTGTGATCCTCAGATCTCAGCCTCTTGAATAGCTAGGATTACAGGTGTGAGCCACTAATGCCTGGCTAACTTCATATTTTTGTGTGTGCCAGTCCTGGGCTTGAACTCAGGAGTTAGGCACTGTCCTTGAGCTTTTATAGTTGCATCTCTACGTTCAGGTTTTGGTGGTTAATTGAAGATCAGTGTCTCCACAGACTTTTCTGCTGGGACTGGCTTCAAACTTCCATTCCCAAATCTCAGCCTCATGAGTAGAATTTTAGGGATGAGCCACTAGTGGCCAACATAGCTTTTCATTTTGTTGGATTTGTTATTGTTATGGTAAAGGTGATATACACTGGGGTTGCACTTATATTTATATCAGTTAAAGAGTACATTTCTGGGCCAGGAGTTTGCACTAGTGGTAGAGTGGTTGCCTAGCATGCACAAAGGCCCAGGTTTGATTCCTGGTACCACATACATAGGAAAAAAAAGTGCATTTCTGGGACCGGGAGTTTGGCCTAGTGATAGAGTGGTTGCCTAGCATACATGATGACCCAGGTTCACTTCCTTGGTACCACATACATAGAAAAAACTGGAAATGTTGATGTGGTTCAAGTGTTAGAGCTCCAGACTTGAGAAAGCCCAAGGATAGTTCTCAGGCCTTCAGTTAAAGCACCTGGACTAGCTAAAAAAAAGTACATTTCTGTTGTTGTGCCTCTCTCCCAGTGTTTCCTCCCAAACTTGCACATGCATTGCATAGTTGCTACAACAGTTTGTATTTTGCATTTGTTCACTTTTTGTTCCATTGTTTCTGTACTCCCCCATTACCATCCCAAAGATTGGAAGAAAACAAAAGGGAAAAAGAAAAACAGCAAAAAACAAAAACAAAGAACAAAAAACAAAACAAAAAAACCCTTCTGTTTCTAGTTCCTGGAATTTCTTCATTCTATATTTTCTTGATAGGCCTATGGCCTAAAGCTCTACCAAACTGTGAGTCAAATAAACATATTACAAAGACTAATGTTAAAATAAAAATTGGCAGAAGAAATCAGTGTTGGGGTCATATCATGAAGGTATAATTTCCTGCAAATATACACATAGCAAAACCAAATTGATACAATTTCTATTTGTTGTTTGATGTCACTGAGAAAATGGAAAAAGAAACATTCACAGTGAGTTTCTATGAGTTATAATTTATTTCACTTGAAATTTGGACCATTCCTAAGGAAATCTCTAATCCACTTGGATGTTTGAGTGGAAGCGATTTCCTAACTGAGTTACAATGAGGAGCAGTCACTCTTCTATGGAAAAAGCAATGTCGTAGGTATTTGCTTCCTGTTCCCTTAGTGCTTCTTCATAGAGTGAAGGGATGGCCCTTGGGTCAATGCCACTGTTCTTGGCCCAGTGCTCCAGGACTTTCTGCTGTGTGGTTTCCGCATAGGCCCTGGGGCCCCACCTGAACTTGTAGATGACGGGGTCAGTGCGGGGCACCTGTTGACATTCCAGGTATTGCTCCCATACAAAATCCTCCATGAGCAGCCTCCTAGGGTTTCCATAGATGAAGTGTTCCCGGTCAGGATACACTTGCATCTCACTCAGCACCTGCCAGATGGCTTCCTCTGTGGCACAGCCACCTTCCGTAAAGACGATGCAAAGAACAATTATCAACAAGCCTGTCTTGGGCATGCCCCGGACATGGCTCAGAGTACCATCGTAGGTGATCCCTGCCGCTAGAACAAGCGCGTGCATGTGGAAAAAGGGGTCTACCTCCTTCATTTCGACGCCAAACAGCAGTTGCAGACATATAGAAGCTTTGCGCAAGATCCTGGGGAAGTATCTCTGGTGACTTCTGCTGATGCGACTCAGCATGTCCACATCGGTAACAGGCTGGAATGACCTATACTGCTGTAACAGGTATCGAACCAGGCCTACAGCCTCTTTCTGCAGGGCTGTCTGCAGTAGTAGCTGGGCATCCTGCAGGCGCAGCTCTTCCCTTCCCTGATGGTGGGATTCCCGATGCCCCTCATTGCTCTGCCTTACTATCTCGCCCAGGAGACCCACTAACAGGTCCAGTAGGGTGGGGTGCACCAGAGGAGTGGACGCCTCCTGGGCCTGGGGGCCCTGCTCATCCACCAGGTCTGCGGCCTCTCTTTGGGCCTGGGGGGCTGTCTGCTGCTCAGGGGGCTCGGTGCTCTGAGTTGAAGACATCCTGGCTGTTCTTCCGGATACCAAGTAAGATGGTGGAGAGCAACTCAGTGGTGACTCCTAGGCCTGTGGGAGAGAAATCAGGGAAGGAGTTTCAGCTGAGACTCTTCCACCTGGCACCTTCCTTCTGAATTCCTACTAGTCTTCCCTTTGGGGCTTCAGGGCCACAAAGGTTCCTGTCTCCTTTTGTGTCTGTTGCCTGAAGCCTAAGCGTCAGGCAACTACTCAACAAGGTACAAGGTTCTAAGTGAGTCTGAGTCTCTGGGGTGGCTCAGTAGCATGGAATTCTGTGATGTGGTGTGAATGTTGAATATGGTATCATTTCAGCATATGTATTGCGATCTGAAATTCTGACCCTAGCAGAGAGTCATTTGCTGGATTACATGAAGAAACTCCTTCAGGCGAAGACCTTCATCTTCTAGTCCCTGTAGTATGTACAGCAGGCATTGAGTATGTCTCTGTTTCCCTTGGGCTTCAGCATGCAAGACACCATGAGGCCTCAGGAATTGACAGTGAGAGGGAGGTGGACTGTAAGTTCCTGACTGTTTTGCAATAGGCCGTCTCTACTGAACTCACACTATGTCCCCAAAGTTCTCCAAGAGATGTCTGGACTACTCTGCTGGCCTGGGGCACACTGTCACAACTGGTGTCCAGATCTTTATAATGCAACAAAAGGCAACAAGAGGTCATCACATGTGACCAGGAACAACAACAAAGATGATTACATGCAGTATGGGTCATATGTGTAGAGGATTGGCTCCGCGTTCTTGTTAAATTACAGGTTAGGAAGTTCCCTTCTGAGGCCACACTGCCATAGGCAAAAATTATTTCCGTGAGAAAACCCAAACTGTTAATAGGAGTCAAATTCACCTATGGTTTCTAGGTTTTCTCACAGGTAAAGAAGGAAGGATGGAATAAAGTCCCATGTATATGAGGAAAGTTATCCCTGTGCTCACCTTAACTCCAGATTGATTGTGGGTATTTCCTCTTCCTGGCCACATTGTTGTCTAATTCCCCCAGACTGAGGCCTCAGCTTGGTTCCTGGGAAACACAAGTATATATACAGTTCATGTGAACACCGCAGCACAGATTTCTCAAGGCTGACAGGGAGCAGATTTCAGGGCTTCTCTCTGTGTGGAGTCTCAAGGGAGTCATAATCACTCTTTACCAAATCTGGGCCTTTACCCTCTGTTGATCTCCAGGTCCATCTTGCAGGCCTGGACTACCATTTTTCTTCTCCCCCTGCCCATCCTGAGAAACCACTGGTGCCATTTCTTCCCCACAATTCTGACTGGAGCACCCTGAGCTTAAAATGCAAGTAGTGTCCCTAAATCTTGAAAAGGTGCTGTTGGCCTACTCTAAGAGCTCTGCTGGGCAGAGGACACACTACTCAGAACCAGTTCTACTCCTCCTAGAAATAAGCCTAAGAGGCTAAATTGAAGGTGCTCTGAATCTAAGCATGCCACCCTGAGCCTCCACAGAGTGTTGAGGAGGTTGAAAGCCACCTTTGATCTGACCTGCAATATCTCTGCATTCCTACCTAAGTCTTCCCTTAAGTCCAGACCGAAGCCCCACACTTCTTGTGACACCAGTCACCTCCAGAATGGCTCTCAGTCTGAAAATGTGATCAAGACTGGTCCGAAAATAAGGGCAAGTTACCCATCCTTAGTGTCGCCTGACAACTCACCTTGATGCCTCACAGGATTTATCCCATCCTTTAGATTCAGAAGTAAATACTCAGTTGTTTTGATCACCTGATCTGGGACTTCCACTGAATCACATGATTGGGTCTTATTGTTTTTACAGGAATCATGGTTGCATCTGAGTCTTTAATCTTGAGACTTTAGTTGAGCATCTGGACCATCAATTTGTTAAATTCAGAATTTATCTCTCTACTTAATCACTACCATTCTATGACTTTGAAAGGTATGACCTCAGTACCCTAATCAGAAAGCACAGGGCTTCCTTGTACTGACAGCAGAGGAAGACTTTGTGTTTCTCTTAACCTGGAGTCTCAAGTCATTTCTTAACAGTCTTGGCCCTGAGCATGCCATGGTGGAAGTTAATGTCCCAGACTTGTCCCCATAATGATTGTATTAATCACTCATATAGGCTCTACAGACTCCTTCTTCTCCACACCAATGTCTTCAGACCAGGATTTTCTCAGTGTCCTATGTGATAGGAGGCAGCAACGAAAAGTAGACATTTCACCTTTCCAGAGGTCCTCAAGAGCACAGCTGAGAACAAGGCTGAATATAGACTTTTAAGGGACTCACCAAATACTTAGAAGTTTTCTCTGCTTCCCCCTCAGATATTCAAAGTCCTCTTACATCCAAGGCCTCCCGACTAAGGCTGTAATTCTCACAGTACCTTGAGGGAAAACTTAAGGTTGGGTGGGTTGATCAGGGTTAAGTTAAAGTACATAAATGGTGGAGTGCTCAACTGTCTTGACATTCCCTAGGGTTCAGGACTGAGAATGTCAAAACAGGGACACTGTTTGCTGATTTTGTTATTCTCTACCTGAATCTGGGCTTTTGTCAATCAACTTCTCTCTCTTGGGTCCGACTCAGATACACTGCCTCTCCTCTCCAAGTTTTGTGTTCAAATCTGTCTCCATGGTCACAGGATTCTGAAAGGAAGGCTGGGGGGAGGGGTGGAATGTTGGGGCAAGGGCTGACGTTGGACTGGCATCTTTGTACTTTGACAGATTTCCTGTGTTCACTTCTAGAAACCTCTCCTACCTGAACCTCTCAGAGTCTGAATCTCTCCTAAGGCTTTTCATACTAAGCCTAGTGCCAGTTGGAATCCTAGGTACTCAGGAAGCTGAGATCTGAGAATTCTGGTTCAAAGCTACCCTGAGTGGGGATATCCTTGAGACTTTTATCTCCAATTAATCACAGAAAAAGCTCGAGGTAGACCTGTGGTTCTACGTGATAGAACACTTTCATTGAGCAAAGCACTCAGGGACAGGACCCAGGCCCTATAATTGACAAAAAGCAAAAAAAGAATTTCAGACATAAACTATGACTTTCAATTTTCCCTCAGTCTCATTAGTAGCTAGGATTATAGATGTGAGCCAGTGCTGGCTGGCAGCAACAGGATTCTTTATCCCACTAATCACAAGTGCCCAAACATTGAGCACTCCTAGAACTGGGGCCTCTCCAATTCTCAGACCTACAGCTGTCTGATGTTTCTGTCTAAGGGACTATGACCAGCAGAAGAGACAAAGAATACACTGTGATTGATGTGTGGATTTCTTTATGTAGTCTTCATGCCTTTTTTTGTAGTCCTAGGGCTTGAACTCAGAGTCTGCACATAAGCACTCTACCATTGGAACCACAAAGCCAGTTCTGGCTTTTTCTGTGTATGTGGTATCAAGGAATCAAACCCAGAAATCCGTGCATGCTAGGCAAGAACTCTAACCACTAGGCCACAGTTCTGGCCCCTCTTCATGTTTTTTTTTTGTTGCAGAAGACAAGTAATTTTTTTAGCACCTCCTGAGGAGCAGGCTGAGAAGGGATGGTCTGTGGAGGAGATTGTGGAGTTGAAAGGAAGGGAAGAAGGGAGATGGGTACAGGAAAAGAGTGGTAACACAGGAAAGCACTGAGGCCTAAGAGCACATACTCATCACATCGAATGTGAAGAGTTATCTGAGCCTCTCAGATAACCTCTTCAGTGAAATGATTTCTCCTGGAAATATTATGTAGAGCCTGTAGAGTAGAAACCATGGAGCTAGATGGAATGGAGATGTGTGCAGTCAAACAGGGAAGGGCCTCTTGTCTGGAGATCTAGAGTCCCATGACAGGGGAGGAGGAGAGACATTAAAAGGAGAGAGGGCTGACCTCTGGGTTTACAAAATGAGCCTCAAGTCATGTGGGGTGGCCATCCATGAGGTGTGTATCACTTAAGTAGGCAAAAACCAGAAGAACTCAAGAAGTTCCACGTTATGACTGATGGCTGTTTGTTCCAGACTAGGAAGGGTGAAGGGTTCTGTACAACTGGTGGAGAAAGGCAATGGAAAGAGAGAAGGGTAACCAAAGGCTTAAGGAGAGGCAGCCAGGAGGTGGATGGCCCCTTGGTAGAGGGGACCCAGTTACTCCTGCTGCTTTTCTTCTCCCGGGTTTTGGCACCAAGTAGTAGGAAAACTGAGGAGAATGGAACCATCTGGACTTGATCTCAACAGGTGAGGACTGTTTATTGAGATACAGCAGTGACTCACTAGTAACCTTCCCACAGGACTGAGGGTTGTCGGAGGCTGTGGAGTTGAGGTCAGGCTTATATGAGTCCTAACAAGGAAACAATAAAATGAAAATCAGGCTTATAATCACTTAGGGGCTAGGGCATGTTCTTTTGGTTAGGCTCACAATGGAATGTTCAGCCTGGAGTGACAGGAACTTTCAGGCAGGCCAAAGTAAGAATGACCTGCCTCCAGTCAAATACATCCTGGCATAGCTAGTGTCTTGTTTGACATACAAATTTACCTGGAATGATAGGGTACAGTCGATCATTTATATTCCATTTCTAGATTTGTAAACAGATTGGGCCAAGAGAGGAGAGCTAAGTCCTTCAGTGTTTGCCTCTACATTTATGGCTGCTCTTTCCCATGCTTCATTTTCTCTAATTCACCCTAACTTAAGGCCAATGACTGGAATAGGATGCTACCAGTGAAGAGCTGACAACAGCAATGCTTTGGGATTGTGTGTGGGCCTTTCTCCTGGGAGCAATATTTCCTCTGTCCCTCCACTGCTTATACCTGAAACTCTCAGTGTCCCCAGGCCACTCTTTTTCAAGGACCTGGGATTAGGACTGCCATTCTGTGTCTTGAGGGAATAATGGGGTGAGGAAAGGATAGGGTGCTGGTCTGGCCTGATAATCTTCAGCATGTTGGAATAACAATACAGTAACTGGATTATTTCAGTACTCTCCACCTAGGGATGAAATTTCTGCTCAATTTTTTTAGTGCTGTTCCTGGGACTTGAACTCAGGGCCTGGGCCTTGTTCCTGAGCTTTTCTTTGCTCAAGGCTCATGCTTTACCATTTAAGTGACAGCTTCACTTCTGGCTCCTTTACTGGTTAATTGGAGATAAGAGTTCCAGGGACTTTCCTTTTCAGACTGGCTTTGAACTGGGCACCTGAAATTTCAGTCTCAGTAGTAGCTAGGATTACAGACATGAGTCACAGCATAGGGTTATTTTTATTTTTAGTTTTAACACCCTTGGCCTCCAACCCAGCCAGCAGACTCTTAATATTGCAGAAGAAAAGACATGGGAAGGGAGCTCCTTTCTCTCCCCATTCTCGTAACTGAACATTTAAATAGTGAAGAAAGGGCAACTTGCTTCTGTTTTCTTCTTTTCCTTGGATTCTGGCCCTGGGCCCTCTCCTGAGCTCCCCCATTCAAAGCTAGCTCTCTACCACGTGAACCACAGCTCCACTTCTGAGTTTTAGTGATTAATTGGAAACTATATTCTGTGGTCTGGGGTCTAATTTCTTTTTAATCTGTTGTGGTCTTGAACTCAGGTCCTGGGCACTGTCCCTGAGCTTCTTGGCTGAAGGATAGAGCTCTACCACTTTGATCCACAGCTCCACTTTAGCCTTTGGCTAATTGGAGATGAAAGTCTCACAGACTTTTCTGCCAGTGTGGCTACAAACTTCCATCCACAGATCTCAGCTTTCTGAGTAGCTAGGATTACACGTGTGAGCCACCAGCCCTCAGCCTGTTCTTTATTTTGCAGTCTAAAGATCCAGTCTAATGTCCCTCCAGTGCAAACTCTGTCTTCTTTTTGACCTAAGGCCAAAAGTAAGGGAATGCACAGCAGGCCACTCATATTGGGCTAGCTAAGGTAAACACCACAGGAATAACCAGATTTGGAAAAGCTCCATCCTCTTTAAGGTCTTTAAGATCATGTCATTGCTTCCAGATAAAGCCTGTTTCCATCCCACTTCAAGAATCATTCTCCGCCCCTCAAAGCAAGACTCTTACTCCCAGAATCCACTGATGCTGGAGGAGGAAGTTGGGGGCAAGAAGGTGTTCAACTCACAAAATTCTCCTGTGGCAGGTGTGATCTTTGGGGGTGTAGATGCATATTTGGAGAATCTCTTCCTGAGGAGGGCTTTACCCTCCTCAACCCCATGGTCTCACCTCCAGCACTGGCAGACTTGTCCTCTCTCTATTGTGCAGAACTGCAGATCTCAGAACAAAGCTCTCACTGCATAGACTCTATGAGGCCAAACTGCTCTCTCCCTCATCTCTCTGACGGTCTCTGTCTCTCTTGTTCTTGCTCTCACTCACACTCTCACTCTCTAAATATAGGGCTGAAAACAAGAAAACAAGTTTGACTATTTTAGTTATCTCCCTAGAAACTAAGAGATAGAAAGATGATGTTCATGTGAATACTCAAGGTTTTTCTCAAGAGCCCTCTCTTCTAACATTCTCAAGGTGTACATAGTTATACTTCAAGCAGTCTGGACAAGTTCCTCCTCTTGATCTGATGATGGATCTTACAAGCAAAGGCTATCAACTCTGTGACATCCAGCCCAACCCTAAGTAGGCAGTCAGACGTGCTCTGTTCCCCCCAAATAGTACCTGGAATAACCATAGTTCAACAGGAGTAGGATATTTCCTGGATCATACATTTGGGATACTCTTTTTATTGGGTGGGGGCATGGGCTTGAATTCAGCCTGGGTGCTGTCCCTGAGCTCTTCGGCTCAAGGGTAGGGTGGTAGCCTACCCTTGAGCCAGGCCCCACTTCCAGTTTTCTAGAGACTAATTGAAGATGAGTCTCAAGTCCTTTTCCCCGGCTGGTTTTGAACTTTGATCCTCAGATCTTCAGTCTCCTGAGTAGCTAGGATTAAAGGCGTGAGCCACTGCACCTGGCTGGGATACTCTTATATTTGTCTAAAACCAGGACTCATTCAGTACTGGATACTTTCTCTCATTGCCTGGCACTCAACTAACAGAGCCATGCCTCTAATCCCAAGGGTGGTTTCCTTCCTTCCCTTCTTTCTTTCTTTCTTTCTTTCTTTCTTTCTTTCTTTCTTTCTTTCTTTCTTTCTTTATCTTTTATTTATTTTTAGAGCATTGAGGATACTTTTGATGCTCTCAAAGAATTCTACTATAGAGGAGCCAGTGTGATTTGATCAAGTCCTCAAAATCTTTGACACAAATTCTGATCGCAGAAGTGAAGGTCTCTTCAGCCACACTGTCTTTTAGTTTCCATGGCTAATGGGAGCATGAAAATGTCCCTCTGGGGCCGCGAGTTTGGCCTAGTGGTTAAACTGCTTGCCTAGCATGCATGAAGACCCGGGTTCGATAGAAAAAAGCCAGAAGTGGTGCTGAGGCTCAGGTGGTAGAGCTCTAGCCTTGAGAAAGTCCAAGGACCGTGCTCAGGCCCTGAGCTCAAGCCCAGGACTGGCATAAAAATAAAAAAATGTCCCTCTGATATTCTGAAAGTGTGATATCCCTGTTTATCTATTCCTCCTCGAATAGTCTGCTTAACTCTAGACGTGATTCTACCTTCTCATGACCTGTGTGAATCTTCCTCAGTTTGTAGAGTAGGATGAAGAATAAGAGTCATTCTGAAACTAAGGGCAAGGTTGGGCTTCATGTACTGGGTTCTGGGAGCCTCAGTCCTTCCTCATATCTCACCTGGCCTCCTTATGGGATCTTACCCCAGTCTTCTGCTGACCCAGGGCTCTTTCTACCAAACCCACATGCGGAAGTCAGGAAGCAGCTGCCTGGTCACCCTACATTGCTACTTTGAAGGCTGAACTGGCACAGTGGTTCTTAGGGGTTACATTTGTGGTCTGAGGGCCTTGAAGGGGAACGATTGATCTGTGTGTGGGGTGTAGTTAAGACATGGTTCGGGAGTGTGACCAGAGGAAGCCTGGGATACAGTGGATGGTTCTTAATTGTTTCAGCTGCATTCTGATGTTCAGTTTTGCACCAGCGGTCATCTTGAATGGAACACCCTCATGCTCTACCAATGTGTTCCTTCAGCCTCAAGAGACCAACAGATTTGCTCTACACTCCCTGGAAAAGGAAAACCAAATTCATCATAGTGATTCAAGGGAAGCAGAAGATAAGAAACAGATTGTGTCCTATGGCCAGACTTCCTGCAATACAGCTAAACCCCAGTTTCCACCTCCGTAACTCCCTCAGCCACTGCTTCTGGTGAAGGTGAGCTTGAAATTCATATTTGTTTGGGGATCTTGGATAGGCACGGAGCAATTACAGGATATTCCTGTGTCTGAAAGTAGGTACAAGGTTGTACCCTGTCAGTTCTGGGTCATTTAACATTCAGTTTTCTTACTTCCCCTTTACTGACTATATGTTAGGTTCCTCTCTGCTCAAATGAAGCAAGGCTCAGCCTATGAAATCCCTAATCTGTCTTAGAATCTGACATATAATTCACCGAGTAGCTGCTTGGCCTTCTTTCTCAGGGCCTCTCAAGCTCACAGCAAGAGTAGGCTTAGCCTTCTACAGGTCATATCAGTTCCATCTTAAATTCTCAACTTCAGTAGCAGGACTCTGTGTCTGGTCTCTTCCTCTGCTAAACTCAAGAAATGGGTTATGCTTGTGAGTGCTGGAGTGGTAGACAAAGACGGGGACAGTCATTTCTACAGATCTTTGATCCTAGGTCTTTTCACGTTGGGATGCTGTTCCTGTCTTTCTTCTCCTGGACATATCATAGGATATGCAGCTCAAGAGAACAGGACGCTAAAATGAACTGTCATAATATTCAGGAAAAATTCCCCCATTAGAAATCACTTCACTGCTGGGCTCAGTGGCTCATGCCTGTAATCCTAGCTACTTAGGAGGCTGACATCTGAGGATGAAGATTCAAAGCCAGTTCAGGAACAAAAGGACCTGAGACTCTTATCTCCAATTAACCTCTAGAAAACGGGAAGTGGGGCTTGGCTCCATGGTAGGGCAGTAGCCTTGAGCTGAAGAGCTCAGAGACCGGGCCCAGGCCAAGTTCAAGCCCCATGACCCACAAGAAAAAAGTAACTTCTTGGTTGTGAAGAAATTCCTAGGATGACAGATCATCGAATTTGAGTAGAATACCAGATCTTTTTTTTCCTCTGCCACATGCTTCTTCATTCAAATCACTGTTCTTAGTTTTTCAATTTCTTTTAAACTAGGCTTATTTCATTTTCATATATTCATGTATGTACCATCCTATAGGAATCAAAATTCACCATATCATTGAGTCACTCCTTGCCACTGGATATCCTCACCTAGACAACCCCATTTTACATTTAGCTCAATTTTTTCCAGTCTTTTGGCTTGAACTCAGGGCCTGAGCACTATCTTTGGGTTTTCTCAAGGCTAGAGCTCTACCACTTGAGCCACAGCACCACTTCTGGCTTTTTTATGTATACGGTACCAAGGAGTCGAACCCGGGTCTTTGTGCATGCTAGGCAAGCACTCAACCACTAGGCCAAACTCCTGTCCCTGTCCCTGAACTTTTATACTTGCATCTCTATGTTCAGCTTTTTGGTGGTTAATTGGAGAGATGAGTCTCACAGACTTACCTGATGGGCTTGGCGTCAAACCTCCATCCTCAGAGTTTGGCCTTGTGAGTAGGATTACATGAATGAACCACTGATGCCTAGAATAACTTCTTTTTCTTGGCGTATAAAATTGTTATTGAAAAGTTGATGTTTAGAGGAGTTACAATTATATGTATATAGCAGATAAATAGTATATTTCTTTTTAGAAAATGTCACTCCTTCTGTCCATCTCCCCTAGTTTTTTCCTCCTGTTCCCACCCACAAGTTGGACAGTGTTTAGTGTGAGTTCCACAGTTGCTTTTGTTCACTGTTTGTCCTCTCTTTCTGTGATCTCATTACCTTCCCAAAGATGAATAAGCACACAAAAGAAAACAAAGACAGCAACAAAGTAGAAAACCTCCTGTTTCCAATTCCTGAGTTCCTTTGGAATTGTATTTTCTTGGCAAGATGTAGCCTAAATCATACCATATTATATGTTAATTAACTATATTACCAAGAGAAGATGTTAAAATAAAGATTGGTAGAAGAAATCAGTCACTGAATTGTGGGACTTGAAGATATAATTTCCTATAAATTCACACAAAGCCAACCGAAATCAGCACCATGTATTTGTTGTTTGATGTCACCGAGAAAATGGAAAAAGAAACATTCACAGTGAGTTTCTATGAGTTATAATTTATTTCACTTGAAATTTGGACCATTCCTAAGGAAATCTCTAATCCACTTGGATGTTTGAGTGGAAGCGATTTCCTAACTGAGGTACAATGAGGAGCAGTCACTCTTCTATGGAAAAAGCAATGTCGTGGGTATTTGCTTCCTGTTCCCTTAGTGCTTCTTCATAGAGTGAAGGGATGGCCCTTGGGTCAATGCCACTGTTCTTGGCCCAGTGCTCCAGGACTTTCTGCTGTGTGGTTTCCGCATAGGCCCTGGGGCCCCACCTGAACTTGTAGATGACGGGGTCAGTGCGGGGCACCTGTTGACATTCCAGGTATTGCTCCCATACAAAATCCTCCATGAGCAGCCTCCTAGGGTTTCCATAGATGAAGTGTTCCCGGTCAGGATACACTTGCATCTCACTTAGCACCTGCCAGATGGCTTCCTCTGTGGCACAGCCACCTTCCGTAAAGACGATGCAAAGAACAATTATCAACAAGCCTGTCTTGGGCATGCCCCGGACATGGCTCAGAGTACCATCGTAGGTGATCCCTGCCGCTAGAACAAGCGCGTGCATGTGGAAAAAGGGGTCTACCTCCTTCATTTCGACGCCAAACAGCAGTTGCAGACATATAGAAGCTTTGCGCAAGATCCTGGGGAAGTATCTCTGGTGACTTCTGCTGATGCGACTCAGCATGTCCACATCGGTAACAGGCTGGCATGACCTATACTGCTGTAACAGGTATCGAACCAGGCCTACAGCCTCTTTCTGCAGGGCTGTCTGCAGTAGTAGCTGGGCATCCTGCAGGCGCAGCTCTTCCCTTCCCTGATGGTGGGATTCCCGATGCCCCTCATTGCTCTGCCTTACTATCTCGCCCAGGAGACCCACTAACAGGTCCAGTAGGGTGGGGTGCACCAGAGGAGTGGACGCCTCCTGGGCCTGGGGGCCCTGCTCATCCACCAGGTCTGCAGCCTCTCTTTGGGCCTGGGGGGCTGTCTGCTGCTCAGGGGGCTCGGTGCTCTGAGTTGAAGACATCCTGGCTGTTCTTCCGGATACCAAGTAAGATGGTGGAGAGCAACTCAGTGGTGACTCCTAGGCCTGTGGGAGAGAAATCAGGGAAGGAGTTTCAGCTGAGACTCTTCCACCTGGCACCTTCCTTCTGAATTCCTACTAGTCTTCCCTTTGGGGCTTCAGGGCCACAAAGGTTCCTGTCTCCTTTTGTGTCTGTTGCCTGAAGCCTAAGTGTTAGATTACCACTCAACAAGGTACTGAGTGAGTGTGAGTCTTTGGGGGGGGGGTGCTGGTAAGGGTGTGTAATGCTGAGTTGTGTGGAGTTTCTCGTATGGGGTAAATACACCAGGCGGTACCATGTCAGCATATGTATTGCAATCTGAAATTGTGACTCTAGCAGAGTAATGTCTGCTGGATTACATGAGGTTACTACTTCACACCAAGACCGGGTCCCTGGAGTATGGACTGTCAGCCCTGAATTAGTCCTCTCCCCTGCCTTGGGCCCTGGCATGCAAGGATAACATGGGGCCTCTAGGCTTGTCAGTGAGAGTGAAGTTGGGGGCAAGTTTTTGAATATTCTGCAATAGGCACCCTCTACTCAACTGACTCTAGGTTCCCAAAGTTACCCCGGAGATATCTGAACTACCCTCTGCTGGCCTGGACACAAGTGGTATCCAGATGTTTAGAATTGAACAAAAGGTAATAAGAGGTCATGACACATGACCACAGGCAAAAACAAATGTGACCACATGCAGTAAAAGCCATATGGATGGAGGACTGGCTCAGTGTTCTCCTTGTTAAATGTCAGGTTGAGAACTTTCTCTAATGAACATGTCGGGGGACAATCCCAAATGTTGAGTTAAGGAGAGTTGAAGGCACCTATGGTTGCTAGAGTTTCTCATAGGTAAAGGAAAGGAAGATTGGTACTGAAGTCCTGTGTGTATGAGTGGGGGGAGGGGCGGGAGGTTATGCCTGTCCTCACCTTTACTCCAGACACATTCTGCACACTCCCTCTGCTGATCACATTGCTTCCCTGAATTCCCTCATTTCGAGCATTCAGCTTTGTGGTTTCTGGGAAACACAAGTATATATACAGTTCATGTGAACACCGCAGCACAGATTTCTCAAGGCTGACAGGGAGCAGATTTCAGGGCTTCTCTTTGTGTGGAGTCTCAAGGGAGTCATAATCACTCCTTACCAAATCTGGGCCTTTACCCTCTGTTGATCTCCAGGTCCATCTTGCAGGCCATTTTCTTCTCCCCCTTCCCATCCTGAGAAACCACTGGTGCCATTTCTTCCCCACAATTCTGACTGGAGCACCCTAAGCTTAAAATGCAAGTAGTGTCCCTGAATCTCGAAAAGGCACTGTTGGTCTAGGCTGAGGGCTCTGCTGGGAAGAGGACACACTCCTCAGCCTTTCAAGTTTCACTCCTCCCAGAAATGAGCCTCAGAGACTAAAGTGAGCTTCCCTGAATCTAGGCTTGCAGTCCTGAACTTTCCAGGATGATGAGTGGAGATCAACCTCAGATCTGACCTGCAATGATCTCTGCATTTCTACCTCAGGCCTCCCCCTGAATCCAGGCAGAAGCCCCACACCTCTCATGGTACCACTCACCTCCCAGAGACTTGGAGGAAGACCAGAACTCAGTCTGAAATTAAGCGCAAGCTACCCAGCCTTGGTGTTAACCTGAAATCTCATCTTGACTCTCTACAGGACTTACCTCGTCCCTTAGATTCAGAAATAAAGACTTAGTTTTTTGAGCACTTATTTGGGGCTTCCTCAGGATCACTGCATGAGTGAGTCTTATTGTTTCTATGGGAATCTCAGCTGCTCCTGAGTCTATCTAGAGACATCAGTGAACACCTGTTAAATTTAGTCTGTTAAATTCAGGATTTATGTGTCTACCCAATTCCTAATTCTGTATAACCTACAAACATGTGACCTCACTACCCTTGTCAGAAAGCACAGGTCCTTCCCTGGACTGACAGCAGGGGCAGACTTCCTCTGTGTCTCCCTTAACCTATAGTCTCAGGTCCTTTCCTTAACAGTCTTGGCTCTGCACAAACAGCACCCTCATTTCCTTATGACTCCATGTTGGAAGTTGATGTCTGAGATACATGCCCACCTTGAGAGTGTTAACCACTTACATAGTCCCTATACAGCCATGCCCTCCACATCAATGTCTTCACACAAAGGTTTTCTCAGTTTCCCATGTGGTAGGAGGGAGTGAAGAGGTAGACACTCCACCTTCCCAGAGGCCCTCAGGAGCACGGCTGAGAACAAGGGTCAGTATAGACTTTTAGGGAACCCACCAAATAGTTTGAAGCTTTCTTTTCTTTCTTTCTTTCTTTCTTTCTTTCTTTCTTTCTTTCTTTCTTTCTTTCTTCCTTCCTTCCTTCCTTCCTTCCTTCCTTCCTTCCTTCCTTCTGTTATGGGGGTTGAACTCTGGCCCTGGGTACTGTCCCTGAGCTCTTCAGCTGAAGGCTACCACCCTACCCCTTGAACCACAAGGCCACTTCCCGTTTTCTAGTGGTTAATTGGAGACAATTGTCTCATGTTCTTTAGTGCTCGGGCTGGCTTTGAACCATGATCCTCAGATCTCAGCCTCCTGAGTAGCTAGCTTGACAGGCATGAGCCACCGTGCCCGGCTTATTTGAAGTTTTCTCTACTTGCCCTTAGATAACCAACGACCTCTCCTATCCAAGACCCCTAGAATAAGACTGTTATTCTCACAGTACCTCAAGGATGGGTGGGTTGATTGGAGTTAAGTTAAAGTGCATAAATGGTAGAATGCTCCATTGTCTGGACATTCCCTAGGGTTTACAACCGAGAGTGTCAGAACAGTGATACTGTTGGCTAATTTTGTGATTATCTACCTGAATCTGAGCTTTATCGAACCAGTTTCTCTCTCCTCGATCCAGCTTAGACACACTGCCTCTCCTCCTCCAGTTTCGTGTTGAAATCTGTCTCCATGGTCACAGGATTCTGAAAGAGAGGCTTGGGGGGAGGGGTGGAATGTTGGGGCAAGGGATGACACTGGACTGTCACCTTGCACTTGACAGTTTGATTTACTCTATTTACCTGCTAGACATCTCTCCTACCGGACCCTCTAAGAGTCTGAATCCCTCCTAAGAATTTCAGACTAAGGTGGGTGCCAGCTGCTCACACCTTAAATTCTAATTATTCAGGAGTGTGAGTTCTGAGGATTGTGTTTCAAAGCCAGCATGGGCAGTAAAGTCCTTGAAAATATTATCTCCAATTAATCACAAAAAAATCTGGAAGTGGTGTTGTGACTCAAAGTGGTGGTGCACAAAATGGCTTGAGGACAGCCTCCAGACCCTGAGTTCAAGCCCCAGAACCATCCAAAAACAATTTTTTTGTTGGTTGTGGGACTTGAACTGTGGGCCTGGGCGCTGTGTCCCTGAGCTCTTCAGCTCAAGGCTACTTCCCTACCCCTTCAGCCACAGTGGCACTTATAGTTTTTCTGGTGATTAGTTAGAGATAGGAATCTCACAGACTTTTTTAGTGCTGGCTTTGAACCTTGATCCTCTGATCTCAGCCTCCAGAGTAGCTAGTATTTGTAGGCGTGAGCCACCTGGCATGGTCAAAAAACAATTTTGGAGGATTTTGCTTCAAAGCCAGCCAAGGCAAGAAAGTCCAAGCGATTCTTATCTCCAAATAACCAAAGAAGAAGGCAATAGTTGAGCTGTAGTTCAAGCAGTAAAGTGCTAGCCTTGGGCAAAAAAGCTTAGGAACAGTGCCCAGGACATGAGCTCAAAACAGGGTAGGAGCCAGAGGCACTATGGGAACAAGAAACATCCTGATAGGACATGTTTTCTGTGCCTTATTTTTGTTGTTGTTGTTGTGCTAGCCCTTGGACTTGAAGTCAGGGCCTGAGCACTGTCCCTGCGCTCTTTAGGTCAAAGCTAGAATTCCAGCACTTGAGCTACAGCTCCATTACTGGTGTAGTAATAGCCAGAGCACAGCAAAGAATACATCAGTACAGTAAAATCCCTACAGATGATTAAAGCAATAGCAACTTGTTGATCTGAGCTAAACTGTATTGTCTGAATTTTTCCAGAATATGAACATAGTAGTCTTTTTGGGTGGATGTAGGTGTATGCTTGCTCATTCTAGGGCTTGAACTCAGATATTGGGCACTGTCTGAGGTTTTTGGGATTTGGGGCTCAAGGCTAGCATTCTATCATTTAAGCTGCAGATGTATTTCCTGCTTTTTGGTGGTTAATTGGAGATCATTGTCTCATAGACTGGCTTCTGAGTGGCTAGAATTCCAATCATGTGCCACTGGCACTCAGTTAAGAATATAGATATATAGATATAGATATAGATAGATAGATAGATAGTTTCTGTTGTTCAGTCATGGGACTTGAAGCCAGAGCTTGGTTGCTGTCCTTGAGCTTTTTTGCTCAAGGCTAGCATTCTACCACTTTGAGCCACAGCTCCACTTCCAGTTTGAGGGTGGTTAATTGGAGATAAGAGTCTCCTGGACTTTCCTGCCTGGGTTTGCCTCAAACCTCCATCCTCAGACCTCAGCCTCCTGAGTAGCTAAGGTTAGAGTTATGAGCCATAGCATATAAGTATCTGTAGGAAACTGGGTGCTCATGCCTGTAATCTGAGCTACTCAAGAGGCAGAGATCTGAGGATCACTGTTCAAAAAAACAAGCCTGAGCATTGTCTCTGAGTTCTTTCCTTCATGGCTAGGGTGCTACCACTTTTAGCCAGAGTACCACTTTCAGTTTTCTGGTAGTTAATTGAAAACAAGTGTATCACAGACTTTCTCTTCAGGGTAGCTTTGAACTGAGATACTCAGCTTTCAGCCTCCCGAGTGTCTAGGATTATGGGCATGAGCCTGGCTTTTGGTTTCCTTTTATGGACTTCTTTACAATAATTTTGGTACTATACACATTTCATGTTTTAGTGATTTTCACAATTTAATATGCATTTGACCATTACATAATGGATGCCCTGATTTATTTTTTTGTTCTACTTTTTGCTTTGACATCTGCTTTATCTGTAATCCCAGATTCCCTTTTACTCATAGGAATGCCCCTTTTATACTGCTTCTCCAGAGTCATGGGTTTCAACCATGTGTCTCTTGTAGGCAAGAAATTGTTAGTTTTTTTTTATTTTGGTGGGAGGGGAGTGGTACTAGGGCTTGATCTCAGGGCCTGGGCACTGTCCCTGAGTCTCTTTGTGCTCAAGGCTAGTGCTCTCCCACTTGAGCCACAGCGCCACTTCTGGCCTTTTTTGAGTAGTTTATTGGAGATAAGAGTCTCTTCAACTGCAATCCTCATATCTTAGCCTCCTGAGTAGCTAGGATTACAGGTATGAACCACTGGTACCTGGCTTAGTTTTTTTTTTCTTTATAACAGTAATAAGCCACTTTTCTTTTACTTTTTTTGCCAATCCTGGGGCATGAACTCAGGGCCTGGGCACTGTACTTAGACACTTTTTGCTCAAGACTAGTGCTCTGCCACTTGTGCCACAGTGCTACTTCTGTTTTTTTTTTTTTTTCAGTGTATGTGGTACCAAGGAATTGAAGCCAAGGCTTTGCGTATGCTAGGTAAGCACTTTACCACTAGGCTATGCTCTTGGGCCCAAGCCATTTTTCTTATAGAAAAGTTCTGCTTGGTATTTAATGTCATGACATATTCTCTTTTATTTTAATATCTATTCCTTTACTTCCCTCCCTCCCTCCCCCCCTTCCTTCCTTCCTCTTGCCTTTTCCATTCTTAAACTCAAGGCCTTGGATGCGGCCTGGGCGTTTTTTTGCTCAAGGCTAGCACTCTACCACTTGAGCCACAACTGCATTTCTGCCTTTTTGGAGTCATTTGGAGATAAGAGTCTGACTGCCTTTCCTGCCCAGGCTTCCACTGAATCGTTATCCTCAGATGCCAGCCTCCTGAGTATCTAGAATTACAGGCCTGAGCCATCAGCACCCCACAGTGTTATATATTAAATTCTTCTCAGGGCTCTTCCATTTCATTCTGTTTTATTCTGTTCTGTTCTGTCACTAATCATCTGATTTTGGGTCCAAATGAGAAAACTAGAGCCTGGCACTGTCCTCCACCCCTGTAATCTCAACTGTGGCAAGATATTGGAAAGTTCCTGGGCTATACATTTTAAGGTGAACCTGAGTTTAAGGGCAGTTTGAACAACATGGTGAGATCCAGTCTCAAATAGAAACAAGAGAGCAAAACCACATGTGTATACAGAGAATTAGAATACATTTACAGTTTCAGCCAAAACTAGAGACAGAATGTTTCCATCTGTCTCTATCTAGCCTAAAGCAGAGTTCACAATTTAAAAAACGGACAGAAGCCAGGGAATGGAGGTCAGGAGTTGGTGGCTCATGCCTGTAATCCTAGCTACTCAGGAGGCTGAGATCTGAGGATCATGTTCAAAGCCAGTGAGAGCAGGGAAGTCTTTGAGACTCTTACCTCCATTACACTACCAAAAACGAAAAGCCAGAAGTGGAGATGTGTCTCAAGTAATAGAGTGCTAGCCTTGAGCACAAAAGTTTAGGAATAGTGGCCCAGGCCCTGAGTTCAAGCCCTAGGACTGGTACACAAAAACAAAAACAGAATTCCTAGGGTCTCTTCCAACCTCACCATTCCAGGCAAACCTCTGAAGATCCTGGAAAAGGACCTGGAGCTTCCTATTACTATATTTGAACTTGATGAATTTGAATTGTGTAGACACAGCTGTCTCTAGGAGGCTGGCATTTTTTTTAAACAACAGAAATTTGTTTTCACAGTTTTGGATTCCAGGTATTTGACTCTTGGTAGAATCCTTTCCTTTTCTTTCCTCCTCTGGCTTCTGGTGGAGTCTTCTGCTCCTGAGATCCCTCAGCTTGCAGCTTTATTCCTCATCTCTGACTCCACCGTCACAGTGTTCCTGTTGGGTCTGTCTTCTCATGATTGCTCCTCTTCTTCTAGGCCTACTCTAATGACCTCATGATAATCTAGCTATTGTGAAGATTATTTCCAAATAAGGTCACATTCACAAGTAAACAGTTGAACCTATAACAATGCTCATTCAAATTTTAGGTTGTTTTTACATGTGTTTTGTTTTTTTATTTTACTGTTTTATGCAGGGACTTGAACTCAAGGCCTTTAGCTTTATTGCTCAAAGCTTATGTTCTACCACTTGAGCCACACTTCCATTTCCAGTTTTGGTGGTTAATTGGAGGTAAGAGTCTCACAAACTTTCCTGCCTGGGCTGGCTTTGAACAGTAATCTTCAGATCTGTTTCCTGAGTAGCCTCCTCAGCCACCAGTATATGGGCATATATATATATATGTATATATATATATATTTTAAATTTGGGCGGCTGGAATTTGAATGGCTAAATTGCTGTCACCTAGATGTGGTACCAGGAGACCAGAATCTTGCAGTTCTTCTCTACCTGGTGAGGACATTAAAGACAAATTGTAGTTTTGGGGGAGGCCTTTGTGAAAGCAGTCACTTTGATTTTTTTTTTTTGGCCAATCATGAGGCTTGAACTCAGGGCCTGAGCACTGTCCCTGTGCACTATTTTGCTCAAGGCTAGCACTTTACCACTTGAGCTACAACTTCACTTCTGGCTGCTCAGTTGGTTAATTGGAGATAGCTTCCAACCTTGATCCTCAAATTTCAGATTTCTGAGTAGCCAGGATGACAGGCATGAGGCACCTGCAAGGGGATAATTTAGGATTGTTAAAAAGTTGAAGGAGGAGTTAGTAAGTATTTGGCAACTTTACAGCTTTCTGGATGAAAGAAGGGACTGGTGGGTTATGACATCACCATTGTTAATAACCCCTTGGGAGAAAGCTGCTTGAATGGAGATGAGGTAGGTGTGTCACTACATTTAACATGGTGATTAAAATCTATTAATGATAGTTTTCACTTCTTTAGCTTAGTACATCTTAGGATCTTCTTTAAAAGTGCATCCACAGAATTTAATTAGGGAGACATAAAGCAGCTCCATTTTATAAAAGAAAAATGAGAGGGCTGAAGGATTTTGCTAGGGGGAAAGATTTTGGTAGAAGAAAGCTATCGCCCCATTAGGAGGGGGTGGAAGGAGGGAAATGGGGACAAAATCATGAGAAGGGGTATCAATGTGTGAGAAGTAATGCATCCTCTATCTGGTAAATATAACTGTAACCCCTCAACACATTACAATAAAAAATAAAATAAAAAGATAGCTATCTCCCCATAGCTAAACAGGAGAAAGCCTGATCTTCCTTTCATGGAAGGACTGACAGACTGATATTTACAGCCTTTAAATGAAGAGCACAAATTTGCTCCCACATTATATAGAATTTGAGGCGAAAATTGCACATTTTGTGGTTAAGATAAAGTTATCAATTTGAACGAAGTGTGTGGTTCGGTTGTAGAGTGCTTGCCTAATATGCACCAGGTTCTGAGTTCCATACTCAATACCATACATAAAGGGGAAGGAGCAGGGCACATGTGGTTCATGCCTATAATCCTAGTTACCCAGAGGCTGAGATCGCTGTTGGAAGCTCAACCCAGGCAGGAAAGTAACTCATCCCCAAAAACCCAGAAGTGGAGCTGTAGCTCAAGTGGTAGCCTTGAGCAAAAAAAGTTCAAGGACAGTACCCAGGCTCTCAGTTCAAGCCTCAGGACTAGCATGGAAAAAGGAAGGTTTGCAGGCATGGTTCAAATGGTAGAGTACCTGCTGTTAGATTTTAATTCGGGTTAAACCAAAAAGAAACTACCACCCAGTCTCCAGGCAGGAAAGCAAAGTTTATTCGAAATGGCCAGCTGCCTAGACAGGTTGGAGATGAATGTGGAAAAGGGATGAGCACCTGGGTTTAAGTATAGAAGAGGGGACAGGGAGAAGGTGTGGCCACGCCGGGTACGGATGTGACCTCAGAGCCTGGGAAGCTCTCACTGTCTGAAGGAGGTGTGACTGGATGGTCCAGGATGTGACCTCAGAGAAGGAAGAGGTAACTGCCTCCAGATGCCCTAGTTTCTTAGGTAACACAGGTGCTGGGTGGAGACTCAAATAGAGGGACTGGGCCGGGAGTTTGGCCCAGTGGTTAAAGTGCTTGCCTAGCATGCATGAAGACCCGGGTTCGATTCCTCAGTACCACATACATAGATAAAAGCCAGAAGTGGTGCTGAGGCTCAAGTGGTAGAGCTCTAGCCTTGAGAAAGTTCAAGGACAGTGCTCAGGCCCTAAGCTCAAGCCAAGGACTGGCAAAAAAAAATAGAGGGACAGGTAGCTTCTGTATGCGGATTCCCACAGGGGCTCAGAAGCACCTAACACCTGTCTAGCAAGCAAGAGACCCTGAGTTCCATCTTTAATACCACCACCAAATAAATTTGAAAAATGCAATCACATAAATACAAAATAAAAGTATTATTCAGGTATCAGTGGTAACCTAAGCTACTCAGGACATCTAGAATATCTCAGTTCAAAGCCTGGCCGGGACCCAAAACACTTGAGATTACATCTCCAAAATATTCTTTTTCTTGCTATTCTTGATTCTTGATATTCTTGTTTCTGCTATTCTCCTTAATCACTTGCTATGTTAGAAAATTTTAAATTATATCCCAGACATCACCTAAATTCAGCAAACCAGGCTAGAGGCATTGCTCAAATACTAGAGCACCAGCCTTAGCAAGTCTGAAGCACTGAGTTTAAATATTGAAACTGGGTGGGGAGGGAAGCTAAAGTTATCTATAAAACAATAACAACTGGGGCCGGGAGTTTGGCCTAGTGGTAGAGTGCTTGACTAACGTGCACGAAGACCCAGGTTCGATTCCTCATTATCACATACGCAGAAAAAGCTGAAAGTGGTGCTGTGGCCCCAGTGGTAGAGCTCTAGCCTTGAGAAAGTCCAAGGACAGTGCCCAGGTCCTGAGTTCGGTCCCCAGGATTAGTAATAACAAAACAAAACAAAGGACAAAAACAACAACTAAGAAAAGCAACCCAGTAGAAAACCTAAGGCCTTAAATGAGCTACAAAACTCAAAAATTCTGAGTCTCTGTTTCCCCTTGTAGTCATTTTAAGTTGTGGAATACATGAAGCACCGTTTTATATTAAAATGGTAGGGATGATGGTAAACTAGTCGACTTCTTTTTGTTTTGGCAGCACTGGAGATTGGATCCAGGGCCTCGCAAATGCTAGGTTCTACTCTGGTGCTATGCACCCCAAAAACCATCTCCCCTTAAAAATGTTGTCTTTTGAGACAGTCTCCCACTACTTCTTCCTGGGCTGACATTGAATTTGTGACAGTCCTTAATCTGCCTGTGAAGAGCTGGGGTTACAGGCATGTATCCTCATGCACAGATACAATTATTTTTGTCAGTCAAGGGACTTGAATTCTTGGCCTGGACATTGTCCTGAGCTCTTCAGCTCAAAGCTACTGCCCTACTTCTTGAGCCATAGTGCCACTTCTGGTTTTCTGGTGATTAATTGGAGCTAAGAGTCTCATGGAGTTTTTAGTGTCTGGGCTGGCTTTGAACTGCAATCCTCAGATCTCATCCTCCTGAGTAGCTAGGATTACAGATGTGAGCCACCATGCCCAGCTATAGCCACAATTGTTTAAAATTTAAATGTAGGTTTTTTTTGTTATTGTAAGGGTAATGTACAGAGGGGTTACAGTTACATAGGTCAGGTAATGAGTACATTTCTTCTTCAGTCCTCAGGCTTGAATTCAGGGCCTGAGTACTGCTCTTGGGCTTTCTCAAGGCTAGAGCTCTACCACTTGAGCCACAGCACCAGTTCCAACTTTTTCTGTATATGTGATAATGAGGAATCAATCCCGGGTCTTGGTGCATGGTAGGCAAGCACTCTACCACTAGGCAAAATTCCCTGCCAATGAGTACATTTCTTTTTGAACAATACCACCCCTTCTGCCACAATTCTTTTTATAGGTCTTTTCTATGTTGAGATGAAGAAAGCTGATAAGGATACATGGAAGAAAATGCAGAGAAACTTCGAAATTATTCATTGTACCTAATATATCTGAGAAGGGCCCACATGAGTGACATCCAATTTAAAAGCCATTAAGTAAAATTTCAATCATACATAAAGTTAGAGAAGCCATCTATAAATCACACAATTTCAAGTGAACAACTTTTTGACATTCTCTTTTCTTGATTTGCAATATCCTTATTTCTGCTATTCTCCCTCATCACTTATGTTAGAAAATTTTAAATCATATTCCAGATATCACCTAATTTCAACATAAATATTTTTGTGGGTTTTTTTTCTTATAGATAAGATTTGTTTGTGGTGATGTTTGTGAGGCTTGAACTAAGGGCCCAGAAGCTGTCACTGAGCTCTTTTGCTCAAGGCTGTCACTCTACCACATTGATCCACAGCATCACTTGCTGGTTTTCATGTGGCTCATTAGAGATAAGAGGCTCACAGACTTTCCTTTCTGAGCTGGCTTTGAACCATGATCCTCAGATCTCAGCCTTTTGAGTAGCTAGCTAAAATAGGGGAGATCCACCAAGGCCTTGGCTAGATAAGAACTTCAAAAACAGTATCATAGCACCAGGTAAGGTGGTATACTACTATAATCCTGGCACTCAGGAGGTGAAGGCAAGAAGCCCGCAAGTTCTTGAGTGCCAGGAGTTTGGCCTAGTGGTGGAGTGCTTGCCTAGCATGCACACACCCCAGTTCAGTTCTTTGGTACCACATATTTAGAAAAAGCTGGAAGTGGTGCTGTGGCTCAAGTGGCAGAGCTGTAGCCTAGAAAAAGCTCAAGAACAGTGCTCAGGCACTGAGTTCAAGCCCCAGGATTGGCAAGAAAGAACCTGAGCTACAAAAATATTCTGTATTAATAACACAACAAATCTTCCTCCCTCAAAGTACAAACAAAACCTCTCAAAACATTAACAACTTCTCCTTCCCCCCCATCCTCAGAACTATAAGACCATATAATTCCCAACAGAAAATCAAAATCAGTTTTTAGCTCCGTGTGTGTGTGTGTGTGTGTGTGTGTGTGTGTGTGTGTGTGTGTGTGTGTGTGCATGTGTTGCCAGGCCTGGGGCTTGAACTCAGGGCTTGGGCACTGTTCTTGAGCTTTCTCCAGGCTATCACTCTAGTAATTGAGCCACAATGCCACTTCTGGCTTTTTCTGTGTATATGGTACTGATTACTTGAACCCAGGGAATCGTGTATTCTGGGCAAACACTCTAGCACTAAGCCATACTGTTGGTGCCCAGTTTTCAGTTTTATAATAATCTGTCTGCATTTTGTTTATAAAATTACTCAAAATTACATTAATTGATGTCCCTACAGTCTTTTTATTCTGTTTTGCAGGACTTCTTTCTCTCCTTCTTTCCATTATTTTGTTCAACGAAATGGATGTCATGCTCTGAGGAACTTTCTACTCTACATTTAGCTGACCCCATCTTCCTGTCCAGTGTCTTTTAACATGTTTCTCCACTGCTCACATTTTGTTGTTGTTGTTGTGGGTCATGGGGCTTGAACTTGGCCTGGGTGCTGTCCCTGAGCTCTTCAGTCCTACCTGAGACCTACCCTGAGCCAAGCCCCACTTCCCATTTTCTAGAGGTTAATTGGAGATAAGAGTCTCAGGTCCTTTTATGCCTGGGCTGGCTTTGAACCTTGATCCTCAGATATCAGCCCTCTGAGTAGCTAGGATTATAGGTGTGAGTCACTGCACCCAGCAACTGCTCACATTTTTTTTATTATGATATATAGAGGGGTCACAGTTACATTCACCAGACAGAGGGTACATCACTTCTCACACATTGACACCCCCTCTCATGTTTTTGTCCCCATTTCCCTCCCCCCACTCCTGCCCACACTTTTTAAGTAGTGGCTAGATCTGAAGGATGAGCTTCGGGGTCTTTTTGTTTGGTGTACTTTAGCTGCAGTAAAGTGCTTTCTGTTGCATAGAATCAGGAGGAGGAACAGAATATTCTGCTTTGCCACTTTAGGATTGATTGGTAGGTTCTCTGTTATTGTTACCTCAGATTGAATTTCTATTTTGTATTTACTGGTCATCAGACTTGTACTTAGTGCCTGGGCACTGTCCCTGAGCCTCTTTGTGCTACCACTTCAGCTACAGTGCCACTTCTGGCTTTTTTTTCTGAGTAGTTTATTGGAGGTAAGCGTGTCATGGACTTTTCTGCCACTGATGGCTGGCCTCTCCCCCTGTGATTCTCAGTTCCCGAGCAGCTAAGATTACAGAGTGAGCCACCAGTGCCAAGCTTCTCTTTTCTTTTTTTCTTTAGCAGGGCCAGGGTTCCATCTCAGTGTTTCAGGTATGCTAGGAAGAACTCTACCACTCAGCCACACTCACACACAGCCCAATATGATTCTTTGATAAAGAAAAATATTACAAGGTGAGCCTCGAGCAAAAAAGCTCAGGGACAGTGCCTAGGCCCTGAGTTCAAGCCCCAGGATTAGCCCACAGAGAAGTAAGAAGGTCAGGTCTGGCCAGCTCCATATTGGCCACATGGTGTATGGCATGGTCTGGCATCTTGTCTTCTTGGTGGGGGAAATAGAAGCCGCCATTTCCCACATGAGGAGAGTTTCTGAATCCCTGGAGGCAGGGGTGGACACTTGTCTGATAGATCATTGAACCTATCATCCCAGTGCCTGGGACTGGGAATTTCCTGTGACCCTGCCCCCTGCCCTGACCCTATTTAAGCCTGGACCAGCTCAGGGACCATTACACCATGCTGCATGTCTTCGTGTTCCTGTCCTGTGTCCTGTCTCCTGACTGTTCTCTGGTCACCATGGCGTCCCAACTCAGCTCTTCATTGGAGTGGAATTGTTTTGTTTTGTTTTGTTTGGGGGGGGATTGTATTCGTTGTTTCTTTCCTCTCTGACCTGTTTCCTAACTGCTAAGTGTATTTTCTGGCTGCTGGTTGTTGAGACAGGAATCCACCATGCAGTCACTGGCCTTCTTATAAAGACTCCAAGATTTGACCTCTCAAAATTTGGCTTCTCTGTATTCTCACTTTACAACAACAACAACACCACCACACACACACACACACACACACACACACACACACACACACACACACACATCTGCTAAACTGTAGGCTAGAGAACAGAAAGAAGAAAGAAATGGAGCAAATTAACTGACACCTTGGAGGTAAATCAACAAAGAAAGACAAAAAAACATTTCCTGCTCCTTTCTTGTGTGATGAAGATTACTCATCAAGATGAAATTGCTTTTTGTTTATTTATCTGGTTCTGGTACTAAGGTGTGAACCCAGTACTAGGAGCCTGTCCCTGAGCTTTCTTGGGCAAAGCTGGCACTCATCTACTTATGCCACACCTCCATTTCTGGCTTTAATGCCTGGACTGACTTTGAACCTGATCCTCAGATCTCAGCCTCCTGAGTAGCTAGGATTACAGGTATGTGCAACCAGTGCTTTGATCCCTTCTGTTTTTAGAACCAATCTGCTTTAGAAAGGTCTGCTTGTACGCTCACCAATTCCAGAACTTTGACTCTAGTAGTCCCAAGTGTCTTATCTGTACATTCACTGTAAACAATTTGTTTCTCCCTTCCTCCTGCCTCCATTTCATTATAAAACACCTTGGCTCTTTAGGTAGGTGGCCATTTCTCCATTGCTATATGGTTAGGCTGCTGATTGTTTAGGGAATCTGTTCACATGGGTCCTTTCATCTTTTATCCTCCTAGCCCCATACTTGTTTATTTAAGGGACCTCTCTGGGTCTGACATCTGGAAGTTGATTGACACCTGGAAGCAGTGTTTTCAAGGAGTGCTTGTTCCTTTAACTGGGAAACAAAGGGGGAAGCAAAGTGGAGTGTGATGGGGCTCTAAGAAGGCAAAAATTTGGGTTGTATGGCACCTACAGGGCCTGGACAGGAGAGCATAACTCTGGGGAATGCTCCCCCACTCCCCGTACTGTGACCTTTGGCAAGTCAGGTCCCCGCCCTGGTTCCTCCCTCCCCACCCTCCCCCAATGCTGCCAGACTTCCTGCATCTTCAGGTGTGTGACTAATGTTTCCTGCTTGATGAGCCCAGGGACTTTCCTAGCCTGGGCCCTTGCCTTGCAGAACTAGTGCAGGTAGGCAGCAGCGGGGTCGGAGCTTCCCCACCTGAGTACTAGAGCCTCAGCGCCCTCTGGCGGTTGTGCAGGGAAGGGTGTGGCTAGCGGGGGCGTGGCTTAATCCGGACTGGGACTAGGACGTGGTTTACCGGCAGTGGTTACAGAAGTTTCGCAAAGAGGTGACCTTCCGAGCGGGGGTGGGGCGGGGGGGGGGATAAGGAGAGTCAGTTCTACTGTGGCACGCGAGGTTGCCAGCCAGGGCTGGCGAGCTAAACCAGTTTTCCGATCTTGGGGGAGAAGGAGGAGGGGAAAAGAGGGAGAAAGGGATTGAGGCTCAGACGTTCAGATCAGTGATTGGCTGCTTCTGGTCCCTTCCTGCGGTGCGCTCTGGGTCTCGAGACACCAAAAAGGGTGTAGCCTGCATCCCCCACTGCGTCCCAGCCTGCAGTTGGGTGACGTCATCCATTCCCCTCTTCCCCCGGAGTCTGCAGTGTGAGTGCTGGCCCCTGCCCCTCAGCCTCCAATTCCAGAAACAAGTCTTCAGGGTCTTAGCAGATCAAACCACCCCCATCCCCACTACCCAATCCCCACCCCCACTTCTTCCCCCGCCCCACGAGTTGGGTGGTTGGGGGTGGTTTGCCAACAATAAAGAACAAAGAAGTCACGTGCTTCAGCTGCAGACTAAGGGCTCTGGCAAGGAGTGGCTAACCTAGCTCAGGCTTGTTCTCACGTAGGAAGTGGGGATAGCTTTGTTTTCCCTCCCAGGAAAATCAGAGCCCAAGAAGCTAAGGGGGACACCAGATCCTAGCCCCACCCTCGCCTGTGTGACTGAAGCTGTTTGTCATGAAAATCCTACTGAGGTACTCCTTTGCTTTTGTCTGACCAGAATAAGGCAATTGTGGAGAGATGGACTGGACCAAGATTATCTTGGGCTATTTAGGCCCTTTAAAGCCATTTACCGTAACCTTTATATCTGCCTTAACATTCTTGGGACTATTAGGTAAACCTCTAAGAATCATTTATCCCTAAGTTTAGCAAGCCTTTTGCCTCCACTAAACCCTAAAATGAAGAACGCTAGGAGGTAAAATCTGAAATCTTGTGGAAAATGTTTTCCTGCTTAGCTATAGCCCACCTCTCTGATGGTCCCACCAATGGGAGTTTAAAATATTGATTTATGACTTTCTTTTGTTCATATCACTTTTATGGAAGTACATGTCATTTGGGATAACTTGAACTCATGTTCCTGGTACTTGGTCACTCATACTAGGCTCAGAAAAAATAAAACCAACAATTTTATTTCCTTTAAAGCCAAGTTGTTGTTTTACATGGACATTTCTTTTTCTTTTTTAGTCGTGGGGCTTGAGCACAGGGTCTGGGTGCTGTCCCTGAGCTCTTTCACTCAATGCTAGTACTCTACCACTTTGAGCTACCACTCTATTCCTGACTTTTTTGGTAGTTCATTGGAGACAGCAGTCTCATGGATTTTTCTGCCTGCAATGGCTTCGAACTGTGATTCTCAGACCTCAGCCTCCTGAGTATCTGGAATTACAGGTGTGAGCCACAGGTGCCCAGCTGGGATGTGTTTCAAGTACTGAATAAGGCAAAGGATTGAACATGCCTGTCCTGAGATCACTGAGCATTTGAGAGGAAACTAAACTGGAACTAAACTGTCACTCACCTTGGTTCTCTTTCTACAGCTTCACAAATTCTCGCCTCTGTGTCAGACATAGGCTTGTCCCTAATACTGCTAGGATCTGGGACAAGAGTGCACACAGAGCCCACGTACCATATGTCTAAATATATATTTGGAGGGTTTTTTTTTGCCAGTCCTGGGGCTTGAACTCAGGGGCTGAGCACTGTCTTTGGGCTATTTTCCTAATGGCTAGCACTCTGCCACTTGAGCCACAGTACCATTTCTGGCTTTTTCTATGTATGTGGTACCAAGGAATTGAACCCAGGCCTTTGTGCATGCTAGGAAAGCACTCTACCACTAGGCCAAACTCCTGGTCCTTAAAGTTAGAAATCAAGCTGAGGGGCCAGGAGTTTGGCCTAGTGGTAGAGTGCTTGCCTAGCATACATGAAGACCGGAGTTTGATTCCTTGGTACCACATACATAGAAAAAAGCCAGAAATGGTGCTGAGGCTCAAGTGGTAGAGCTGTAGCCTTGAGAAAGTCCAAGGACAGTGCTCAGGCCCTGAGCTCAAGCGCAGGACTGGCAAAAGAAAACAGAAAAAAAGAAATCAAGCTAACAAATGGTTAAATAAACATTCTTACTTCAACTCACAGTACCAAAAAAGAAAAGACAAAAATATAAAGTATGTCCTGTCATCCTATTGTGTATGTGTGTGTGCGTGCATGCGTGTGTGTGTGTGTGTGTGTGTGTGTGTGTGTAGACCTGAGTTTCCCTATTTGTAAATGAAGACAAGAAAAAAAATGAGGTGATTTGGTGACCCCAGTCATCCTTCCCTTCCAGATTTCTACTTCTCATAAAATGAAATGAGATAGCTTACTTTGTTTCATTTAGTATCAGACTAATCACATTCATCCTCTCCTCCTGCAAAATGGTCTTGTTCCCATGCCATGCATGTAGGCGTGGGAAGCATGCTTGAGGTGGAGAAATCAAATCTGGTTTAGTATCTGAGCTGCCTCTGATACTTAGGACTCTCCCCTTCCCCCATCTGAATCCATGAGCCCCAAAGAACGTCCCCTTTCCTTAGAAGCCCTTTGGAAAAGCCTGGTGTGGCTGGTTCATGCCTATGAATCCCAGCTAATCAGAGGCCTGAGATCTGAGGAGGAAGGTTCAGGCTATCCCAGGCAGAGAAATCCATGAGACTCTGATCTTAAATTAACCAGGGGCCAGGAGTTTGGCCTAGTGGTTAAAGTGCTTGCCTAGCATACATGAAGACCCGGGTTCTGTTCCTCAGTACCACATACATAGAAAAAAGCCGGAAGTGGTGCTGAGGCTCAAGTGGTAGAGCTCTAGCCTTGAGAAAGTCCAAGGACAGTGCTCAGGCCCTGAGCTCAAGCCCAGGACTGGCAAAAAAAAATTTAACCGTAAAAAAAGTGGGCAGGTTTTGGTGGCTGGAACCTGTAATCCTAAATACTTAGGAGACTGAGAGCTGAGAATCACCATTCAAAGCCAGTCCAGGCAGGAAAGTCTGTGAGACTCTTCACTCCAATTACATAGATGCATGCACACACAAAACCAGAAGTAGAGCTGTGGCTCAACTGGTAAAGCACTATCCTTGAGCAGAAAAAGCTAAGGGACAGTGCTTAGGCCCTGAGTTCAAGTCTCGAGACTAGCACACACATACACAAAATCAAACCCCTAGAAACTGCTTACTACTTAGACCTACAAACAGCTGCCAGAACCTGGCAAGGTTGCCAAGGATACTGGGTGGAGGTGGTGGGGAACAGCTTTGCTGTCCCAGCAGCAAGCAGAGGGCCCAACTCTACACTGAACTCCCAGTGTTGGGCTGGGACCAGGAGAATGTGGGAGCAGCTGAACTGCTGGGCCAGATAAACAAGCCCTCCTGTATCACTTATCGAACTAGAGCTTTCCAGATCTTCCCAGCAAAGATTACTCCCTTCCCCCCATCCTGTTAAAAAACAGCCTCTGAGTCACAAGATCTGCGGTGGGAGGCGGGGTGTTGGCACTTTGCTCTCTTCTCAGCCAGGCTCCAAGGGTCTGCTATCCCTGCTGGTCCCCAAGCCACACTTAGGGTAGAGTTTAAGGTTTGGTAAGTCTCAGCCAGATTCTGAAACCAGTTTAGACTTACTGCCGTGGGGCATAAACAGGGTTGTGAAGCTGAAGCTGAAATCTCACTCTCTAGCCTTGGTGGAATCGAAGTGCCCTTGTCTGCATTGAGATCATCCACCACTCACTATTCCAAAGAAAGGAAATCAGTAAGCCCACGTTTCAGGGGGGGTGGGGAAAACCCATCATTGTGTGAAACTGCCTGTCCCTTCTCCAGCCCTTCAAGTTACGTAACTGGCCTTGTCAAAAATGCTGATCATGCTATTTGGGGAGCAAGAAGCCAATTTCTGGCTGTATCTTGCTTGTGGCTGGGACCAGAGTCAGGGAAGGGGGAAGGGCATATAACTAGGCTTTAAGGAGAGAAAGGGGCCAGGCAGATGGAGAGAGGGGGAAAACTGGGGTGGCCAAGGCCTGGGAATAAAGCTGATTGGTGTGTCAGTAAAATCTGTCACTGGCTTTGGTGATTCGAAAGGCAGACACGATTTCTCATCTCTGGTAATCCTCATCTGATACAGAGGATTTTCCTGCCATTAAATCTAGTGAAAGAACAATAAGCAATCAAACCTGCACAAGCAGCTCTTCCTTACCACCCCTGCTTCCTCCTGTCTCCAGGTGGTCCCTTCTCTCTTGGACCATTTTTTTACAAGCATCTGTGGCTGCCTAACTTGGGAGATGGAGGGTTTGGGGGTGCTTTGGAGATCCCTGGTATGGTAAGCAGCAATTGGGTGCTGGTCATGAAAGGCCTCTCTGTGCAGCTATCTACGATTGGAGTAGCTGTCAGGACCTTAGCTTCATGAAGGGTTTCACATAGATCCAAGCTCTGAATCTGGGGGCAGCTTCTGATTGGTTGTTGCCGCTGGTTTCTCTTAACCCAATACTAGGATTGGGATGGGGGGATGAATTCACCTAGGCACTGGGAAGGGCTCTCAAGGGACCCTTCCAGGACACTGGTGACTTGGTAACTGGCCACTTTCTCCCTGCCCCTCTAGGCAGGAATCTCACAGCTAGGGGGGCTCTAAGCCAGCAGGTACATGGAAGGAGGAGGGATGCTGATCCTGCTTCTGCATGGTAAGTTTTGCTGCTAATGGGAATAGGGTTGGGAAGATGTCTCTAAGTGGCTTCAGGGACAGCTTTGTCTCGATAGTCTTGGTCAAATTTGAGTACAGGTATGATTTTGAGGGAGGGATCAGAGAGCAAGAGAAAACAACATTTTTGTGGGGGAGGGGATGTGCAGGCTGCCAGTCCTGGGGCTTGAACTCAGGGCCTGAGCACTGTGCTTGGGTTTTCTCAAGGGTAGAGCTCTGCCACTTGAGCTGCAGCACCACTGCCAGCTTTTTCTGTGTATGTGGTACCAAGGAATCCAACCCGGGTCTTCAGGCATGCTAGGCAAGCACTCTAACACTAGGCCAAACTCCCAGCCTTAAAAAAATATTTTGAAAGGAAAATAAGTCTACAAAGATGTTAAAATTTGAGATTATAGATGCTGAATTTATTTTTCGTGGTACTGGTTTGAACTCATTGCCTATTCTTGCTTGACAATGCTTTACCACTTGAGCCAAGCCCCTAGCCCTTTTGGCTTGAGTTTATTTTTCAGATATAACCCCAGGGCAGTTTTGGACTTCTGTCCTCCTGCCAGCACAAGTAGGCAGGATTTTATTTCAAAAGTTTTGTCCTGTTATTTTTTCCGCCTAGTCCTGGGACTTGAACTTACTGTCTGTGTGTTGTGTCTGAACTTTTGTGCTCAAGGTTAGATTCTGCTACCTAAGTCACAATCCAATTTCTGGCTTTTTGTGGTTAACTGGAGATAAAAGTCTCATGGAGGGTCTGGAGTTTGGCCTACTGGTAGAGTGCTTGCCTAGCATGCACTAAGACTGGGGTTCAATTCCACGGTACCATATACACAGAAAAAGCCAGAACTGGTGCTGTGGCTCAAGCAGTAGAGCTCTAGCCTTGAGAAAGCCCAAGAACAGTGCTCAGGTCCTGAGTTCAGAGCCAGGACTGGCAAAAAAATGCCTCATGGACTTTCTTGCCTGGGTTGGCTTTGGACTGTGATCCTCAGATCTCAGTCTTATAAGTAGCTAGTCATAAGCCACTGGAACCTAGCCTGTTATATACATTTTAACATATCAAGAAAGGCTGGGAGTGTAGTTCAGTGGTAGAGTTCATGCTTATCAAACAAACAACCCAGGACGACATCCCCAAGTATTTGTGCCCCCTCCAGTTGTTTAAATCTGAGATAACTCACGGTTGAAAGAAAATCTTTTGAGGTATTCAGTAAATGATTCTATCAACATTTTTTGATCCTTTGGGTGAATTTAATTATTGGACATTATGAGGGTCTATGTTTTAGACCATTGGTATGGTTTCTGTATATGGTACTGGAAGAGAAATGTTACCAGATTGTTGTAAAGCCCTTGATTAGAATTTCTCTTATTCTGTATTCTATCTAATCAAGAAGTAGAACTTTCACTATTTAATCAAACAATAGTGGGTTTGGATGCATGTCTTAGTTGGTAAAGCCAGTAAGGGAAAGCAGCAGGTACTTAATTCAGTCCCATTCTTGGACCTAAAAAAGCTCCCAAACATACCTTCTCTACATGCAAGGGAAGCTATGAAGGATAGATATAGCCATATGGACTCTGTCCTTGAAAAACTTACATTCATTTATGGGAGATCCAATAAATAAATGAGGGGAAAAAAATCTGGAACAAAGCATAGGGAACATTAGGCTAAATAGGACACAACTTCCTGCCTCGAGGATTCTTCAAAGGACAGTGGTTGCCATTTATAATTCCCAGCCCCCAACTTCTTGGCATTTTTTTCCTACCTAGAAAGGAGATGGGGTTTGATTGACTCATTGGGACAGAATGTTTGCTTGCAAGAGCCAGTTTTATTTTAAACTTGCCCTCAAAGCTCTGCTCTTGCACACAAAATGCAGGCAGTATTCTGAGCCTGCGTGCTACAAAATGGCACTGTCCCTGCTGCAGAAACCAGAAATCTATCCAGACTTCTTGTGACAAATTGGCAAGCTCAGCAATGACATCATTTGCTAACAATAGAGGCACTTAAAATTAATGACCCACACTGCATCCCCTGGTGCTTTCATTTAAAACACATTCTAGCAGCAATGAGAAGATTTCTCTGAGGAAGTCACAAGGAGTCGGACTATGTGTGCCTGAGAAGCAGGCAGGGGGAGCAATCTGACGCCTTGGCTAGGAAAAAAAAAAAAGACAACGAGTGAATCTGTGCATTGAGGGCTCATGTTTGAAATCCTAGCTATTCAGGAAGGTGAGATTTGAGCGTTATGGTTTGAAGCCAGCCCAAGCAGGAAAGATGCTGAGGTTCAGGCTCCAATTAACCACCCAAAAAATGAAAGGAAAAACTGGAAGTGGAGGGGCCGGAGTTTGGCCTAGTGGTAGAGTGCTTGCCTAGCATGCACGAAGACCCAGGTTCAATCCCTTGGTACCACATACTTAGAAAAAGCCGGAAGTGGTGCTGAGGCTCAAGTGGTAGAGCTCTAGCCTTGAGAAAGTCCAAGGACAGTGCTCAGGCCCTGAGCTCAAGCCCAGGACTGGCAAAAACAAAAAAACAAAAAAACTGGAAGTGGAGCAATGGCTCAAGTGGAAGTGTCAGCCTTGAACAACAAAAAAAAAAAAAGCTAAGGGGCAGTGTTCAGACCCTGAGTTCAAGTCCCACGCATATGCATATGTGCACAACACACATTCACACATTCACACATTCACAGATTAAGAACTTGGGAGAATTAAAAGTGGCTCTGAAGAGGGCAAAATCTGGGGCAAGATGGGAATTGAAATTTTCTTCCTGAGGATGTGCAGGATTCCTGGAAATGCTTTTTCTCAAAGGTGGAGGAGCATAAGCACCCACTCCCTCCCTCCCCTGTGTCACCCCTGGCTCTTTCTGTTGCTCATATCTGAATTTCATAGTTTGCTTTACAAAGTCCCTCACATTCAGCTTGCTCTGAACTGACTCTTTAGAGAAGCCAAGATACGTATTTTCTTTGCCAGTCTTGGAAACGAACTCAGGGCTTGAGCACTGTCCTTGGGATTTCTCAGGGCTAGCACTCTACCATTTTAGCCAAAGCACCACTTTTTGGCTTTTTCTGTGTATGTGATAGGAGGAACCGAACCCGAACCAGAAAACTGGAAGTTATGCTGTGCTTGAGTGGTAGGGTGCTAACTCTGAGCAAAAGAAGTTCAGGGACAGTGCCCAAGGCCCTGAGTTCAAGCCCCAGGACCACTCTCTCTGTCTCTGTCTCTCTCTGTCTCTGTCTCTCTCTGCACCTGTAATCTTAGCTACTGAGGAGACTGATATCTGAGGATTTAATTTCAAAGCTAGCCCCGTGGGCAAGGATGTCCCTGAGTTTGTATCTTTAATTATCCATCAAAAATCCAGAAGTGAGCCGGGTGCGGGTGTAATCCTAGGTACTCAGGAGGCTGAGATCTGAGGATCACATTTCAAAGCCAGCCTGAGCACTAAAGTCCATGAGATTCTTATCTCCAATTAACTTCTAGAAAACTGGAAGTGGTACTGAGGCCCAAGAAGTAGGGCAGTAGCCTTGAGCTGAAGAGCTCAGGGACAGCGCCTAGGCCCAGAGTTCAAGCCCCAGGACTGACAAAAAAAATATCCAGAAGTGGGGCCAGGAGAGTGGCCTAGTCGTAGAGTGCTTGCCTAACATGCATGAAGCCCTGGGTTTGAGGTACCACATACACAGAAAAAGCCAAATGGCATAGCGCTATCTTTGAGCAAAAGTTCTCAAAGAGAGTGCCCAGGCCCTGAGTTCAAGCCCCAGGATTGACAAAAAAAATCCAGAAGTGGAGATGTGGTTCAAATGATAGAATGCTAGACTTGAGGGGGAAAAAAGCGAAAGGAGAGCTCCCAGGACTGTTAAGTCCTTAGGACAGGGCCAGGTACCGGTGGCTCACACCTGTAATCTTAGCTACTCAGGAGGCTGAGATCTGGGGATCACAGTTCAAAGCCAGCCCTCGTATGAAATTCCGTGAGACTTCCATCTTCAGTTAATCACCAGAAAACTAGAAGTGGTGCTGTGGCTCAAAGTGATAGAACACTAGCTTAGCCTTGAGCTGAAGAGCTCAAAGACAGCAACCACTCCCAGAATTCAAGCCCCAGGACTGACAAAAGGAAAAAAAAAGCCCTAGGACAGGAGGACAGGCACAAAAACAAAAAACAATAGCATCAGCAACAACAATGAAAAGAATGGCACTGGAAAGGGAATAAATCCCTTAACTATTGAGAGTCAGGTACTGTAACATGTTAAGTAATGTGTGTGAGAGTTATTGATATCAATGCATGGGCCAGCAAGTAGTAGTTCCTTTCTATTGATGGATGAACAATATTCTTCAAATGAATGTACTGGTTTATTTAGCTATTGGCCTATTGATGGATATTTAAGTTGCATTATGTTAGGGACATCTAAGTCCCTTCCTTTTTTTTCTGGTGTTGGTTTTAGGGCTTGAACTCAGGAGCTGGTCACTGTCCCTGTGCTTTTTTGTTTTGTTTTTGTTTTTTGCCAGTCCTGGGCTTGTGCCCAGGGCCTAAGCATTATCCTTGGGTTTTCTCAAGGCTAGAGCTATACCCCTTGAGCCACAGCACCACTTCTGGCTTTTTTCTATGTATATCATACCAAGGAATTGAACCTGGATCTTTGTGCATGTTAGGCAAGCACTCTACCACTAGGCAAAACTCCCACCTCTCCCTGAGCTTTTTCACTCAAGGCCACTTTGAGCCACAACAGCATTTCCTGTTTTCTTTTGGTTAATTGGAAATAAGAGTCTCATGACTTTGCTGCCTGGGCTGGTTTTGATCCATGATCCTTAGATCACAGCTTCCAGAGTAGCTAGGATTACAGGCATGAGCCACCAGTGCCTCTTCCTTCCCTCATCCCTCCCTCCCTCCTTTCCTTCCTTCCTTCCTTTACTCATTTGTCTCTTTTCTATTGTAATAATAGAGGGGTTGGGATACCTCTTTTTCTGCTAAAAATCATTTGGGTATTTATAATGTCATTTGAAGGTCACACAATATTATCAATAGACACAGATGAAAGCAAATGAAAAGTATATGTCTTTCCCATCATATGCCAAATGGTTTCTTGGGTCTTACAAGGGCTGACATTTCTACCTCCTGCTATAACAAAATGTCCAAGGTTTGGTATTTTATAAAGAAAAGATTTATTTAGCTCATAGTTTGGGGGGTTCAAGCATAATTTGAACCATCTGCTCAGCACTGGAAACAACCCCATGTTGAAGAGGAAGAGATTACATAACCAGATAGGAAATAAGAGAGATTCGGGGGCCGGGAGTTTGGCCTAGAGTAGAGTGCTTGCCCGTATGCACGAAGACCCAGGTTCAATTCCTAGGTACCACATACATAGAAAAAAGCTAGAAGTGGTGCTGTGAATCAAGTGGTAGAGCTCTAGTCTTGAGAAAAGTCCAAGGACAGTGCTCAGGCCCTGAGTTCAAGCTCCACAACTGGCAAAAAAAAGAAAAAGAAATGAGGGATTCAGAGAAGGTGTCAAGCTAGGTGCCAGTCGCTCACACCTTTAATACTAGCTACTCAGAAGGCTGAGATTTGAGGATTGAGGTTCAAAGCTGGCTCAGGCAGGAAAGTCCGTAAGACTCTTTGTGTGTGTGTGTGTGTGTGTGTGTGTGTGTGATGGGACTTGAACTCTGGGCCTGGGCGTTGTCCCTGATCTCTAGCTCAAGGCTACCACCCTGCCCCTTTAGCCACTGTGCCACTTTTGATTTTCTAGTAGTTAATTGGATATAAGAGTCTCATGGACTTTTTAGTGCCCAGGCGATCCTCAGATCTCAGGCTCCTGAGTAGCTAGGGTTATAGGCCTGAGTCACCACGCCCAGCTATGTAAGAGTCTTATCTCCAATTAACCACCAGATAACTGGATGTGGCGCTGTCGCTCAAAGTGGTAGAACTCTAGCCTTGAGCAAAGAGCCCCGGGACAGTGCTCAGGCCGGGAGTTCAGTCCCTAGGACTGGTACAAAATAAACAAACTCCCCCCAACTAGAGAAGGTGCCAGGCTGATTTCTATCCATCACTCTTGTAACACTCTGTGAGAGATGAAAAGGACATTACTCCTTTCCAAGGACATAGCCCCCAATGACACAATTACCTCCCATTAGGCTCCACCTTTTTCTTTTTGCTGGTCCTGGGGCTTGAACTCAGGGCCTAGATTCCATCCCTGAGCCTCTGTGCTCAAGGCTAGTGCTCTATCACTTAAGCCACAGTGCCACTTGTCCAGCCTTTTCTGAGCAAATCACTTGAGATGAGTCTCATGGACTTTTCTGCTCAGGCTGGCTTTGAGCTTTAATCCTCAGCGCTCAGCCTCCTGAATAGCTAGGATTATAGGAGGATTTCAGGCATGAGCCACCAGTGCCTGGCTAGGCTCCTCTTCTTAAAGCATCTACCTCCTCTCAGCACTGCTACATTGTAGATTAAGATTCAAACACACAAACTTTGGAGTTACACTTAAGTAGCAAAACCACAGCAAAGACACCCATCCCTAGTGACTCACCTAAGCTAGCACCGTAGCTGGAAACCCAGGGTCCTTTTTTCCTATCACAAAATGTCATTGTACAGTGTGTGGCAAGGTTTGCCCTGCTACATTTCTGTTTCCCCCAGGCAGTTTTTGTTTGGAATATTTAGCACAGAGTTTGGTCTTAGTTGCCATTTGGAATAGCATTTGCCAGAAGTAAGAAGGGGAATAATTTCTAGAGACAGAGTGGTTGAATAGAATTTTGCTGAAACTGAAAATTACCCATATTTTCCTGTGCTATTTTGGTTTCGTGAGGCACAAGTTAAAAAAAAAAACAATAAGAAGAAAGAAACATTCCAAAGGCCGTCTGTGGTTGGAAAGCCCATGAGTACTTTTTCTTCAGGCAAACCTCAAGGGGGGAAAAACACATATTTTTGAAGCTTTGAGAGAAAGTCCTCAGCTGGTCTACATTAAGACATCATTCTGAGGGAAGGGGAATGGGGGGCTGAGGGGAGGGAGGAGCAAGACAGAGTGAAGGTGGAGGTAACACTTTTTTTGTGGGTACTGGAGCTTTAACTAGGCCTGTGTGCTGTTCCTGAGCTCTTCAGCTCAAAGCTAGAGGAGGTAACACTGTTGCAAAAGAAATGTACTCATTACCTTACTTATATAAAGGTAACACCTTTACAATTTAAAAAAAAAGTGAGGTCATTCTGTGTGAAGCCTGGGGCCAGCTAGTGCTGTCTGCCTGTAGCTCTAAGCCCAGCCTGTGCAGACCTATACACCAGTACACAAAAGCCATTTTTTTTGTTTGCTCAAGACTAGGACTTAAACTCAGTATCTGATGCTTTCAATGATTAGTTGGCACTCTACCACCTGAGCCATGCCCTTCCAACCCTGACATATTTTTTTGTCCTTTGTGGGACTTGAACTCTGGGCTTGGGTGCTGTCTCTGAGCTCTTCAGCTCAAGGCTATGGACCTACCCCTTTAGTCACAGTGCCACTTCCGGGTTTCTAGTGGTTCATTGGAGATCAGAGTTTAGTGCCCGTGCTGGCTTTGAATCACTATCCTTAGATCTCAGTCAGCATCCTAAATAGCTAGGATTCCAGGCATGAACCACTGGACCTGGCTCAATCCTGCTATTTCTGACCTTTGCACTGTTTTAGGGGCATTTTGCAATTTTGTATGGTGTGTGTGTGTGTGTGTGTGTGTGTGTGTGTGTGTGTGTGTGTGTGTGTGTGTGTGTGTGTATGTGTCCTGGAACCAGGGCTTGAACTCAGGGTTTTGTGCTCTTGCTTGGCTATCATTTTAAGGTTGGTATTCTCTAGTACCACTTGAGCCAAGCTCCCAGGCTGCCTATTTTTTTGGTGGTCCTGGGACTTGAACTCAGGGCCTGGGAGCTATCCCTTAACTTATTTTGCTCAGAGCTAGCACTCAACCACTTTTGCCACAGTGCCACTTCCAGCTTTTTTATAGAGTAGTTTATTGGAGAAAAGTGTCTCATGGGCTTTCCTGCCTGGGCTGGCTTTGAACTTCGATCCTCAGATCTCAGCCTCCTGAGTATTTAGGATTATAGACATGAGCCAACTCCACCGGGCCAAAGCAGGAAAGTGTTTTTTGTTTGTTTGTTTGTTTGTTTTGTGGGTTATGGGGTTTGAACTCAGCCTGGGTGCTGTCCCTGAGCTCTTCAATTCAAGGCTACCGCCCTACCCATGAACAAAGCAACATTTCCCATTTTCTAGTGGTTAATTGGAGATAAGAGGCTCTTGTTCTTTAGTGCCTGGGCTGGCTTTGAACCTCTATCCTCAGATCTCAGCCTCCTAAGTAGCTAAGATTATAGATGTGAGCCACCACTCCTGGCTAAAGCAGGAAGTTTGTTTGTTTGTTTTTCTTGCCAGTCCTGGGCTTGGACTCAGGGCCTGAGCACTGTCCTTGGGTTCTTTTTCTCAAGGTTAGAGCTCTACCATTTAAGCCTCAGCACCATTTCTGACTTTTTTCTATGTACCAAGGAATTGAACCCCAGTCTTCATGCATGCTAGGCAAGCATTCTACCACTAGGCCAAACTCCCGGCCCCCAAAGCAGGAAGTTTTAAGGAACAAACGTTGATAGAAAAGACAGTTTTGTCAGGTGCCAGTGTCCCACACCTGTAATCCTAGCTACTCAGGAAGCTGAGATATGAGGATCATGATTTGAAGCCAGTCTGGGTAGAAAAATTCCCATGATACTCTTTTTTTTTGCTGGCCTGGGTCTTGAACTCGGGGCCTGTTGCACTCTCCTTGGCCTTTCTCAAGGCTAGAGCTCTACCACCTGAGCCATAGCACCACTTCTGGCTTTTTCTGTGTATGGAGTACTGAGGAATCAAACCCGGGTCTTTGTGCATTCTAGGCAAGCACTCTACCACTACGCAAAAATCCCGCACACCTCACTTCACACCCCATGACACACTTAGCACCAATTAACTACTGAAAAACCAGAAGTGGAACTGTAGCTTCAATGTGTTACAGTGCTTGCCTTGAGCAAAAGATTTCAGGGATGGCACCCAGCCTTTGAGTTCAAGCCCTATGATTGTCAATAAGTACATAACAAAGCACCTTTGTTTCACACTTACATCTGAGGATCAAGGTTTACCACAATTCAGGCAGAAAAGTCCAAAAGACTCTTTTTTTGTGGGTGATGGGGCTTGAACTCTGGGCCTCGGTGCTGTCCCTGAGCATTTCAGCTCAAGGCTACTGCTCTACCCCTTGATCCACAGCCCCACTTCCAATTTTCTAGTGATTAATTGGAGATAAGAGGCTCACATTCTTTAGTGCCCGGGCTGGCTTTGAACCCCTATCCTCAGATCTCAACCTCCTGAGTAGCTAGGATTACAGGTGTGAGCCACCAAACCCATTTCCATGAAACTCTTATCTCCAATTAACCAGCAACAAGCCAGAAGTTGAGGGGTCGTGAGTTTGGCCTAGTGGTACAGTACTTACGTAGCATGCACAAAGACCCAGGTTTGATTCCTCACTACTACATACAGAGAAAACCCTGAAGTGGTACTGTGGCTCAAGTGGTAGAATTCTAGCCTTGATAAAGCCCTGAGTTCAAACCCCAGGACTGGCAAAAAAAGCCAGAAGTTGTACTGTGGCTCAAGTGGTAGAATGTAAACCCAGAGCAAGCTGAGTGAAAACATGAGGCCCTGAGTTCAAATGCCAATACCAGGAAGAAAAATGGATACAATAAAACCTGGTGTCTTGATTTTTTTATGGACTAGATTTCTAGTTCGTTCTTGTCTCTTGTACTTTAATCCTATGACAAGTGGCCTTGAGAGCCCACTTTTGGCTTGGCCCAGTGCTTTTACAGCTGTCTCAAGTGTACAGTGCATCTGTTCCTCATAGCTGTTCACACATCACAGATGAGGAAATTGAGAGACAGGAGTTATCTGAGTTGGTTTTATTTTTCAATTTAAAGCACTGTGAGAGAACAAGGATGAGAAACAGTATCCTCATTGTTCATGAGATAACTAGGTAGAGTATGCCTGCAGATAGAATGTTCTAGAAAGCCCAGGCTCAGTTTAAACATGTTTCATCTTCTCCCTACTCCTCAGATGGGGTATAAAAGCACTGAAGCCTTTTCTGATTTCCAGATGGATCCTTCCCAAAAATACCAATGTGAGAAGAGAAATTGCTAAGCAACTGCCAAATGAGTTGACTTTTCTCTTCTTACAATTTGTAATCTTTTATGTTTTTAATTTGGCAAATGTTTTTCTGGCCAAGGTATTCACATGGAGCTCAGCTGTTGGTAGCCAAGGAAATTTGGTTTTTTAATGATTCATAGTGATTGTGAAAGACATCACTTCTATTTGGATATGGAGCGATCAGGCTTGTCCTGTAGATTATTTTTGTTGTTTGTGGGGCTTGAACTCAGGGCCTGGTTGCTGTCTTGTTCTTGACTTCTTTCACTCAAGGCCAGAGCTCTACGACTTTTAGGCACAGTCCACATCTGGTTTTCTGATGGTTAGTTGGAGATGAGTCTCACAGACTTTCCTGCCAGGGCTGGCATTGAACTGTGATCCTCAGATCTCAGCTTCATGAGAGGCTCAGGATTACAGGCATGAACCACCTGTGCGGGGCCTGTGAGACTTATCTCCAATGAGGCACCAAGAAAGCAGAAGTAGAGCTACGGCTCAAGTGATAGAGTGCTAGGCTTGAGAAAAAAAAACAAACCTTGGAGAAACTATTCAGTATCCATGCCCTGAGTTCAAGCCCCAGAACCAGCAAAAAACAAACAACACCCCTAAATAAAACCCCAAAACTATGTTGTTGAAAATAAACTATACGGGCTGGGAACATAGCCTAGTGTTAGAGTGCTTGCCTAGCAGGCATGAGGCCCTGGGTTCGATTTCCTGGTACCACATACACAGAAAAGGACGGAAGTAATCCTGTGACTCAAGTTGTAGAGCACTCGAGAAAGCCCGAAGACTGAGTCAAAGTCTGAGTTCAAGCCCCAGGACTGGCACAAATCCCCACGGTGAAAGTATGAAGAGTTGGATCTTAGGCTGAGCACTGGTGGCTCATGCCTGTAATCCTATCAACTGTGGAGGCTGAGATCTGAGCATCACAGTTCAAAGCCCAGGCAGAAAAGTCCATGAGACTCTTATCTCTAATGAACCACCAGAAAATGGGAAGTGGCACTGTGGCTCAAGGTGGTGGAATGCTAGCCATAAGCAAAAAAGTTCAGTGCCCAGGCCCCGAGTTCAAAGCCCAGGATGGCACAAAACAAAAGAGTTGGGTCTTTGGGGCAAGTGACAAGTCCTAAGGATGGAACCCTCATAATTGGAATTAGTCCTCTTATGAAAGAGAACTCTGCTGAGCTCCTCTCCTCTGCTATGTAGGGGTACAGCAAGAAATGGCTGATGATGAACCAGAGAGCAAGTCTTCACCAGACACAGAATCTGCCTTGAATTTGGACTTGCTAGTCTCTACGTCTGTGGGAAATAAATTTCTGTTATTTACAAGCTCCTAGTTTATGATATTATGATATTTCCCACTGTATACCAGTTTCTTCATCTTACCCTTGACTACAGCTATGCCATAATTTTTGAGCTGCCTATGGCTTGGATACAAATACTAGGCTTGATACGAGACAGGTTTATGTTCCTATGAGCTCACTGACCAGGGGCTGTGTGCTTATTTCATTTTTATGGAGAAGGAATGAGTGTGATTAGCTCTGCTTAGATCAAAGTGTTCACCCATGGTGCAAACAGCTGTTGCCAGGAGGAAGGTGCAGAGAGACACTTGGGATTCTTGACAGGGTTATTTTTTCTTAGAAGCAGTGGTTGGCAACAGCTGCTGTGGACCCATGGTAAATGAGAGCCAGAAGGGCCAGCTCAAAGGTCAGGAAGTAAAATTAGTTCCTTCCGTTCACAGTGAAAGGAATGGGAACTTCAGAGAGTTAGGTATGTGAGGCATGAGACAGTCCAGTATAGTGGAAAGATAAACAGAAGTTGGTGTCATTTATTCACTGCAGATCTCAGTTTTCTCCCTTCTTTTGTGAGGAGAGAATAGTATTTGCAGGATTGTTATAGTCAATGAAATAGTGTATGTAGCAATCCCAGTCTTTTTTTCCAGTTTGATTTCATTGTCAGGGTGATGTATAGAGGGTTACAATTGTATTCGTAAAGGTGCAATCCAGTCTTGAGCAAACTGACTAGAAGTTAGTTACTAAGCACGGTTCGCTGGCTCACAACTGTAACCCTAGCTATTCAGGAGGCTGAGATCTAAGGATCATGGTTCAAAGTCATCCCAGACAAGAAAGTCAGTGAGATTCTTATCTCCAATTAACTACCAAAACAAAAACAAAAATAAAAACAAAAGCCAGGCGCTCAAGTGGGAGATCACTAGCCTCGAACCACAAAGCTCAGGGACAGTTGTCAGGGCCCAGGTTGAAGCCCTAAGAGTGGCACCAAAAAAAATTAAGAGAACCAAAAATGCCTATAAAATTTAGTTGATTTAGGTGGTATTCTACATACACATGTCACCCAGACAACATACATTACTCAAATCCCCATACTATTCCTGAATGTATTTGCTGCATTTGGTATTAAATGTATTGTGTATGGTGTGAGGTAGGGATTGTGATTCTTTTTCTTTGTTTTTCTTTCTTTTTTTGTCAGTTGTGGGACTTGAACTCTGGGTCTGGACGTTGTCCCTGAGTTCTTCAGCTCAAGGCTACCTTGAGCCACAGCGCCACTACCCGTTTTCTGGTGATTAATTGGAGATGAGTCTCACTGACTTTAGTGCCCTGGCTGGCTTTGAACCTTGATCCTCAGATCACAGCCTCCTGAGTAGCTAGGATTACAGGCATGAACCACCATGCACCGCATACAAAAAATTATTGATGTGATTTTTTGGCCAGTCCTGGGCTTGAGCTCAGGGTCTGAGCACTGTCCTTGGACTTTCTCAAGGCTAGAGCTCTACCACTTGAGCCTCACCACTTCTGGCTTTTTTTCTATGTATGTGGTACTGAGGAATGGAACCCAGGTCTTTGTGCATGCTAGGCAAGCACTCAACCACTAGGCCAAACTCCCGGCTTGATGTGATGTTTTATTTATTTAGTTAGTTAGTCCAAGCACTATCCTTGGGCTTTCTCAAAGCTAGAACTCTACCACTTGAGCCATTGTACCACTTCCGGCTTTTTCTATGTATGTGATACCGAGGAATCCAACCTGGTTCTTTGTTCATGCTAGGCAAGCACTCTACCACTAGGCCAAACTCCTGGCCATGATGTTTTACTCTTTGGTACTTTTGAGATCTAGTACGTTATCTACACTTTTAACCCATCTTAGTTGGGCTAGTTATATTTCAAATGCTCAAGGTTGTGTCCATGTAGCTGGGGCTACTGTATTGGGTAGGGCAGGTCTAGTAGGACATGTAAGTATATGCATACACCAAAAACCTCTTGTCCCCATCTTAGTGCTGCCAGAACCAGTGCAGCTAGCCACATTTGTCCTTGTGTCTGGTGAGAAAATAATTTAGGCAAGATATGAAACCTAGTGAAAGTGATACAAAATTATCAGGAAAAGAATGTCAGGACAGTGTAGAGGAAAAAGTTATTAAGTAGCATGAATATCACACAAAGACCTCAGTTTAACTTCAGCCATCTTTGGGGTGGAAACTTACACTTTAGTCTTAAAGAGAGGAAGAATTAGGGGGTATGAGGAAAAAGGTGTGCATTAAACAGTCCCAGTTTGGGGCAGGAGTTTGGCCTAGTGGTAGAGTGCTTGCCTAGCATGCACTAAGACCCGGGTTCAATTCCTCAGTACCACATACATAGAAAAAGCATGAAGTGGTGCTATGGCTCCAGTGGTAGAGCTCTAACCTTGAGAAAAGTCCAAGGACAGTGTTCAAGCTCTGAGTTCAAACTCAGGACTAGCAAAAAAGAAAAAGAAAAAGCGTCCCAGTTTCATTTGTGGCCTGGTTGGTTATTATCAGTGGCACATTCTGCTTTCCTGGATTCAACAGCAGTTGTTTTCCTTTCATATCTCTCTCTCTCTCTCTCTCTCTCTCTCTCTCTCTCTCTCTCTCTCTCTCTCTGTGTGTGTGTGTGTGTGTGTGTGTGTGTGTGTGTGTGTGTATACGTGTGCTGGTCCTGGGCACCACCACTTGAGCCACAGTGCCACGTCCAGCTTTTTCTGTAATTAACTGGAGGTAAGAGTCTTATGGACTCTTCTGCCTGGGCTAGCTTTGAACCCTGGTTGCCAGATCTTAGCCTCCCGAGTAGCTAGGATAATAGGCATGAGCCACCAGTACCTGGCCATAAATATCTTTTAAATAGATTGAAAGTATATTGTCTTTGGAGTGAGAACAGCATAGTACTTGAATCACACATCCAGCCAGCTCAGCTTTTTGCTGGTTATCTCGGAGACAAAAGTCTCTCTGAATTTTCTGTTTGGGGCTAGCCGGATGGAACCTCCATCCTCTGGATCTCAACTGGTGGAGTAGTTAGGATTATAGATATGAGCCACCATTATCAATAGGAAGTTTTCATTACAGTAGAGCTCTTCCCCTCAGAAATCATATGATTTTCTCCCATGATCACTGCTTATGCCTCTGTTCTTAAGCTGGCATTTTTTTCCTTTAGTGACTGGCAGCTTTGAAGAATTTTCCATTTTCATATCCTCATCATTCCTGGCTAGCTGGTACCATTCAGTAAGAATACAGTGAACTGGTCGTGGTGGCTCATGCCTGTAATCCTAGCTCTTTAGGAGGCTGAGATCTGAGCATCTCAGTTTGAATCATCCCAGGCTGAAAAGTCTCCGTGAGACTCTTACCTACAATTAACCACTCAAAAACCGGAAGTGGGGGCCAGGAGTGTAGCCTAGTGGTAGTGTGCTTGCCTATAAAACCCTGGTTTCAATTCCTTAGTACCACATAAACAGAAAAAGTTGGAAGTAGTGCTGTGGCTCAAGTGGTAGAGCGCTAGCCTACCCCTTGAGAAAGCTTAAGGACAGTTCCTAAGCCCTGAATTCAAGCCCTAGAGCTGGCAAAACAAACAACAAAAAAAAAACGGAAGTGGAGTTGTGGCTCAAAGTGACAGAGCACTATCCTTGAGCAAAAGAGCTCAGGGACAGTGCCCACGCCCCAGGTTCAAGCCTCACAACCACCACCACCACCAAGAAACACAGAGTCAAATAGATGTGATCAAGTTTAGAATCAGTCCTATGCAGGGATTTCAACATAGGTTTGGTTATAAGGTAAACTGGAAAGTCAAGGAGAGGATGTTCTAGATGGAAAAAATCTGTCTCAGTTTAGGGAGATGCTAGGAGGACATCTGCAGGGCACAGAGGTTAGTGAAAGGCCTGCATCCTGCTTCTGCAGTGATTTGTGTGTGTGTATGTGTGCTCGTACTGAGTCATGAATGCAGGGCCCTGGACACCGTCCTTAAACTTTTTGTTCTAAGCTAGTGTTCTCCCACTTGAGCCACAGCTTCAACTCCAGTTCTGTTGTGTGTTTGGTTTTTTAGCAGTTGATTGGAGGTAAGAGTCTTGTGAAATTTTCTGCCCAGACTGGTTTCCCACTGTGATCTTCAAATCTCAGCCTCCTGAGTAGCCAGGACTGCAGGTGCAAGCCTCGGTGCCAAACCTGGAGTGATCTTCCTTGATTTTTTTTGTCTTTTCTTCTTCCTGTCTACCTCCTTTCCCCAGTGGTGGTCCTTGGCCTGCACAGCACTCAAGCCAGTGATGCCTGCCAGCGCTCCTGTCCTGCCGCCTGCACCTGCAGCACTGTGGAGCATGTCTGCTCCGTGCGCTGTGATCGTGCAGGACTCCTGCGTGTCCCTGCTGAGTTCCCGTGCGAAGCGGCTTCCATTGACCTGGATAGGAATGGCTTACGAATCTTGGGTGAGCGGGCTTTTGGCACATTGCCCTCATTGCATCGCCTGTCGTTGCGCCATAACAATCTGTCCTTCATCACCCCTGGAGCTTTCAAAGGCCTGCCACGTTTGGCTGAGCTACGTCTGGCACACAATGGTGATCTGCGCTATCTGCATGCACGCACTTTTGCCACGTTGAGTCACCTGCGTCGCCTCGATCTGGCCTCCTGTCGCCTGTTCAGCGTCCCTGAGCGCCTGCTGGTGGAGTTGCCCGCCTTGCAGGAGCTTACCGTCTTTGACAACCTATTCCGTCGCGTACCCAGTGCACTGCGTGGCCTGGCCAACCTGACCCACGTGTACCTGGAGAACAGTCGCATCGAGGCGGTGGCCTCCAGCTCGCTGCAGGGCCTACTGCATCTGCGATCGCTCAGTTTGCAGGGCAATCGCGTGCGGGCAGTGCATTCAGGAGCCTTTGGGGACTGTGGCATCCTGGAACACCTGCTGCTCAATGACAACCTGCTGGCCGAGCTGCCATCGGATGCCTTCCGAGGCCTGCACCGACTGCGCACCCTCAATCTGGGCGGGAACGCGTTGGGTCACGTGGCGCGTGCCTGGTTTGTGGATCTGCTGGAACTCGAGCTGCTCTACCTAGACCGTAACAGTATTGCCTTTGTGGAAGAAGGAACCTTCCAGAACCTGTCGAGCCTCCTGGTCCTGCATCTCAATAGCAATCATCTCACGATGCTCTCCTGGGCAGCCTTCCAACCAGGCTTTTTCTTAGGTCGCCTGTTTCTCTTCCGTAACCCATGGCGTTGTGACTGCCAACTGCAGTGGCTGCGGGATTGGATCAAGGGTTCTGGGCATGTGGCCGATGTGCCGTGTGCCTCCCCAGGCTCTGTGGCTGGACTGGATCTCAGTCAGGTGGCCTTTGAACGCTCCTCAGATGGCTTGTGTGAGGACCCTGAGGATGTGAACCACACCCTGTTTAGTCCAGGCCCATCCCCAGAGCCTGTGGCCCCTACCGTGAGCAGATTCAGCAGCCTTCTCTCCAGGCTATTGGCCCCGAGGGTCCTTGTGCAGGAAGCGAGCAACACGACCGGGGCCAACGCCTCGTTGTCTGACAGCCTTCCTTCCCAAGGAGTCCGGATCTCAGGACGAAAGACTACCGCTCTCGTCATCTCTGGTCTCCTGCTCAGCTGGCTCCAGTTTGTGCTGCTTGGCCTACAGAGGGACTGAACTGCCTCCGTGGCGGTGGCGCAAGCTGCTTTGGTTAAAAGGAGGGGCGCGGGGGAATGTTTTGGTTTAGCTGGGTTTAGTAGGAGTGCTTGTGTTAAGGAGACAAGGGAACATCATGGAGAACCATGGAGAAAGTTCTAGTTGCGGGGCATGGGGTGGGGAGGGCAATGGATGAACAGTTTGCCTCTGGGATGACCCTAGGAAAGTTGAATCCTGTGAAATGCTATGGGGCAGTGTGTGTGTGTGTGTGTGTGTGTGTGTGCGTGTGTGTGTGTGTGTGTGTGTGTGTGTGTGTGTGTGTGTGTGATCATTGCTCCCAGGGTTTGAACACAGAATCTGGGCGCTGTCACCTAAGGTTTTTTGTCTTTTGTTTTTGTTTTTGAAAGCTAGCACTTTACCTCTTTGAGCTACAGCACCACTTCCGGTTCTTTGGTGGTTATTTGGAGATAAAGGTTTCATGGACTTTTATCCTTTTGAACCTTGATCCTCAGGTTTCAGCCTCCTGAATAGCTAGGATTACCAGTGGGAGCCATTGGTGCCTGGCTGGATATTTTACTTGGTTTTCTCTTCTCATGTGTGTACCCACTGGAAATGAGAAACAAGATTGCCCTCACTTCCCAGAAGGGAAGGCCAGGAATTGGAGGCTTCTAGAACTCCACCCTTTCCTTCCATATAATAGTGTCAGTTCTCCTGGCAGCAATCCATTCAGTTCAGTCCCTTTGTCTGCTATGATAGTTGACCTCCCTTCCCAAAGGGGCTTGTGAATCCTAGGGTTCTGGAAGGTGCATACGCCATCAAAGAAGGGAAGGTGGGCATTGAGACTCAAGGTGGAGGGGGGTGGCTCCTGCAGTCTTAGATTTGTTTTTTTTTTTTTTGCCAGTCCTGGGCTTGAGCTCAGGGCCTGAGCACTGTCCTTGGACTTTCTCAAGGCTAGAGCTCTACCACTTGAGCCTCAGCACCGCTTCCGGCTTTTATTTCTATATGTGGTACCAAGGAATCGAACCGGGTCTTCATGCATGCTAGGCAAGCACTTTAACCACTAGGCCAAACTCCGGGCCCCCAGTCTTAGATTTGTTTGGAGGCTTTTCAAAACAAAGATTTATTTTATTTACTCCATAACAAATTCCAAGGGTGCCCTTAGCCTCAAGGGAATTTGAGGGCTGCAGGTTGTGTTTGTGGTCAGATAAAGGTGTAACATCATACAAAAAGGAAACCAGTGCTTTTACTATGGAGCTTTTCAGAGACTTTCATATGCGAACACACACACACACACACACACACACACACACACACACACACACACACACATATAATATCCCAGAAGGTCACACAATGTTCTTATCATTGTGTGGGCATTGTCCAGAGGACACAAGTTAGAAGGGCAGAATCTCCAGCTGGGAGGATTCAAATGGATATTGTGTGTATGGGAGGGGGCGGGGTTGAACTCAGACTGGTTGCTTTCCCGGAGCTTTTTTTTAAAAAATTTGAAAATGCTAAAACCAGAGGGGTTACATTATATAAGTGAGCAAACAGCACATTTCCTTTTGTACAATGTCTCCCCTTCACTTGCTCTCTCCCAGTTTTCCCTCCCATCTGCTCCAAATCCCTGAGCTTTTTTATTCAGGACAACTGCCCTACCACTTGAGCCACACCTTTACTTCTGGCTTTTTGGTGGTTAAATGGAGATGAGTCTCATAGATTTTCCTGTCTAGGCTGGGTTTGAATTGAGATCCTCAGATCTCAGCCTCCTGAGTAGCTAGGATCACAGGCATAGACCACTGGTACCCAGGTAGGAACAACCTCTTTTTTTAAAAGTTAGAATTTAGATAAATCTATTTAAGAGAGAAAGTTTCACCCAATAATGTTTGTTGCAAGTTGCCACTTAAATACTGGCCCTGAGCTGGGGGTTCAGTCGATGGCAAAAAGTTTGATTTGTGCATAAGACCTTGGGTTCCATTCCCAGCCTACTGAAAAAGCCTAAAAAGAAAAAAAAGGTTCACAATTGTGGGCTTTGCAGCCCTTCTATGTCCATCTGAGATGATCACAACAGGCACAGGTTCCTAAGAGACCATGAGGCAGTCAACAGTAGTATCATATGTCTGCTGAGTATTCAAGCTATTCTGTATACCATGTGTAATAGTCATTATATTAGTCAACATTTTGGCAATCTACAATCTTAATGTCCTGAGTTCCTCTCTGTATTTAGAGAGTTTCTTTCTCTTTTGTCCTTCCTTCCTCTCTTTCTTTCCTTCCTTCCTCTCTTTCTTTCCTTTCTTTCTCTCCCCTTCCTTCTTTCCTCTCTCTCCCTCCCTCCCCTCCCTTTCTTCTTTTCCCTCCCTCCCTCCCTTTCTTTCTTTCTTTCCTTCCTTCCTTCCTTCCTTCCTTCCTTCCTTCCTTCCTTCCTCCCTCCCTCCCTCCCTCCCTCCCTCCCTCCCTTCCTCCCTCCCTCCCTCCTTCTCTCTCTTTCTCTTTCTTTCTTTCTTTCTTTCTTTCTTTCTTTCTTTCTTTCTTTCTTTCTTTCTTTCTTTCTTGCTTTCTTTCTTTCTCTCTTTCTTCTTTCTTGCCAGTACTATGGCTTAAACTCAGGGCCTGAACACTGTCCTTGGGCTTTTTCAAGGCTAGAGCTCTACAACTTGAGCCACAGCACCATTCCAGCCTTTTCTATGTATAAAGTATCAAGGAATTGAACCCAGGTCTTCATGCTAGCCCAGCAAACACTCTACTGCTAAGCCAAACTCCTGGCCCTAGGTTTGGTCAGTCATGGGGCTTGAACTCTGGGTCTGGGCATTGTCCCTGAGCTCTTTGGCTCAACACTAGCACTCTGCCCCTTAAGTCACAGTGCCATTTCCAGTTTTCTGGTGGTTAATTGGAGATAAGAGTCTCACAAGACTTTCATGCCCGGGCTGGCTTTGAACCACGATCCTCAGAGCTCAGCCTCCTGAGTAGCTAGGATTACAGGTGTGAGCCACTGGTGCCCAGCAAATTGCTTACTTTTCTTTAGATTTTTTTCTGTGCCAGTCCTGGGGGTTGAACTAAGAGCCTGGGTGGGTTCTGTCCCTGAGCTTTTGTGCTCAAGGCTAGTGCTCTACTACTTTAGCCACTTCTGGCTTCTTGCTGGTTAATTGGAGATAATAGTCTCACAGCCTTTGCTGCCTGGACTGGTTTTAAACTGCGGTCATCAGATTTTAGCCCCGTGAGTAGCTAGGATTGTAGGCATGAGCCCCTGGAGCCCTGCTAGGATTTTTTTTAACGGGTCCTGGGGCTTGAACTTGGGGCCTGGACTCTGTCCTTGGACACATTTTGTTCATGGTTAGGGCTCTGCCACTTGAGCCACAGCACCATTTCCAGTTTTTTCTGTGTATGTGGTACCAAAGAATCGATCCCAGGGCTTCGTGCATGCTAGGCAAGCACTCTACCACTCACTGGGTTACATTCCTGGTCTCCTAAGGTTTTTTTTTTGTCACTTGTGGGACTTGAACTCTGGGCCTGGGCGCTGTCTCTGAGCTCTTCAGCTCAAGGCTACTGCCCTACCCCTTGAGCCACAGTGCCACTTCCAGTTTTCTAGTGGTTAATTGGAGATAAGAGTTTCATGGACTTCGTGCTTAGGCTGGCTTTGAACTGTGATCCTCAGATCTCAGCCTCCTAAGTAGCTAGGACTACAGGCATGGGCCTGTCCTCCCTAAGATCTTTTATTAGCATGTGTTAGTTGTACCACATTTCCTTTTTTTCCTGTTTCCACAATATTTCTTACTAATACTTTGACTTAGTTACAAATGTCACATAACTTTTTCTCCTAAATACCTCAATGTATTTCCTGAAAATAAGGACATTTACTTAGTCAAAATACCATTTCCCAAATCAGGTTTTGCGTGTGTGTGTGTGTATGTGTGTGTGTGTGTGTGTGTGTGTGTGTGTGTGTGTGTGTTTATGTTTATGCACCAGCAGTAGGGCTTGAACTCAGTGCCTTGTACTCTCACTTGGCGTTTTTGCTCAAGGCTGGTGCTATGTCACTTAAGCTATAACTCAATTTCTGGCTTTTTGCTGGTTAATTGAAGGTAGAATCTCTATGATTTATCTGTCCTGTCTGGCTCTAAACAGATTCTCAGATCTCAGCCTCTTGAGTACTTAGGATTATAGACATGAGCCACTGGTACTTGGCCAAAATCAAGGTCTTTATTGTTATACAATATTAAAATATACTTAAGCCAGGTGTTGGTGACTCATGCCTGTAATACTAGCTACTCATGGGGGAGCGATCTGAAGATTGTGATTTGAAGTTAGCCTCAGCAGGAAAGTCCATGAGACGATTATCTCCAATAAACTATTTTTAAAAAGCTGGAGCAGGGAGCATGGCCTAGTGGTAGCATGCTCCCTTAGCATGCATGAAGCTCTGAGTTCAATTTCCCAGAACCACATACACAGAAAAAGCCAGAAGTGGTGCTGTGGCTCAAGTGGCAGAGTGATAGCCTTGAGCAAAAGGAGCTCAGGGACAGTGCCTATGCCCTGAGTTCAAGCCTGTGGATTGGCAAAAAAAAAAAGCTTGAAGTGGAGATGTGGCTGAAGTGGTAGAGTGAGCCAAGAAAGCTCAGAAACCAAGCCCTAATTTCCAGCCCTAGGACTGACACTCTCTCCCCAGAAAAAAATATACTCTTGAGGAGGCTGGGGTGTATGTAGCTTAGTGGTAGAGTGCTTGCCTGGCATGCACAACATGTTGGCTTTGCTCCTCAGTATCACACATATAGAAAATGAAATAAAATGAAATATACTCAACAGTTGTGGGTTATTTTTTATTTTTGAAAGTAGTCATTTCTTCTTTTCTTTTTGTCTCATTTGGGCTTGAACTCAAGGCTTGAGTGTTGTCCCTGAGCTTTTTTGCTCAAGGCATGTGCTCTGCCATTTTGAGAAACAGCTCTACTTCCAGTTTGAGGGTGATTAAATGGAAGTAAATGTCTCATGGACTTTCCTGCCTGGGCTGGTTTTGAACCCCAGTCCTCAGATCTCGGCCTCCTAGGTAGCTAGGATTATAGGCATGAGCCACCAGCTCCCAGCTAAGTCATTCCTTTTTTTCTTCAGGGACAGTGAGGTTTCTAAATTATGGCTTGTTTTCATTTCCTTTCCAAGATGTCACAGCCAGTTGATTGGCTTTAATGTTACAAAGTAAACAGGTTCTCCAAATGTCTTTCTTTCTTCTTTTTTTTTTGTTGGTTTTTTTTAACTGTAGTTTTTTGTTGTTGTTGTCTTTTCTTTTTTGGCACTTGGGATCGAACCCAGGATGTTGTATTTGCTAGGCAAGTGCTTTGCCACTGAGCTACATCCCAGCCCTCCAAATGTCTTTTCAAATTTGGGAATCTGATGAGGTCAGAAATGGTGTTTACTTGAACTGTGTATTGTAGCCATGGAAACTGAGCAAAGATCAGGAGAACTCAGAAAAGCCAGTCTTAGCAGTTGGGTAGCCATGTCTATCCACAGCAGACACACAGTTTGAGTTCCTGAGGAACAAGATGTTGCCTGAAAGGAGCAGGTTCAGGAGAGCCAGTCTCAAAGTGCTGCTGTAGTTTTGCTTGGGTGGGTTGCATTGCCAGCTTCTAAATGAAGATTTGCTTAGCTGAATGTCTCTGAACAAATATTGACACTAAAATAGACTCTTTAGAGGCAGATTTGTTTTGAGCCAGTCTTGGGTTTAAACTCAGGGCCTGGGTGATATTCCTGAGTTTTTTTTTTCACTCAAGGTTAGCACTCTACTGTTTGAGTCACAGCTCCACTTCTGGCTTTTGAGTGGTTAATTGGAGAAAAGAGTCTCCCAAATGCTGTGCTCCCCCAATCCCCCCCCCCCACCGCACTAAGCTGGCTTTGAACTGTGTCCTCAGATCTCAACCTCCTCAATAGCAAGGATTATAGGTGTGAGCCACTGGTGCCTGGCTTAATATTATGAACTCTCAAGAGAAATTAGGGAATGAAAATTTCCCTTTTTGAATTCAATAACTCTCTCTCCCTGCCATTGGCTAGTTTATACCTTGGGAAATGTTCTGCTAAGCAAAACACTGCCCTTCCTTCCTTCCTTCCTTCCTTCCTTCCTTCCTTCCTTCCTTCCTTCCTTCCTTCTTCCTTCTTCCTTCTTTCCTGCGTCAGTCCTGGGATTTGAACTCAGGGCTGTCCCTGAGCTTCTTTTGCTCAGGACTAGCACTCTACCACTTGAGCCACAGCTCCAGCTTTTTGGTAATTAATTGAAGATAAGAGTCTCATGGAGGGGCCAGGAGTTTGGCCTAGTGGTAGAGTGCTTGCCTAGCATGCACGAAGACCCGGGTTCGATTCCTCAGTACCACATACATAGAAAAAAGCCGGAAGTGGTGCTGTGGCTCAAGTGGTAGAGCTCTAGCCTTGAGAAAGTCCAAGGACAGGGCTCAAGCCCTGAGCTCAAGCCCAGGACTGGCAAAAAAAGTCTCATAGATATATACAATATATCAAATAAGAAGGTGAAATACTGTAACAATAATGAAATTGGATAGGGAAGGGGGGGAAACAAGATGAGGGGTGGGGGTGGGGGGAGGGAAATGGGGACCAAGATATGAGAAAGGGTATCAATGTTTGTGAAGTAATGCACCTTCTATCTGGTGATTGTAATGTAACCCTTCTATTAATTAGAGAAATGAAGCACAGAAGATCTTATATGGCTATTAAATAATGTTTTCATTTTTCAAAAAAAAAAAAAAGATTCTCATGGAATTTCCTGCCTCGCCTGTCTTTATTTTAGAGACAGGGCCTCACTATGGAGCCTCGGCTGCACTCAGTTTTTTTGCTTCTACCTTGAAAATATAGGGATTACAGTCCTGAACCACTATACCTGGCTCTCTACAGACTATTTTTATCAAGATTCCCAATTTTTGACAGGTTACCAGGGGTGGTTTCTCAGGCCTCATATCTACTTACCTCTTTGTCAGATTATCACACTATGGCCCTCTAGAGGACGTTTCCTGCTTGGCATAGCTGTCTGTAGCTGTGCTTTCCTCTGCAATCCTCACTCTTTTCTTTTTGTAGGTCATGGGGCTTGAACACAGGATCCACGAGGGTTGTCCCTAAGCATTTGTGCTCAAGGCTAGTACTCTACCACATGAGCCATAGCTGTGCTTCTGGTTTTCTGGTAGTTAATTGGAGATAAAAGTCTTACAGACTTTCCTGTTGGGCTGACTTTGAACTATGAGCCTCAGATCTCAGCTCCTGAATAGCTAGACTTACAGGCCTGAGTCAGCAGCATCTGGCTCTCACTCCTTTCTTAAGGAAAAGAAACCTTTTCTCTGATTCTTTAAAGGCTGAAGAGGGCCCTCGAAATCCCACACAGTCCACAAGGAAACAGCCGGCTGGAAAGTGAATGAGACTTTCCCAAAGCGTTGGTGTGGAAGAGAAGAAAGTAGGCCATTGCAGTGCTGCTGGACCTGGCTTTTGGCAGCAGCAGTTGCAAGCCTCACCCACATACTTGGGGAAAGCTAAGGCCTTGCTGTTCCTCAGACTAAATTTCCAGGGAAGACTAATTTTTTGGTCCTTTTTTTGTGCTGGTACTGGGGCTTTAATTTGGTGTCTGGGTGCTGTCTCTGGGGTCTTCGGCTCAAGGCTAGAACTCTGCCACTTGAGTCACAGCTCCATTTCCAACCATTTGTGGTTAATTAGAGATAAGCATTTCATGGATCTTTCCTGCCAGGCCTGGCTTTGAACCTCAGTCCTCAGATCTCAGCCTCCTGAGTAGCTAGGATTAGTGGTACAGCCACCAGTGCCTGGCTCCAGTCACTTCATTATTCCAGCTCTAAATTGCTTAAACAGTGCTGTTCAAAGTGCCAGAGAACAAACAATACAGTAAGGTCACACAGACTTCAATAGCATTTCTTTCCCAAAAAGTGCTGACATCTTCGAGACAGAGACACTGCTCTGCTGAAAAAAATATAAAGTGAAAATATAAAGTATAAAGTGTAATCTGGATGCTGGCAGCTCACACCTGGAATCCTAGCTACACAGGAAGCTGAGATCTGGGGATCAGTGAGGCTCTTTATCTCCAATTTAACCATCCAAAATTGGAATAGGAACCATGGCTCAAGTAGTACAAAAGCTCAGGCACAGCATCCAGGCCCTGAGTTCTACCCCAGGTTTGGCACAAAAATAGCGTCCCCCCTGGAAAAACCCAATGTAGCAATAACAGCTAGATCAGAGTTTCTCTCTCTCTCTCTCTCTCTCTCTCTCTCTCTCTCTCTCTCTCTCTCTCTCTCTCTCTCTCTCTCTCTCTCTTTCTTGCACGCACACACACACACACAGAGGAGATTAACTGATTTGAGGACATTTTCCATCTATGTTTTCTTTTCTCAATACACAAGCGGCCTCTGATCTCAAACTGCTCCTTGGCTGCTCCCGTTCTGTGGCCTGAGTTATAAGCTGGAATAAAGCCCCGCCCACTCTTGGCCTACTTCAGTTCCTTTAATGAATGTTACTTCTATTTCTTCTATTTGTGCTCTGAGCAGCAGGCAGAGAGGAAATTTAGAGACACTTATATAAACATGTACAATTTTCAAGGGAGTTCTCTTGAAATTTTGCTGATTTTTACAACAGTGATCCTGAGAGGAGAAAAAGAGTTTTATTCACAGTAAGACTGAATCTTACCAAGATGGACCCTCAAGGAGATCTGGAGGTCTTTCCTTTTCATAAAGTTCCCTATGGGCCTACCTTACCTCATGCCTGAGGGTTGCTTGTGATCCGTTAATGGGTCATGGCATTAACAGTTGTCACCAACATTGAAAAGTAATAGCTCAACCCCCAGCCTGCATATGTGCAAACCATGAAACAGCAAACGGGGAAATTTCAGAATGCATCACAGATAGTAAGATAAGAAGAACTAATTTCCTTCCTTCCCTCCCTTACTCTGTCCCTCTCTCTCCCCTCTCTTTCTCTTTCTTCCTTTCTTTCTTTCATTTATTTGTTCTTCCTTCCGGCCCCCTTTTTTCCTCTCTCTCTTTTTTTTCTTCTTGGTCTAAGACTCAAACTCCATACTTGATACTTAACTTCATTGGCTAGTACACTACCAACTGAGGGATGCCTTCAACATCTAAGGGATTGGTCATTTTTCTTTCTTTTATGGTGTTTGTTCTGGGGATTGAACTCAGGGCCTAGGCACCATCCCTAAGTTTTTTGCTCAAGACTAGGACTCCAGGACTGGAGCCACAGCTCTACTTCTGCTTAAAAAATTACTTATTGGAGATAAGAGTTTCGTTGATTTTACTGCTTGAGCTGACTTAATTGGTATCCTCAGACCTCAGCCTTCCAAGTGGCTAGGATTACAGGTGAGAACCACTGGAGCCCAGCTCTTTTCATTTTATTTTATTTTAATTTTTGCTAGTCCTGAGACATGAACTCAGAGCCTGGGCATTGTCCTTAAGCTTCTTTTTCCCAAGGCTAGCACTCTGCCTCTTGGGCCACAGAGCCACTTCTGGCTTTTTCTGTTTATATGATACTGAGGAATCAAACCCAGGGCTTCATGCATGCCAGGCAAGTATTCTATTACTAAACTACATTCCCAGCCCATCTATACATCTTCTTATTTCTCCTTTCTCTCTCTCTCTCTCTCTCTCTCTCTCTCTCTCTCTCTCTCTCTCTCTCTCTCTCTCTCTCTCTCTCTCTCTATGTCTGTACATCTCTTTCTGTGTGTGTGAGTACTAGGGCTTGATCTAAGGACCTGAGTTTTGTCCCCTAGCTTTCATTTTTTTTCAATTTTTAAAATTTTTTTTCCCAAGCCTGATGCTCTACCACTTGGGGCACAGCTATAATTCTGGCTTTTTTGGTGGTTGACTACAGATGGGTCTCACAGACTTTTCTGCCCAGGATGACTTCTAACCTCAATCCTCAGAACTCAGGATGTAGAATAGCCAGGATTACAGGATTGCGCATGGATGTACAATTTAAAAAGTATAATTTCACTAGATTCTTTCAGTTCTGTTTGTGTGTATTTTGGATCACAATACAAAACCCTGCTTTTTCCTGTGGATTACAATTGTGAATATTTAGCCAGCATTGTACATAAATTTAATTACTTGGTTTCAGAGAGAGAGAGAGAGAGAGAGAGAGAGAGAGAGAGAGAGAGAGAGAGAGAGAGAGAGAGAGAGAGAGAGAGAGAGAGAGAGATATTTAATGAATCCTGGGGCTTGAACTCAGGGCCTGGGCACTGTCCTTGGACACTTTGCTCAAGGCTAGCACTCTGCCATTTGAGCCACAGCACCACTTCTGGCATTTTCTGTGTATATGATACTGAGGAATGGAACCCAGGGCTTTGTGCATGCTAGGTGAGCACTCTACCCCTAGGCTATGTTCCTGGTCCCAAAGATTGTGTTCTTGAAAGGAAAGTCTTGGTCACCATTTAATTTTTTCTTACTCAATTCATTTTCTTTTTTCTTTTTTGTCAGTCATGGGGTTTGAACTCAGGGCCTGGATGCTACCTCTGAGCTGTTTTGCTCAAGGCTAGTATTGTACCACTTTGAGCCACAGCTTCACTTCTGGTTTTTCTAGTGGGTAAGTGGGGCTAAGAATGTCATGGACTTTCCTGCCTGAGCTGGTTTTGAACTGTGATCCTCAGATCTCAGTCTCCTGAGTAGCTAGGATTAGAGGCATGAGCCACCAGCACCCAACTTCAATTCCTTTTCTTATACCAGTAAAAAGTAGATTTGCCTTATTTGTGCTCTATTAACAATATAGTTAGAGCTAAAAAAAATAAAGCCAGAATTTTGAAAGGTCACCTGGGCAATTAGGAGATATAATTGAGGTATTCTCTCACCTGAAAAGGCAGAGTGCTCGATCTGCAAAGCCTAGGCCTCTAATGAGTGCTGGCTCCTGCAGTGACACTGGTGTATTTAATAAGTTCATAACTATAAAGTAGAATATCCTTGAATAACCTTCCTGATGTCTTGCAGTGATACCTATTATTAAATCACTCAATAGCATGAAAAAAGTATCTCCAATTACCTAAAGATGAAGGACTACAGAGATCATGATCATTAGAAGAAATCGCATTGTATCACTTCTATGCCCTGTTTTTAATATCATATATAGTGAATTGACTTTCCAAAACTTTTCTAATTCTTTTTTTTTTCCAGTCCCAGGGCTTGGGCTCAGGGTCTGATCACTGTCCTTGGGCTTTCTCAAGGCTAGAGCTCTACCACTAGAGCCCCAGCGCCACTTCCGGCTTTCTCTGTGTATGTGGTACTGATGAATCAAACCCAGGACTTGATGCATGCGAGGCAAGCACTCTATCACTAGGCCATGCTCCTAGCCCTGTTTTCTGTTTCGATTTGACTTGAACTCTGGGCCTGGGCGCTGTCACTGAGCTCTTCAGCTCAAGGCTACCGCCCTACCCCTTGAGCCATAGACGCACTTCCCATTTTCTAGTGATTAATTGGAGTTAAGAGTCTCACATTCTTTAGTGCCAGGCTGGTTTTGAACCGCAATCCTCAGGTCTCAGTCTCCTGATGTAGCTATGATTACAGGTGTGAGCCACCACGCCCAACTTTCTGTTTTTTTTTTTGTTGTTTGTTTTTTTTAATTGATTGTCTAGGCTGCGAGTTTGGCCTAGTGGTAGAGTGTTTGCCTTGTATGCATGAAGATCTGGGTTTGATTCCTCAGTACCACATACATAGAAAAAAGGTGGAAGTGGTGCGGAGGCTCAGGTGGTAGAGCTCTAGCTTTGAGAAAACCCAAGGACAATGCTCAGGCCCTGAGCTCAAGCCCAGGACTGGCAAAAACAAACAAACAAACAAATAAATAAATAAATAAAAATTGTTATAATAAAGGTTTGGCTTAGTGATAGAGTGCTTACCTAGCATACATGAAGTCCTTGGTTCGTTTCCTCAGTACCACATCAGCAGAAAAATCCAGAAATGGCATTGATTTTCCTGCCTAGGGTTGTCTTTGAACCAGGATTCTCAAATCGCAGTTTCTTGAGTAGCTAGGATTACAGATATGAGCCTCTGGATCCTGGTTATTCTTCTGGTTTAAAAAGACACTCATCCTTCACTCATTAGTCACAGCATTGTCAAATGCTTATCTTAAACATGTGCAGAGGTGGCACTGCGTGGGTCCCTGCTATGTTTCTGAACCTTGTAAAATCACCTTCCCTGATTGGGTGCTGACATCTACTTGAACAAACCCTTTCAGCAATGTCAGCTTCTGACTGCTGTAGCACATGGCTGCCATGACTCAGGGACTAAAGACAGCAACTGCAGGAGCAGTTTTCTGGAACGAGCCATTCAGGATCATTTGTCTTATGGAGCCTGCAAGCACGGAAGCTTCCATTTTCACATTAGGAAAATTCCTAGTACCTCAAAGATTGATGGGAAGGCGGGCAGGGAGAAGTAGCTGGGAAGTGCTTTGCAAGAGCCCTGCCAAGGTGAGTCACCACTCCAGGTTCAATTCCAATGGGGCTCAACTGTGAGTAAACAAACTCCCATATACCAGTGGCTTCAATGAGATACAAGCTTCTCTTTCATCAGAAAGTGTCAGGAAGCTGAGATCTGAGGATTGTGGTTCAAAGCCAGCCTGGCAAGGAAAGTCTGGGAGACTCTTAGCTCCATTGAACCAACAGAAAACTGAAAAGTTGGTGCTGTGGCTCAAAGTGGTAGAGTGCTAGCTTTGAGCATAAAAGCTCAGGGACATTACCCAGTCCCTGAATTCAAACTCCAGGATTGGAACCAGAAATAAAATGGAAAAAGAAAACCAAAGTCTGGAACTACAACAACGTGGACACACCTAGAGGCTATTGCACTAAGTGAAATGAGCCAGGCATGGAAAGACGAAGATGACACGAGTGCACTCATAGTAGGGTGAACAGGGGATGGGGTGTGGGAGGTGGACTGGGATGATGTTGGCCTAGGGTGAGGGGTTTCAGACATACAGGAAGAAGAAGCCCTCACATATGCAGCATAGAGATTCCCAGTACCGCGTACTCAACTTTTTTGTTGTTTTTATCAGTTATGGGGCTTGAACTCAGGACATAAGCACTGTCCCTGAGCTCTTCTGCTTAAGGCTAGCACTCACTCACTTTGAGCCACAGCATCATTTCTGGTTTTTTGCTGGTTAATTGGAGATGAGTCTCATGGACTTGCCTGCCAGGGTTGGCTTTGAACCATGATCCTCAGATTTCAGCCTGAGCACTGTCCTTTCTCAAGGCTAGCACTCTACCACTTGAGTCACAGTGCCACTTCTGGCCTTTTCTGTTTATGTGGTACAGAAGAATTGAACCTGGGGCTTCATGCATGCTAGGCACGCACTCTACCACTAAGTCACATTCCCAGCTGCAATGTGCCCATTCTTATGATCACCTTGCTATCATCATGAGGCATGCCAAGTAGTTTCTGCAAGACATGGAAAAACTGACAAATGAAACAAAGTGACCTTGGAACCAAGTGCTGGTTGCTTTACTACTAGCTATTTAGGAGGCTAAGATCTCAGGATTGGTGTTTGAAGCCAGCCTGGGCAGGAAAGTCCTTGAGACTTTTATCTTCAATGAACCTGAAAACTGGAAGTGGCGCTGTGGCTCAAAGTAGAGTGCTATTCTTGAGCACAAGAATTCAGAGACGGGGGGGGAGGGGGGAGGGAAATGGGTACCAAGACATGTGAAAGGGTATCACTGTATGTGAATTAATGCACCTTCTATCTGGCAAATATCATGTAACCCTTTTACTAATTACAATAAAAAAATGTACACAGAAAAAAAAAGAATTCAGAGACAGCATGCAGGCCCAAGTCAAGCCCCACAACCAATAAACAAACAAACAAACAAACAAACAAATAAATAAATAAATAAATGGAAAAGTAGATAAATAAAACTTGAAGAAAATGACTTATCTACTTTAGCCCTCAGTTTCTCCATCTATGAAATGGCTACCGAGGTACATATATCTGGGATTGTTTTGAGGACTAAACACCATGTCTGTGCCTGGTTCTTTTTTCTTTCCCCCTTTAATGATAAGTACTCCATTTAGACTTAATGGCTATTCTTTCTATTTTTTTTTTTTGCCAGTCCTGGGCTTGAGCTCAGGGCCTGAGCACTGTCCTTGGACTTTCTCAAGGCTAGCGCTCTACCACTTGAGCCTCAGTACCACTTCCGGCTTTTTTCTATGTATGTGGTACCGAGGAATCGAACCCGGGTCTTCATGCATGCTAGGCAAGCACTTTAACCACTAGGCCAAACTCCCAGCCCCTCTATTTTTTTTTATGTGTGTATGGGGAGGGCTTCCTGGGGTTTCAACTCAGGGTCTGTGTGCTGTCCCTGAGCTTCTTTTGCTCAAGGCTAGTGCTCTACTACTTGAGCAACAGCGCCACTTCTGGCTCTTTTTGGTAGTTCATTGAAGATACGAATCTCAAGGACTTTACTGCCCGAGCTAGCTTTGAACTGCACCCTCAGATTGCAGCCTGCATAGTAGCTAGAATTACAGGTGTGAGCCACCGGTGCCCAGCAAATGACATTTTCTTCTGGGATATACTTAGAACATAAGCAATCGGAGCTCACCTCAAATTATTCTAGGAAATGAAGAGGTTTGTAGCTGACCCGATTGCCATAAGCATCCTCTTAGTCTGTTTACCCTTTATTCTAGGAAAGAAATTTGCAGGGCCCTTGTCACCCCAACAGTTACCCCCGGACCCATCAGCTTTCACTCCTCTGGAATGTCCCTTCCTTCCTTCTTGGCATCAAATTCCTGGTTTTTCCAGTAATTGTCTTATTCATTTATAAGTTTCCAAAGAGTTGTTTTTAATATTTGACTTGTTTTTAGTTGTCTTCAGACTGAAAGTTGGTCCAAATCATATAGTCTGTTATTAATGGAATGTGAAATCTCTTTTCAGAATGTAATGTCTTAGAAGTCTTTATCAGATTTCTGATTTTCTGGATGACTTATGATCCACTCTGAAATGGACTGTTTACACCATTGATGATTTTTTTTCTTCTGGAAATGATATTTACTTCTTCATAAATCCTGGATATGAATTCCTTGTCAGTTACATATGCTGGGTCTGTGGTTTATCTTTTCAGTTTATTTTTTTCCATTTCCTGAAATATTTTCAGCTTGTTAATGAGAACTTTTGCAAATATATATATATATACACACACATATATATTATATTATATACATATATGCCAGTTTTGGGATTTCAACTCAGGGCCTGAGGGTTGACCCTGAGCTTTTTTCTGCCCTTCAAGGTAAACCATAGCTCCACTTACAGCCTTTTGGTTGTTAATTGAAGATAAGCGTCTCATAAACTTTCCTGCGAGGATGGCTTTGAACAATGATCCTCAGATCTTAGCTTCCTGAGCAGCTAGGAAAACAGGTGTGAGCCACCAGTATCAGGTTTGTTTAGGCTTTTTTTTTCTTTTTTGTTGGTTATGGGACTTGAACTCTAGGCCTGGGCGCTGTCCTTGAGTTCTTCAGCTTAAGGTTAGTACTCTACCACTTGAGCCACAGTACCACTTCTAGTTTTCTGGTGGTTAATTGGAGATGAGTCTCACAGTCTTTTTGTCCCCGGGCTGGCTTTGAACCATGATCCTCAGATCTCAGCCCCTTGAAGCTAGGATTATAGGCATGAGCCACCAGCACCTGGCTTTGCTTAGGCTTTTACAATATGGGTTTTGTTGTTGTTGTTGTTATTAACAATCACAGAAAAGGGTTTCATTGTGATATTTCCATATAAATGTATATTTTACTTTGATTAAATTAATTACTTCAGTACCTTTTCATACCGCCTCTCTTTTCAAAACAATTTCTAATGAGTGACATTTTTTTTCTTTTTGTCAGTCTTGGGGCTTGAAACTCAGGAGCTGGGTACTGTCTTTGGACTTTCTCAAGGCTAGTGCTCTACCACTGGAGCCACAGCACCACTTACGGCTTTTCTGTTTAGGTGGTAAGGAGGAATTGAACCCAGGGCTTTGTGCATGCTAGGCAAGCACTCTACTATTAGGCCATACTCCCGGCCCATGAATGACTTTTTTGCATGCAGATAATGGAGCTTGAACACAGGGTCTCATGAGCCACCTACATCCAGATTTGTGGCTCTCGTTTTGCAGATCACTAGTTTTAACTGCAGAATTGGTGGCATGATACCTAGTGTATCCTTATCGAACTTACCATATTTTAGTCAACAGGGAAAAATATTGACACATATGTTCATTTCTATTAGCTTAATATTGATTTGTTGGATGTGTTTTAAAGACCATGAACTTGGCTAGGGGGTCAGTGGTATAGTGTACACCTAGCATGTGCAAGGTCCTGGATTCCATTCCTAGTAATGTGATAATAACGATAATGATGATAATAATGATGATGACAATAAACCACAGCTGGGCACTGGTGTCACAACTGTAATCCTAGCTATCAGGAGGCTGAGATCGGGGATCACTGTTCAAAGCTCATCCAGGCAGGAAATGGAGTTGTGGCTCCTACCTACCTTGTGCCAAGAAGCTAAGAGAAACTGTTTAGGCCCTGAGTTCAAGCTCTAGTACTGGCAACATTCACATATACAAAACAAACAAGAGTTCAGAAAAAGCTTAAAGCTTTCTGTCTCATGTACATTAGGGGTAAGGAGTCTACAGAAAGACCACTTCTGATTTTCTGAATGAAAGGGCTTGATTTGTTGTGTCAAAATGCATTCTATGCTCTTCTGTATATATATTTAGTAGTGTGAAGGTTTGTGTAAACAATCACTTGTATTTATGGTTCCTGAATATGGATTATCTGAACGTGAGCCCGGTAAGTGCCTGGGGCATTGGCCCTTTGTGGAGTAAGCAGGATGCATGCAGGGCAAAGACAGAAAAGCAGAGTGGAAATGAGGTGAGCATGTATGTGTGTGTGTGTGGGGGGCACATCAGGGGCCAAGTCCCAGACTCCAGCCAGAAATAAAATCAAACCAAAGACAGCAAGGTTATCAGGATGAATGACAAGCTCCCTCCTTTGGCTTTCAATATAAACATCAAACAAGAGCTATATTTTCCAAGCTGTGCCGCCTACATCACTGACACAAATTTAGATTTCTATTTCTAACAGTTGCCACAATGTGGATTCTCCCTTCCTATAAAGAAAAACCAAAAGCTATTTTCAATCTGCATCCCAATGTATGAAATTGCTGTCAGGATGCAAACTGCTGTCAGGCTAGACCAAAGGAATGGAGAGGTACACCTCTGTGGGGTGGAACAGGCGCTGTCCTTTGGCTCTTTGTGGGAAGGTTTGTGAAATGCAGGCCTGTAGAAGTCCACATGAACTTTTTTTGTGTATGCATGTCCTGGAACTCGAACTCAGGGCCTGGGTGTTTTTCCTGAGATTTTGTGCTCAGGACTACCACTCTCTCACTTGAGCCACAGCTCCACTTGTGGCTTTTTCATGGTTCATTGGTGATAAAAGTCTCAGACTTTCCTGCCCAGGCTGGCTTCAAACTGTAATCCTCATATTTCAGTCTCCTGAGTAGTTAGAATTACAGGTGTGTGCCACCAGCATCCAGCTGACAGGAACTTTAGAGGTTGGGTCCTTCTTCTTCCTCTAATCCTCATGTTGTATGTCCCCCAAAGCCTGTTTGGCCTACAATGTGAGACAACTGCCTTTTCATGTTTTATACATTTTATTCATACATTTCTCCAACTTTGAAATGACAAAAGCCCAATTCTATGGTTTCCCGTTACACAGCATCCTACAGGTATGTATATTCTACAAAGAATACTATGGAGTTTCTCTTCTTCCCCTGTCACACAAGATAACTAGGGTTTGGATTTATACAGTGCCCGCCAGGCACCAGCGTTGTGGTTGTTCCCGCGACAGGGCAAGGGGTTCCGGATGGGAGGGCGAGTGCTAAGGCATGTAAATAGATACACACAGAGAGAAAGAAAAGCAGGACATTTACAAAGAATCCGAACCTTTCCAACTCCTTCGGCTCCTCTTGCAAGCTAAGGCTTTGCTGTACCCTGCAAATACTTACAATTGGATATAGTGAACTATACAACAACTATGAACATCTCTCTTTCTCTCTCTTTTTTAATCACTGAGACAAATACGTTAAAACCTTTTATAAAAAGGCAATAATACAGAGAAAAGGAAAAAAAAAAGAACACGTTGGCAAAACTTTATGCAAAAATCACCTCAGAACTGAGTCTGAATGGTGAACTGGTGTGTGCACCACTCACCTGCAACACGGGACATCCTCTGTAGCTGACTCCTGATTCAATCACCTCCCTAATTCTTGCTCTCATCCAAACGAAAGAAATATAGGTGAGCCCACTCACTGTGGAGGAATGCCCATTTCTACTCCCAAGCACAAATCCTTTCAAAGAGATTGTCCTGCATAGAAAGCCGGTCTCTCCCAGGGCTCCCTTGGTTAAAAAAATACTGGCACAAACTTCCTCCATGGCATAGCAGAGTGAATGGAGCTTACCCCAAAGTAGGAGCCAAGGTCTCCACTTCTGCACATGCGTAGAGGTGGGAACTGTGCTTGGGTTCTGGGGAAACACAAACGGGGTCACTTTGTTTTGCTCAGTCCATTTGTACAGGTTCAAGGGAATTGATGTAGGGTAAGGTGAGAGGTCTGGGAAGTCAGGGTTTTGTTCCCTCTCCCCCAAGAGTTAAGCCATGGTGGGGGGAGTGACTGCCTTAGAGATGGTGTTACCTTCCTGTCACTGCTGTTCTGGGGGGCGGGGGATAAGGTATGCATCTGTGCTGAGGCCCCAAAGCAACAGGGCAAAGACCAGATGGGAAAATGGCAGAGAGCACTCTCCTTCTCCCCACATCCTGGATGAGTATGACAGCTGAACTGCATGAAGATGGGCAATCTGACATTTCCCAACAAATCCAAGTTTAAGGCAAACAGAGGTGTAAGAGCCTGGCAGAACCAATCACGCATTGAGCCCCCCAGAGAATGGCCACATAACCATAGAATACCCAGCAGCTGGGGAAACCTTATTTCTAAAGATGCTAGAAAAGGGCATCAAATGAAAGGAATGATGATTGTAGTTGTAGCCCTTCAGTCAGCTGCAGTGCAGAGCAAGTTGATCTCTTAAGAATTAATCAGCTACAGGAACAAGGGAAATGCACTCAGTGACCTTTAACCTACCACAGGCCACCATGAGCCTTAGGATTGCAAGCCCTTGGCGAGAGGATGGACTTAGGCTGGGCCCAGTTCTGAAAAACAAAAGTCACTAGATGCCCACAAGTTAGCGAAGCAAGGAGGTATGAGGATTATAAGGGCTTTTTTGGGGGTGTGGAGGGTGCTCATTGTATTGTGCCTCCTCCTCTTTCCAAGGAGGCATTTATTTTTTTTTAAAAAGTATGTACTAACCAAGCTCTTTTCTTGGTAGCACTAACGGCAAGCAAGCTAAACTGAATAGTGGCAAGCTAAGCTTAACTTTGCCCCTCACCCTCCATTAAGAAAGTGAGCTGAACTGATTAAAACACAAACAAAAAAGACTTCACATCAGTGAGACTTAAGAGCGAGCTCTGAGCTGCCTTATTCTTAAAGGTGCAGAGCCCAGTTTGGGCTTCTCCATAACGCTGTTTCTTGGAGGATGGCTCCGTTGACTGAACTTTTGAGAGGAATGAACTGGAAGTTTTCATAAAGAGACACCTACAAGTGATTTAAAAACAAAAGTGCTCTTGAGATTGAAGACTTGACAAAGAGAATCCAGTAGCTTCAAAGGAAGGCTGGGCCCTGGCTGGCTCCAGCAGAGGGAGAAGGAAATGGACCCTGGACGAAAGGGAGCCAATTCCTGAATTTCTTCCCGAAGTGGGGAACTCGTGTTCGCCATCAATAGGACAGACTGAGATTGCACTTTCAGAATGCAAAAGAGCAAAGAAGTAGGTCAACCATTTCGCTGCCTTTCGGAACAGATATTTTAAACCATCCCACCTGACAGGAGATACATTTAATTGCAGTTAAAAAAGCTACAATGTTATCTCGACCCTGGGAAACTTCCAGATAAATTAAATGGAGTGACATTTTCCTTTTGCATTAAAATGGAATATGCTGCCTGTGCAAAGTAATTATTGCCCTATGATTAGAAAATCGGGACATTTTAGTCTTTTTTAACCAAGAACTCAACAGATCAAAACACTGCCTCCCCCTCCCCCACTATGGGGAATAGGATTTGTGTGTGTGTGTGTGTGTGTGTGTGTGTGTGTGTGTGTGTGTGAGGGGGAGGTGAAACTCTCAATGTGGCTCTTCATCAGTTGAAATTGACCACTGATAATTTTTTAGTAATTGAATCATTTACTCTAGTCTTTAAAAGAGACAGAAATTGTTCTGTTGATGGAATAGTGGCAGTTAAGGAGCTTTTAGCAATTTCCTCTGATTGCTTAGTTGGAACATGGTAACATAGCAGCCATATACGGAAAGTACTCTGACTTCAGATATGTATTTTTGTTTTGCTAGGTCATAAAGACACTGTTTTAGAGGCGAGTGCATTAGTGAAATGGAATGGGGTCTGCTTGTGTGCTTCTGGGAGCCTCAGAGTACAAGAGAAAGGAGACTGGGCGACGAGTGTCACTGTGCCTCTCTGTCCTTTGGGCTACAAGCATTTAAGCTGGCCTCACTTGCCTCCTCATCTGCCTGGCCTATCTTTATGAACATGGTAGATGGCTCCAGAAAGGCATTGTCAGTATCTCTGGACATTTGGTCTCAAACGGCAAGCAGGGCATGAGGACTTCCACCAGAGGGCAGGACATTCACATTCTCCAGTTGTATTTTCCAAGTTGTAGTCATTGTGCTTCATTAGAAAAGAGGTAGAGTGGACACTGACATGGAGCAAAACCTGGCCTTTGGTCAGTGCCACTGCAGGAATGACTAATTCTGGCCTTGGCATTGGTTAGAGATCTTTCCTAACACACCCCTAAGCAACGAGGAACATTTCTCTCTCCATCTTGGCTGAGCCCACTGTTGAGTTGGTCTTGGTGGGTATCGGATCACCCTACCGTAGGGTCTTAACACAAGGAGCTCACTCAACACCTTGCTAATAAGTTGTAGACTCATCTGGGATGAACAAAAGCAGGTATCAGAAAGAAGCAATCAGTGCATTTGGTAACAGGAGTGGGCACTGGGGGTAGAGAAGGTAGGAGGAGTACACAAGGCCTTCTCTGTTTGGCCCCTGAAGAGGAGCTGCTGAGCCTGCCAAGGCAGAAGATGCTGCTGAGGCCATCTAACCCACAAGACATGAAAGCTACTGTGTGCTTTCGAGGATCAGGTAAATGTTAAGTGCCCCACACTCTTATGCACTAAGGAAAAGCAGTCTACTGACCTCTGGCAAAGAGTCTGGGAATCCCAGCCTGGATGTTCGGTAAAGGAAGTGTGTGACCTCGTGGCAGGGGGAAGAGATGGTGAATATCTCTAGAACAAGAAGGACAGATGACTCCCCTGTGCTGTGGGATATAGCAAGAGGAAGGAGAGACCACAGGTGGCCTTGTGAGGAGGACATGGTCCAAGCTGTGTCCAATCAGGCTGCTTAAATGGCCCTGTCAACCAATAACTCACTCCTGGGCCTTGGATGGGTCAACGAGCATCTAACGAATTATCAAATTGAAAGATGATTTGTTTGGAAACCTGAACAATCTAACATGAAATGAAGGAGCCAAAGGCATTTAATTATTGAACACATAAAAGGAAGTATATTTAAAAAAAAGTGGTCAGACTGTCCCGTTAGTTATCATTTTAAAGGGATTTACAGGGCTGTTATAGATTCTTCTTTTGGAATAATTCAGTTTATAGCAAATGCCTAAACTGGTTTCTTCATTGCACAGTATTTTCTCTTAAAATGGGTGCTTAAAACAATTACATACAGATTAAAAATCCTCATTTCTTTGCTTAAGTAAAACGTTAATACTCTTAAGACAACACAGATCTGAAATGGTAAAACCAGCAATTCCCCCTCCCACCTTACAACAAATTAAACTGAGACAAAATTACAAACACATTTCACTACATGATTATTATTAATAAAAATCAGTTTCTTTTCTTTTCTTTTTTATAAAGTTGCCCGAAATGCAAGGGATGTGCATAGGTTTACAACTTAGTCATAATAGCATTTTATTCTTATTCCCCTGGGTGTGCCCCGTGAACGGAATGTACTTTGCTGTAGATTTACAGATTGTTTTGTCCAACACAGACACACCGATAGCATAAACGCTCGCGACTGTCCACATGCATTTAAGAGTCAAGACCCAACTTCAAATCTCTAAAAGGTTTACAGGGTGCTTCAAAGAGACAGTATCACATTATCTGGATGTTACAGAAAGGACTTAAAAAAAATACTATTCTCAAAAAAAAGAGAGAGGAAAAAAGGCCTTTAAAAATTTATGACTGTTTTGTAATCACTAGACTAATTATTTCAAATAAATAAAGGAAAGAAAGAATTTTTCCAATCCATAAAATCAGACTCTAAAAAGAATGTAGTGTTCCACCCCCAGTGAAGGTAACAGAATCATTGTTTATTATTATTAAAATAGATTATAGAAAGCAGCATCTATTTTTTGTGCAGTTTTTAGGGGCCTTGGAAATAAAAAGCTATGATTTCCAAAAATATAACATTCCAAAGGATTGAATAATACATACATTTAAAGATACATTTTATTAAAGTTTAGGAGAACTGATTAAAAAAGATACTGTCTCTTTAAATTAGTGTGTAATTGTTTTTTTTTCTCCTCCTACCTATTTGGACATGACAATAATTATAAATGTAGGTCACACTACAACTAGGTAGTCTCTAGGGACCACGACCTGTTGACACAAGGCCGATAACAAAAGAGGCTTTTCCATGTATGAGGTGGCTCCCAATTATGCTCAGATATCTGCGGGAGAGGCCTAATAGACCCAGGAGACTGGGACCCACTGTGGGGCTGTGCACACGAGCTCAACGGCTTCCTCCAGGTGTCTGATTGTCTCATCAATTTCATTGTTGATAATTGTGAGATCGAAGTAGTGTGCATATGTTCTCTGTAAGATATCCGATTCCTTCTGCAGGCGCTGGAGAGATTCATCCTACGGGGGAGGGCGGTTTGGTATAGAGGTAGGGTGGGCATGGGAGAAAGGGAAAGCAAAGAGAAAACAGAGGTCAGTTGAATTTTTTTTGTTGTTGTTATTGTTGTTGGTTGTGGGGCTTGAACTCAGGGCCTGGGCACTGTCCCAGAGCTTTTTTTGCTCAAGGCTAGTGTTCTACCACTTTGAGCCACAGCGCCACTTCCAGTTTTCTGGTGGTTAACTGGAGATTGAGTTTTATGGACTTTTCTGCCCAGGTTGGCTTCACACTGTGATCCTCAAATCTCAGCCTTCTGAGTAGGTGGGATTACAGGTGTGAGCCATTGGCATCCAGGTTGTTTTTTTTTTTCTCCTCATTCCGCACTTCTGCTTGTTTCAAGTGTCAGAAACAATTAAGGCCACAAGTGTAGCAAGAGGAAGAAGACTCACAAGGGGTGGGTTGGAGAAATCCTACTTAGCAATTGTGATTGCTTGACATGCAACAGGGGGCGCCACGACAAACAGACACACAAACACATGGCTCCACTTGGGACTAGCTGTGCCTGTCCCCAGAGCCAGTTGGGGTGAGGCCACTTGAGACATGAATTTCCAGGGGACATTATTTCCTCCCTCATACTTCCAAGTGAGGTCTGCTACTGGATGTGGTTACCATGGCAAGGCCTGAGCTCTTGATTCCCTTCTCTGGGTCCTTGAGGATTCCTGGAGTTGGACCTGGTGCCCAGCTGTGTTTGTACCAATAAGCTCTTATCTTCAGCAAACAAATTAAATTGCATTTTCCTTTTTTCTACTTTAAAGGTTCAGCAAGTTCCAGGAATTCAATTACGTATAATGGCCCTCATTCAATAGTGGTAGATGCCAGAGAGGGGGGGGGGTGGGCGGGGGGGGGAAAGCTTTTTGAGCGTGAGAAATAATGGTTGTAATAAGGCCATTTCTCAGACACAACAGCAATTGGCTACTGAGGAACTCCTTCCAAATTGGTCTGACTGGGAAATGGCCAGACAATGGCACTGTTCACACAGCCTTACCATCTCCCAAGAGAACAACTAAGAAGGAAGATAAGGTGTTGGGCTCTATCTAGGGAGGCCCCTCAGGGAGGAGGATATGCCCCTAAATCACAACAAAGCTGGCTACAGTCTCTGAAGTTTTTGTGCTCAAGGCTAATGTCCTACCACTTGAGCAACAGCTTCACTTATTGTTTTTTTTTTCTTTTGCAGGAAGGGTTTACTTAATTAGAAACAAGAGTCTCACAGGCTTTCTTGCCTAGGCTAGCTTCAAACTGTGATCCTCAGATTTTAGTTTCCCAAGTAGCTAGGATTATAGGCATGAGTCCATCAGAGCCTGGCTTTGTTTCTACATTTTTTTTGTTTCTTTGTCAGTCATAGGGCTTGCAGTAAGGGGCTGCGTGTTGTCCCTGAGCTCTTTTGCTCAAGGCTGGCTCTCTGCCACTTTGAGCTACAGTGCCAATTACAGTTTTTCTAGTGGTTAACTGGATATGAGTCTCACAGGGACTTTTCTGCCCTGGCTGGCTTCAAACTGTGATCCTTAGATCTCAGCCTCCTGAGTAGCTAGGATTACAGGCATGAGCCACCACTTTGATTCTACACTTTTAATGAATCAAGGTTGTTGTACTACCCACCCCACCCCCCAAGACAAATTCAAATTTGTAAACTTTGGGACTCCAATTATCCACCTGATTCCCCCTAGTATTAGCCAAAAACTACACATGTAAACTATTAGCCTGAGACTTACAAAGATGTACACATAGGTAAATATAAACATATACTGGCAGATAGGGTCACATTGCATAGTCTATGCTGGCCATGAAGCAAATCTTAAAGATATTTATTTGATTAGTATTCTCCATAACTGATCTATCAACTTGTGTTGTGTCACTGCTGGGTCCTGGTGCTAATTAAGGTATCCTGCACGGAGTGAGTTCTTAGAAAATGCTGGTGGAAGGACAAACACTTGGCTAACTGATTTAGCTATTAGTGGTTTTTTTTTGTATGTGCTAGTACTCAGGACCTGGGCACTATTTCTGAAATTTTGCATTCAATACAAGCATTCTACCATTTGAGCCACAGTTCCATGTCCAGCCTTTTTGGTGCTTTATTCGAGAGAAGAGTCTCATGAAGTTTCCTGTCTGGGCTGACTTTGGAGTATGATTCTCAATTCTCAGCCTCCTGGAGTAGCTAGGATCACAGGTGTGAGCCGCTGGAACCTGACCCATGAATGAATTTTATAAGTATTAAATCAAGATACTAGACAATTCTGGGCGATGGTGCCCCAGAATGACAGAGAAAGATCTTCAGAGAAAATATAAGACATGGTATTTTAGGGGTCTGGGAACACTATGTACCCAGTGATGACTTAAGATCCTTCCTCCTTCGCTCAGAGGCCCCTCTGTTATTGACAAGACACTCCCTATGGAAACTGCCAAAGGGCCCAGGCAAGCTCCATCTGTGTGGGTGCAGTTCTCTGCAACTGGCATTGGAAGGGAAATGAAGACACTTGCTTTTTACACCAGCCCTTCAGTGGGGACAGACAAGACACAAAAACAGCCAGGAACTCAATCACTTCTAGGAGGACATGGTGACCTGTGAGTGTCCTACCTTAGTTTGTCATCTTCTACAGGAATTTCAAAGCAGGACATGGTGTACTTTGAATGTTAATGTTAAGTACCACAATGTCAGCAAGACCTCCATTTACTAATCATCTTCTGATGTTCTGTATACACACATTCTGCTTGCACTGAAAAAGCACAGTATTTTCACTGTGCCTCTATTCCCAAAAAGCCCAACACAGTGCAACCCCCCTCTTAAAACAAAAGTGCATCAATCTCCCCCAAGATGGGGGTGCTTGCTATCACAACCCTAAGAAGAGAAGCCACAGTTTCTACGAAGCCACTTTCTGGGTAGGGGGTTTGATTTGCTATTTCAGCCCAGCCTTCCAAACCCACTAGCAGAGTTTATGATTGGCTCAGAAAGCTGGGCTGATGAAAACATTCTTGAAAATTTGTGGTTGGGAACATCACATCCCTAATGCCATTCTTAAAGACAAAGCTGCCTCTTATAGCTCTTTTAAGATGAAGCTCCACTTGTCAGTCTCTGCCTCCTCAACAGCTTGCCTGTGTACCTGACTCGCATATGAGCAGGGTTTAACTCAGTGAAAACAGAATGCCTTTATTCTAGCAGCAAAAGCAAGGATTTGTGGGAACAAAATATCTACATTCTACAAGGTTGTATTTCATCACCTCCTAAGCTGGTACTTACAGGCAATTTTCTGCACCATTTTGGTAGCTATGGAAAATTAGCAAAAGGGCAGGAAAACAGGCAAAAACAAAAACAAAGCAAAGATGATAATTCAAGAAAAATACATGGCAACCAAAAAGCTAACCACAATGTAGAGTTTCATACATGCTGTGTATCAAAGAAGATGGGAACATAGCATCTTACAAAGGAATATGCCTTTTGCAAATGAAATGTTAAAAAAACAATGCATGAACAGATGAATACTAAAGATAAACATTTCACTGTCCTTTTTTGGGGGGTGGGTGGGTTACTGGGCTTGAACTCGGCGTGGGCGTTGTCCCTGTGCTCTTCAGCTCAAGACTACTGCCCTACCCTTGAGCCAAGCCCCACTCCCCATTTTCTGAGGGTTAATTCGAGGTAAGAGTCTCAAGTCCTTTTGTGCCTGGGCTGGCTTTGAACCTTGATCCTCAGATCTCAGCCTCCTGAGTGGCTAGGATTATACGTGTGAGCCACCATGCCCCGTTCTTCACTGTCCTTAAAGGTATACCAAGGGAGAAGCTCTGAGCCATGATTAACTATACTGTAAGTTTAGGCCAGTGTTTGGTGATCACAGCCAAGACTTCTCTGACATTTTCTAGAACATGAGGAAGCAATGACCTTCAGGATGACTTTGTACAGTTTCTTCCTAATTAAGAAACTGACAGCAGGTAGGCATTATTACCCTGCTCAGACACATGGGACTGCCAAGTGCCCAGCAATCAAAGGGTTTGGGTAGGCAGCTGACCTGCACTGGCTTGAGAATGGGCAGAGCTTTTTTTCTTTTTGTCCTTGAGCTTGAACTCAGGACCTGGGCACAGTCCCTGATGTTTTTTTTTTCCCCCTCAAAGCTAGCACTCTACCACTTTGAGCCACAGAACCAATTCAGGCTTATTGGTGGTTCATTGGAGATGAGTTTCACAGAGTTTCCTCACAGGGCTGGCTTCAAATTGTGATCCTCGGATCCAAGCCTCCTCTTAAGTGGCTAGGATGACAGATGTGAGCCATCAATGCCTGACTTGCTGGGCTTTTTTTTTTCCTTTTTGTGATACTGGGGATTGAACCAAGGGCCTCTGTGCATGCTAGGTAAATGTTCTATTACTAAGCGATACCCTCAGTCTGATAAAACTCATTTGTAGATTTGGCAGTCTTCAGGGACCTGAAGGAAAAACTGGGAAGCCTGGTAAAGGTTAGGGATTCCTTATAGCTCTCTTCAGACTGAGTAGATCTTGTCTCTCAGGGGCGTCTGCTGTCTTAGCATACATAACTCTACCTCAAGGAAGTGGGGTGGCAACCCTGGAGGGTGTGGGGACATCTGATATATTTCTGTCCTATTGGGATGAAGAAGCTTACTTGCATCACTATTATTAATATTATTAATTTTATTTGTCAGTCATGGGGCTTGAACTCAAGGCACTGTCCCTGAGCTTTTCTTCTCGAGGTTAGTGCTCTACCATTTTGAGCCACAGCTTTACTTCTGGTTTTCTGGTGATTTACTGGAAATAACAGTCTCATGAACTTTCTTTCCCTGGGTTGGTTTTGAACCACGATCCTTAGATCTCAGCTTCCTGAGTAGCTAGGACTGCAATCATGAGCTACGAGCACCCAGCTACTTTTTTTTTTTTGACAGTCCTGGGTTGGGCTCAGAGCCTGAGCACTGTCTGTGGGTTTTCTCAAGGCTACCACTAGAGCCACAGCACTTCCGGCTTTTTTCTATGTATGTGGTACCGAACTGGATCTTTGTGAATGCACTCTACCACTAGGCCAAACTCTCGGCCCCATAGCATCCAGCACTTTAGATGCAAATTTATTGATAAAGGTACAGGTTGATTGGACATTATATTTCACAGCCTGCTTCCCCAGAACATTATTTTGCTGTGTGTGTGTGTTGATTTGCTTCAGACTGTGCTGGGACAATGACTGAAATTTGTCTAATGATTCTGATCTCATGTGAACCGCTCAGTATCAAGGATACAGGAGAGGTTCACTTGGTTGCTTTAATGACAGGGAGAGAGGTGTTTTTGTTGTTTTGTTTTTTGGTTGTGCTGGGGTCTGAGCTCAGAACCTTGCTGGGCAGGCAATCTGCCACTGGATCCACACCTAATAGCTTTTTTTTTTTTTTCCGGTTGTGGGACTTGAGCTCTGGGCCTGGCCATTGTCCCTGAGCTCTTCAGCTCAAGTCTACCATCCTACTCCTTGAGCCACAGTGCCACTTTCAGTTTTCTGGTGGTTAATTGGACATGAGTCACATGGGAATTTATTGCCTGGGCTGGCTTTGAACTGAGGTCCTTAGATCTCAGCCTCCTGCGTAGCTAGGATTATAGGTGTGAGTCACCGCACCTGGTCTGATAGCCCTTTTTGCTCTGTTTCTCCGGTAGGGCTTTGAGCTTTTGCTTAGGATGACCCTGGACTTTTTTGTGGGTCATGAGGCTTGAACTCTGGGCCTGGGCGCTGTCACTGAGCTCTTCAACTCAAGGCTACTGCCCTACCCTTGAGCCACAGCCCCGCTTCCTGTTTTCTAGGGGTTAATTGGAAATAGTGTCATGTTCTTTATTTTCTGGGATGGTTTTGAACCTTGATCCTCAGATCTTAGCCTCCTGAGTAGCTAGGATTACAGGCATGAGCACCGCACCTGGCTAACCCTGGACTTTTGACTATCTTATCCTTGCTTCCGATGTGGCTAAGGTTAAAAACATGACACACCACACTTGACTTTGGGGCTTTGGTTTTGTGTGTACAACACAAATGGATCCTTACCACAGACTCTGCTTATTGGGGGGGGCGGATTTATTCTTACCTCATTTAAACCTGGAGTGATAGTTGGTGCGGCAATGAAAACAACAAAAGGAGCAAACTCTGCAGTTCTCAGGACCTTCAGTGCCTATGTGGAAAACAAAACAAGCAAGAGACATTTAAAAGAAGAAATAAAACAACTTAAACGAGTCTATACAGAGTTGTACATAACTGAAAAAGTCACACTGTTGGTTCGAATTGTTGGTGGAGTACTATTAAATATGGCAAACTGGATTAGTAAGATAGATATATTACTCTTCTAAAGGATGGACAATAGTGCTCAGAAAATAAAAGCTACTAAACTGGCTACTGATTAGTCTCATGGGTCAAATGGATTGATTGAGAAATGGGGGAGAATGGATAAAAGGGTGATAGGTCAAGATGCATTGTACTTATAAACTGATTTGTTGAATGGTAACCCCTTTGTACATCTACTTCAATATAAAAAATAGAATTAAAAATTGGATTTACTTTTCTTCATAAAAAATAACACTATGTTGGTTTACGTTTATCGAAACCTTGTTATTAGTTGGTGCTTTCATTTTTATTGATGGGGCGTGCAATTTGGGCGTGCCTTGGACCTCCAGGCTGATTTCATGCTGATAGGGAGCCCACTCTGTTATGTTACAGACTGTAATTTACTAAGCAAGGATAGCAAATTCTGGGCACTGTACCAGTGTGGGAAGCATTTACACTGAACACAGGCCTTCTGAACTGCCTGATGAAAAGCAGTTCATGGGGAAGGAGATCGAAGTTATAAAGTACCAGGCTTTTTGTCTTATCATTGCTACTAAAGACAGTATGGTTGGGAGCAATGCATTGGCCACCAAGAAAATGCAGTATTCAAGGGAGACAGAGCCCCTTTCAGTTCCCTCTAAGGCTCTGCAAGCCTCTTCCTCTGCCAATTGCTAGTCTGCATAGAAGGACTGCAAAATACAGCCAGATGCACCAGAAGCAGATTCAGCTTCATCTCCTCCCCTGGGAGGATATGACCAGATTTGGAGGTTAGAAACATCCCGCCCAGGACAAAAACCTCACACATCCGGATACCCAAAGCCACAAGTGATAGACATGTTAGTAATTCATATTCATCATGGTTAAACATCTCACTGCTCTTTATACAGGAATTTACCATGGCTGTTTTTGCTACCTACATTTTGTATTTTTACAATTGCTTTTAAATGTGTTTGCTTTCTTTTACTTCTTTATTTTTATTTTTTGTGCTGTTTCTAGGGCTTGAACTCAAGGCCTACGCACTGCCCCTGAGCTTCTTTTGCTCAAGGCTAGCACTCTATTACCTGAGCCACAGCTCTACTTTTGCCTTTTTTGGTAGTTTATCAGAGATAAGAATCTCACAGATTTTTCTGCCTGTACTGGCTTTGAATCTCGATTCTTAGGACTCAAGTCTCCTGAGTAGCTAAGATTATAGGGCTTGAACTACCAGCACCTAGCACATTCTCTCATTTCAATTATTATTATTTCCTATCATAATTGAAGCTAGGTTCCCTGGCTGTTTTGAAGCTTTCTAGTCCTAGCATGGAGGTCAGGTCTCTCCATTCCATGGGCTAGTGTCCAGGCTTGGCCTCTTCTGCCTCCCTCTGCTCTATCTCCTGGGTGGCCCGATCTCACTGCACAACTTGAAATTCTAGAATTGGCTAGACTATCCTGGATTCCTGCATGGCTTTTTTTTTTCAGTTATGGGGCTTGAACTTGGGTGCTATCTCTGAGCTCGTTTGCTCAAGGCTAGCACTCTACCACTTGACAGCTCCACCTCCAGTTTTCTGGCGGTGTATTTTAGATAAGGCTCTCATGGACTTGGCTTCCAACTGCAATCGTCAGATTTCAACCTCCTGAGTAGCTAGGATTTCAGGCACGAGCCACCAGAGCCTGACCTGCTTTTTTTTTTGCCAGTCCTGGCTTTAAGCTCAGGACCTGAGCACTGTCCTTGGATTTTTCTCAAGGCTAGAGGCCTATCACTTTAGCCTCAGCACCACTTGGCTGGCTTTTTCTAAGTATGTGGTACCAAGGAATCGAACCCGGGTCTTTGTGTATGCTAGGCAAGCACTCTACCACTAGGCCAAACTCCTGGCCCCCTTGACCTGCTTTTTTCAAAAAAAAAACTTGCTGTCCCCTTTTTGTATGGAGTTCTCAACCCCTACCCCTACCCCACTGAAGGAATCCTTCAGAACTTAGTTCTGATGTTCTTTTCACAGAAGTTGTCTGTGAGCCCTTACCACTTCTTACATACTCCTGAAGGGCTCATCACATTGGAAACACAAGTGCCTGGGGACTTCAAAGGCTAGTACTACATCTTGTTTATTTATCTCTCATATTCAGTAGTGCACTCAGCATAAACTGCTTTCTGATCCAATGACAATGTAAGAGCAGTGCATCTAATATTTACACAGACTTGATCTTGTTAACTAGGGCCTGCATGGAAACTTTTGGCCTTTTTGAGACAAGTTTGATATGAAAAGTTCCAGTTTTCTTTTTTTCTCTCTCCTTTCTTTCTTTCTTTCTTTCTTTCTTTCTTTCTTTCTTTCTTTCTTTCTTTCTTTCTTTCTTCTTTCTTTCCTTCTTTCTTTCATTTTTTGCCAGTCCTGGGCTTGACAATGTTATCTCAGGCTTCTATTCCTTCCATCCTGTGCTCAGGTATCAGGTAAGCACAGGGTTTTTTCCTCTCTCTCACATACATCACACCCGTGACGTCCATACCCACATCCAGCCACCTATCCACACACAGCCAGCTTTTGGGCAACTGTGATAGGAGATAATCTGTTTTTCTCCTGGAAGTAAGAGTCTCTCCTCCCTCTCTTTCCCCCTCCCCCTCCTTCCCTCCCTCCCTCCCTCCTTCGCTCTCTGTCTCTCTCCCTCTCTTCCTCTTTTCTCTCCCTCTCTTCCTCTCTGTCCTCAGGGTAAGGGCCTGGGTAATGTCCTTCAGCATTTTTTTTTGTTCAAGGTTAAAGCTCTACCACCTGAGCCACTATTTTTGGTAGTTCATTGGAATCAAGAGTCTCACAGACATTCCTGATCAGGTTGCCTTCAAACTATGAGCCTCAGATCTTAGCTTCCCAAGTAGCTGGGGATGCTGGCATGAGCTCACTGGTGTCTGGCACACAACCTGTATGTGAATGGAGCCCTGATGAAGTGGAGAATAGACCTCAAGCAGGAAATGTTTTCCCATTCAGCCACCAACATGCCAGCTATTCAATCCTTTGAAGGCTTTTAGTTCTAGCATCAGAAAATGTGCTCCTTGGAAAACATGAGATTAGCTCTCTTCAGACTCTCCACAACTATGCTGAATTCAGGCGCATCCTGTCCTTACTGTACATCTCTAGAGTTTAACAACCTTCTCTATTTCTTGACTCCTCCTGGCTTTTTCCCTCCTGGCTGTAGAAAGTTAAGACCAAAACTGAATGTTTACTACAGTTATTAAAATAAGCTTCTGTAGCATATTTGCTCTGGCTTCTCTTTCACAGCTTTGATTTTTTCTTTTTTCTTTCTTTTGGTGCTAGTTCTAGGTGCTGTCGCTGCGCTTTTTCTGCCACAGCTTCACTTCTGGTGTTTGGTGGTTAATTGGAGATGAGTTTCATGGACTTTCCTTCCTGGGATGGCTTTGAACTGTGATCCTTAGATCTCAGATTTCTGAGTAACTAGGATTACAGGCATGAGCTACCAGTGTCAGGCTACTTTTTCTATTTCTTTTTACTTTCCCTCTTTACTTTTTCTATTTCTATCCTATATTATTACATCTTTAGGAATTCTCAGATACCTCAAATCCTGACTGCAATTTTCCGGTGAAGAAGGCCTCATATGTTTGCCATAGTCATCACCCATTTCCTTATTTGCTTGTGAAGGTCTCTTCATCTACACCCTAATCTACTTTACTTCTGGGTCTCAAGTGAGTGCCATTTCAGTTGGGCTGAGGTTCAGAGTCACTTCAGGCATGGGGAATGGAATTGCTCGCAAAGATTCGCATTCCTCAGGAGATTAATTGCTGATTTAAAATGAACTCTTAGTCCTCTGGCTCATGGTGAGGCACAAATCAATTATAATATTCCCAGGCAAATCTGTCTGTCAGAGACAGAAAGAGAGAGAGGAAAGAGCAAGAGTGCGTGGTCTATTGTAGAAATATCATTAGAAATATACTATGTTCAAATAGAATATCATTAATTTACTTTCTTAGTTCTTCTTTATAAATTGATTTTTCTGGCTTTTCTATGTATGACCAAGAATAAATCTCAGGTTATTGAATAAAAACTCACTTGACTTATCAGAAATGTGGATATCTATAATATGAATCTGGCTTGTAGAATTAAAAAGTACACAAGGGCAAGCAGCTGAGTGATTCTGCACAAAATCTAAGTATTTAAAGAACAGCACAATGATTCATAGAGCCAATCAAATGGAAGGAAATGTCCATTGGCTTTGATTTTGAGTTGTGTTGTGGGTACTGAGGACTGAACCCATAGGTCTGCCTGTCTTCCATCATGCTAGGCAGGGCACAGTTGCACCTCCAGCCCCTGCACAGTTTTCTAAAAAGGATGGAAGTTTATTGTGGATGACAACTTTACTTCTGTGGACAAGAGCAAAACTGTACATATTCTGCTACTGTTCATTTTTCACATGTAGAATTGATAAATCAGAATAAAGTTAAAATTCAAACTTATTATATTTAAGCTGTGATGATTCACTGGAGCCATTAGTTTCAGCTTTAGAAACATAAGATTGCTTTCTGAGTGGTAGCTTTATTTCTATGAGAAATAAGCTCTATAATTTTTCTCAGGTTTCATTGCCTTATACATTTTTCTATGGTTTTACAAGTGGGATTTTTGGGGTGGTGCTAGAACTGGGGCTTTGGGCCTTTGAGCTCTCACTCAGTGTTTCTGCCCAAGGCTGGCATTCTACCACTTGAACAAAGTCTCTATATTTTTGGTGATTACTTAGAGATCACAGTCTCGTGGATTTGTCTCCCCAGGATGCTCTGAACTGGTTCTCAGATCTCAGCCTCCAGAGCAGCTAGAATTACAAGCACGAGTCAACATTGCCCAGCCTAAAAATGGGACTTAAAATTGCTCAGCTACCTGTGAAAGTGGGCTATAGGTTGCCTAGGGTCATTTCTTCAAGGATGGTACAGTGAAAAAAGGTAACAAAATCCAACATAGTTCGATTTCAAACCTCACTATCATCTGCCTTAAAACTTTGGAAATAGACACTTATTTTGTCACCTAGGGTACAAGGATTAGTAAGAAGTAATAACTACTCTCAAACTATAAAGCACAGTAAAAATTTGACCTATTATTTAAAAAGAAGCCAGGTGACTGTTTTCTAATTAGTGTCTGTATTATGGTCCTCTAGGTTTAAAGTTGGGCCAGAACATCTTATTCTATACTCATTAGTAAACGAGTGCTCAAATTGGCCTTCATTACTGAAAAACAAATTAAGACCATACAAAGCATTAGACCTGTAGTAAATGAGCTGAACACCAGTGTTTGGTGGTCTTTCAATGAGCCACCTGTGAGGCAAATGGTGCCAGCTGTGGCAGATGGGAGAGGATTTCAAAACAAACACTACAGGAACATTCTTTTATGTGGTAGCTTTGGCTATATATGGAGGAATGCCTTTCATCCTCCAAAGCTTGGTATATAACTGCTTAATACACATTTAGTCAATCAAACTCTACCTAAGATACAGTACAGCTGTAAGTCTAACAAGCAGGGGTGAAAGCATCCTAAGGAGAGAACCATTGTGGAGCTGCAAGGCTCTGTCAGAAAGTAGGTTGTTCACAGGCATAGGCATCCTAAAAGCAAGACCTAGGCTTTTACCAGCCCTGCAGTGAGTGGGCTCGGGGGACAAAGACTTAAGGGGGAGCCCAGCTGGTTACAGATACTGCAGGCATCCCCAGCTATATGGACATACACAGCGGTCAGTGTCAGATGAGGGCTGGGCAGGAATCTGGACTGGGTAGAAGAGTCTGGGACCAGAATGGTCAACCAGTCTAACAGGGGACCAAACCCTAATCCGTCCCTGTTTCCAGGGCCTTCAGGCAGAGACCAGGAGACTTCAGGGACCAGCAGACTTGAGCAACATAGTTCTGAGAGGCGAGAACATAGGAAGCTGGAGAGAAGAGTGCAGGTGAACTCCTCCAGTGGTCAGGACACTAGGGCCCTGTATGCCCAGCTGGGGCAAGGACTTGATTCGGGCCAAGTGCAATGGGGAAAAGGAATTGCTGTGGATGTCCTGATGAGGCCGAGAGAAGGCTCTCCCACTCAGCAGTGCAGAGCAGTGCATGGCTGTGCAAGGGCAGGGGGCAGGGAGAGCTGGGTGCTATAAATGGAGCAGCAGAGGCAGCAGCAGTGGTGGTGGTGACGGTGGTGGTGGCAGCGGCAGCAGCAGCAGCAGCAGCAGGTAAGGCAGAAAGCCCTTGGACGTGGCCTTAGGTAATGCAGAGGGATCTGAGGAGCCCTGCAGCCAGCATACTGCTAGAGACATTACTACCAGCAGAAAACGACGTTCAGGTGAAGACCAGTGTGGAACCCAAGGAGAGGATGTCGAAGACCAGGACCAGGATTGAGACTTTGCCTCTAGCCACCCCTGGCCAGAAGATTTTTCCAATCCCTAGTAAGGAGGGATTAGTTGTTAAACAAAGATCAATTCTATGTTACACATCATCTTATTTAGTTCTATATGGGTCCAAGTTAATGGCTTACGTGAAGTAAACTACAGTGTTCATCGTTACTTTCCTCTCTACTCCCTAACCAGCTATGTTGTGGTTTCCAAAGATCCAAGTTCAAGAAACCCATCAGGTGCTATAGAAATGGAAATGGATGAACTCACTGGCCACAAGTCAGGATTTCAGAGCCCTGAAATTGAGTTGTCAGGTCCTCCTCATACAGACCCTGGTGATGCAGGCTCTGTCCTTGCTCTGGAGATCAAGGGTCATGCGGCAGGCTATCAACAGGGCTTTGTCTTGCTTGGGACAGCCACCTAACTAAGCCTCCGGGTCATACAGAGCCGACTTGAGGGCTGCTGGTCGGTACCTGGATTTTCTTCTCAATGAATGGATAAGAGATCTATCCTGGAAATGGCAGATCCAGGAATCACAAAGGCACCCACAATCCTCTCTGTTACTACCCACGTCTCTGCACATGAAGCCCCATTTCTAGAGACTTGGTTTCTGCTCAGACATGAAAAAATAGGTTGTTGACATTTTTTAACTTAATTGCTATTAGGGACAGAACCAAAGGGCCGTGCACATGCTGAGCCTGCAGCCTACCACTGAGCTACAGTCCTGTGATGTCAAGCCTTCAGCTTTCTCTTTCCTCAGGTTTCATCATTCCCATTGCTTCTTGTATCAGTCTTAGGTAGAAATAATTTGATCAGCTCTGCATCCTGCTCACTTTTGAGTCCTGTCCAAGTTCACCCTGTCTCTCCTAGTTTTAGCTCAGGGTCAGGCATTGTGCTCGGATAAGGAGGTAGCAGAAGTGGAGAGCCAATATAGCTCTCTAGCCCTGCTCCCTCTGACATCTGGACTCACTCATGATTGCTGTCATAAAGCTAGTGCAATGTTTCACGCCCAGGCCCTAGGATCAGTTACTTGCTGTGATTAAAATAAGATGCTGGCAGACACTTTGAGGGCTCAGTGTGAGCCACACCAAAAGAGCAAAGGTGGCTGTCATGATAAGGAAGGGCCAGTCTCATCCTGAGGGTGGATGGTTGTAGGATTTCTGGCAGGCAGAGACCTAATAAGGTACTTTACTGAGCTTGTGAGTACAAGAAGTCACAGAAGATAAGAATCTGCTACTGAAATACATGCTGTGTGCACAAAGTCCAGTGACTAGTTTACATTCTAGACTTTTAACATGCAGTGTTGGTTACTGATACTTTCCTGTAGCTGATGAAGTTAGGATGTGACCCAGGACTTTCTGACAGCATTTTGGATTTTACGATCTCAGTTTTACAGCATGCACATAGGATGGAGGGGATTCAGAGGGGCTGGGGATTACCTGAGGCTCCACATCCAGTATTGCAATTAGCCCCTGCTCGTGGATCTTCCGAATGGTCTCCAGTTTTGTTCCGTACATTGCGTCCTCGTGGCTGCCGTATTCCAAGTACTCGTTATTTGAGATGTCTTGCATCATTTGGTCATGGGATACAAAGTAATAATTCTTTCCGTTTTCTTCATCTTTCTTTGGAGGTCTGGTTGTATCTGCAAAGTCGCATGTCATGAGAGATTTAAAAGGCTGAACTGATGAACTATGTTCTCAGTAGATCTACCCAAACTCAATTGCTTTTTTTACTTGCTAGTCCTGGGGCTTGAACTCAGGGACTTGAGTGCAGTCCTGGAACTTTTTTTTCCCTGAAGGTTAACAATCTACCACTAGAGCCACAGCTTCTTTTTTTGGTGGTTAATTGGAGATGAGTGTCACAGGCTTTCCTGCCTGTGTGGGCTTCTAACTGTGATCCTCAAATCTCACTGTTGTTTTTTTTTCTTTTTTTTTAAGCTGTAGATTCTTCCCACTGTGTGTTAGCCACAAAGCAAGATGATTTCTAGGACTGGGTTCTACACAGTTACCAGGGATGAAAATGGGAGGTGAGACACATCCATAACAGAATCTAATTCTAGAAACCATCTTTATCTGTGAATAGCAGATCAAAGCAGCCAATTAACTGTTTGGTTTGGTTAGTATTTCTATGTTTAGAAATAATTTTCGTGCCTTTATGGGTCACCACAAGGAAAGACATGAAATGACCCAAGATTAATGTCTCACCTGTATGCTTTAATGTGGGTAGGTCTTAAACAGAAGGAAGCTGGGTGCCAGTGGCTCATGCTTATAATCCTAATTATTCAAGAGGCTGAGAGCTGAAGATTATGGTTTGAAGCTAGCCTAGGCAGGAAGATCCAGGAGACTCATCGCCAATAAATTACTCAGAAAAAGCTGGAAGTGGTGCTGTGGTTCAAGTGGTGGAATGCTAGCTTCTAGCACAGAGAGGCTCAGGGACAGAGCCTAGGCCCGGAGGTTAAGCCTCAGGATCGGAGAAAAAAAAAAACAAACCAGAAGGAAGTAAGAAGACTAAAAAAAAAAAGTAAATAATTGAGAATAAAATAAAATGAAAAGTTCATTTCCCCCACAGCTCTACTTCTGGCTTTTAGGATTCATCAAAGATAAGAGTCTTATAGACTTTCCTGCCAAGGCTGTCTTCGATCAAGATCCTCAGAAACTTAACCTCTTGAGTAGCTAGGATTATAGACAGGTGGCTGATAGTTCCTCAAAGGCAAAATAGCTATGTGTGGCTAATGGCTTCTAAGGTGGATGGCATAGATACCAAATGCTATCAGTTACAGAAGACCTATTGGATAGGGCTAGTCTGTACTATCTCACAAAATGAGAATGTTAGAATATAGAGTAAAATTCGCCCCCCCCCCCCGACTTTAGACACAAGGATCATAGCAAGGCATGACTCTCATGATTTTAGAGCGCCTAATCCAGAAAGTGGCTAAATAGCTCCGGAGTCAAATACAATCTATGACCTTTAAGTTTGCCTGGGACATAGTTTCTGTTTATATTTTCTCTAACTGCTTTCATGTATCATAGCAGAGGTGAATAGCTATGACAGAGACTATGTGGTTTTCAAAGCTTCAAATATTTACCACTTAGTGACTTGAGGGAGCATATATTAAAAGATATAAAAGCTGGGTGCCAGTGGCTCATGCCTGTAATCCTAGCTTCACTGGAGGCTGAGATCTAGCCTGGGCAGGCTGTAATACCATGAGACTCTTATCTCCAATTAAGCATCAAAAAAGGTGGAAGCCTAAATGGTAGAGTGCTAGCCTTGAGCAACAAGGTTCAGAGATAGCGCCCAGGCTCTGAACCGGCACATATGCATTCATTCTCTCTCTCTTTCCCTCTCTCTCTCCCTCTCCCTCCCCCTCTCATTTCTTTCAAATTCCTCCCTTCATATTTGTTTCCTTCCTTGAGCAAGGACAAATTTATGATATTCTTTACTGTGTATAAAGCCCAGGCTAGTGAGGACTTCTTTTTTTCCTGTTACGACCATTAGAACTCCCAAGTGTCCTGGAAATTAGGATATAATACAATTTAAAGAGGAATGCCTACTCCAGGTACATGAAAAACTGAAAAAGTAGTGTAATATAATGCTGTTGACTGTCTTCATTCACATCAGTAAGGAAGATGTATGTTATATACATCTGGGGTCAAATATTTCAAAGAGGAGACATGGTTAAGGTGAGCATTAAAACCAAGCCAATTAACTGATCTATGAAATACTGTGGCAGGTCAATTGTTAGAGCCAACCTTGCTGTACTGAGGAACTAGACATAAGGAGAAATAAAAGAACATTTCCCAGTGTTTAATCAGGAAATCTCAATAGCACCAACAGTGGTGATGCCTGATAACTTTTTTGTGGAATAAAACTGAGTGATCTTAAGAAAGCACTTGGCTTAAGTGATCTCAAGAAGGCCCTGAAGTGGTCTTAAGTAGAAATAACAGGAAACAGCATTGACCTTGCCTGAAGGAAGAAGCTAATCTTCACATTTTCAACTGTAGCCCTTAGGAATCATTTTCCTTTAGTTCTCTTTTAACCCTGTGGCCCCAAGCTAAGCTCTGACTTTTAGGTAGCATTTGGGATTGAAAATGTAAACTTTGAAATCCCGGTGACAATAGTAAAATGACCATTGTAAGAGAGCTATTTATCTACCATGTACACAATGTGTCATACACATCTTGAATCCTCTTTACCTGCCTGAGCTTATTTCATCTCATAGTTGAGAAACTGAGTAGGCAAGAGGTGAAGAACACAAAATAGAAAAGTAAAAGGACCTAAAAGTCCAACAGATGTATAGTAACAACTTATAATAAACACCTGGTAGCACATTGACCAGATTTTAAATAATAAGAAATGAACAATGTAGATACTGCCAGAGAGTACTGGTAGCTCAGGTCTGTAATTCTAGATACTAAGGGGGCTAAGATGTGAGGATTGTGAGTGGAAGCCAGCCTAGGTAGACAAATCCATGAGACTCTTATCTCCAATTAAGCAGGGCAAAACCTGGAAGTGGAGGTGTGGCTCAAGTGGCTCTACAGCCCCAGCCTTGAACAAAAAGCCAAAATGAGAATGTGACGTCCTGATTTCAAGCCCCAGGAATGGCATCAAAAAGGAAATATGGTTGAATTAGAGAAAATTATAACAATATTTTATCTAGGTAATATGTATGACAGTGTTAGAAAAATTATGGCATAAACAGAGTGGATGAGCCTAATGATAATAGCCTTCCTCTCCACATACACACAACATACACAAACTGCACTTCTTTCTGGTGGGGTAGTGCACAAGCTATCCTTCTTTCTGTTGTGGTGGTTGGTATTGGGGTTTGAACTTAGGAGTTTCTGCTTGCTAGACAAGTACCACTCTACCATTCTACCATTTGAGCTATGCACCCAGCTATTTTTACTCTAGAGTCTTGCTTTTACTGTTGCTGGCTTCAGACCACAATCCTCCTATCTATGTCCTCTTATATGGCTAGGATGACAATGTATACTCCCATACCTAGTTTTTTGTGGAAATGGGGGTCTATCAGACTTCATTTTTTGTCAGTTCTGTGGCTTGAACTCTGGGCTTGGGTGCTGCCCCTGAGTTCCAGCTCAAGTGTAGCATTCTATCACTTTGAGCCACAGTGCCACTTGCAGGTTTCTGGTGGGTCATTGGAGATCAAGAGTCTCACAGACTTTAGTGCCTGGGTTGACTTTGAACCATGATCCTCAGATATCAGCCTCCTGAGTAGTTAGGATTACAGCCGTGAGCCACTGGGGCCTGGCTAGCCAACGTTTTTCTTTTGTAGGAGCTTGCCTGAAACTGATCCTTGCAAGAAGCTGAAATTACATGTATGAGCTACTATATTCAGAATACAAGTATGTTTTATTTTCACTTAGAGAAGCCTAGAAGAGTACCTAGTAAATAGCACAAAACCTAGATACATAAGGCCATATAGGATGCAGTTAAATGAAAGGATCTTCAGGATATGGAAACAAGAGCTTTTTCCATATATATTTATTTTAATTAATAGAAGGGTTACATTATATTCATCAGACAGAAGGTGTATTACTTCAGAAACACTGATCCCCCTTCTCATGTCTTGGTCCCCATTTCCCTTCCCCCACCTCTGCCCCTCATCTTGTTTTCCCCCTTCCCTATCCTATTTCAAATAACCAAATAAACATATATACAATATATAAGATAACAAGGTGAAACACTATAACAATATGAGATAACCAAGGGACAGCAAAAGAGATGATAGATTACAGTAAGGACAACAATCACTCATTATATGGCTTTTGTTTCTATATCCTGGAGGTCCTTTCATTTAGTGTCATATTACATGGCCTTATGTATCTAGGTTTTTCTGTATTGTTAATCTCTGCTAGGAGAGCCCAAGATTTCTACGAAACAAGAGCTTTATATCGTGTGATCGTTGTTCTTAATGTACTGTGTTATTTCTCTTCTCTTTTGTTGCCCTTTGGTTAATCTCATACTGTTATAGTCTCTGACTTTGTTACCTGGCATATTATATATACATTTATTTGTTTATTTGAAATAGGAAAGGGAAGGGGGTAAAACAAGATGATTGGAGGGAGTGGGTGGAGGGAAATGGGGACAAAAACCATGAGAAGGGGTATCAATGTGTGAGAAGTAGTGCACCTACTACCTGATGAATATAACTGTAACCCCTCTATACATTACAATAAAAATAAATATAAAAAAGTACTTTGTAGTTATTAGTAATACCATTAGGAGAATGAGGAATGAGGTTGAGATCTTTTTCTTTTTTTACCTTTTATTGGTGCCAGTCCTGGGGCTTTTGCTGGTTAAGTAGAGACAAGAGTCTCATAGATTTTCATGGCTGGGCTGGCTTTGAAATGTGAACTCCTGAATAGCTAGGATTACAGGTGTTAGCCATGAGGTTGGGATTTTTCTTAGCTTATTTGCTTCACGGTTCTATCTATCTATCTATCTATCTATCTATCTATCTATCTATCTATCATCTATCTATCTATCTATTTTTGGTCAGTGATAGGGCTTGAACTTGGGGCCTAGGTGCTATATCTGAATTCTTTTGCTCAAGGCTAGGGCTTTAACACTTGAGCTATATAGTGCTACTACTAGTTTTCTGGTGGTTAACTGGAGATAAAAGTCTCATGGACTTGGATCTGGGAGTTTGGCCTAGTGGTAGAGTACTTGATTAGCACGCACAAAGACCCAGGTTTAATTCCTTGGTAACACATGCACAGAAAAAAGCCGTAAGTGGTGCTGTTGCTCAAGTAGTAGAGGGCTGGCCTTGAGAAAAATCCCAAGGATAGGGCTCAGGCCCTGAGTTCATGCCCCAGGACTGGTAAAAAAAAAGCCTCATGGACTTTCCTGCCTAGTCTGGCTTTGAACAGTGATCTTCAGATCTCAGCTTCCTGAGTAGCTATGATTACAGGTATGAGGGTATGAGCCACCAACAACAGGCTTCTTCATGGTTCTTCTTTTAGAGCTTTAAAAATTCCTGCAGTGAACAGTTCTTACTATATAATCAGAAAAATGTGTAAATTACCATGCTGAAGAATTGCTAGGACAAACAGAGTCCAAAAAGGTAGATGCATTGCTTACGTGGAATAGGGTACGCAAATCGGTCTGGGTGCTTCGTGATGAGGGTGTTTTTTATGTGTCTTCTTCCAACACCATGTGCACCTATGTTGTTTTTGAAAAGAACAGTAAAGTGGATATCTGTTAATAATGCTTGAAAGATGTTATGAAGATGAGAATAAAGCAGCCACTTAGGTAGTGAAACTTACCTAATAAGACTAGTGTTTTCCTTTTGAATGCTGGCAGTTTTACCACTTCTTCATACGTGACAAGATCTAATTGATCAAACACTAAAAGGCAAAGAGTTAGAAGAAAGGTAAACTTTTGGAATGCATCATGGGTATGCAAATTATAATTTAGTGGCAAAATTAAGTTACATTAGGTTTTAATATCTTACATTTATGAGATATGGCATATATTTAATGAAGTCATACACCCTTTAGGAGAGAAAATTTAAGACCATGGAAATGCACTTTAAAACCAGGGCATCCAAATGTATGCTGATACATGCATATAAAAGTCTACTTCTCAAGGATACTACTTTTTTCATGCAGTATCCAGCAAATCATATGAATTCATTCATAACCACATGCTATTCATATTTTCTTCTACAATTCTAAGAAATCAGCAGGATTTAGCAATACTGAAAAGAAAAGGTCTAATAACAGTGACCAACATGCATAGCGTGAATGCAAGTAAAAGCAGCCTAGTGAGGCCACCTAGATCATTTCCATAGATGGGTGACAAATACACATTAACTGCTCTGCAATCTCATGGTTCTTTATGGTGTGTGTGTGTGTGTGTGTGTGTGTGTGTGTGTGTGTGTGTGTGTGTGTGTTGGTCTTGGGGTTTGAACTCTGGGCCTGAAGCTTTTGTGATTAAGGCTAGGTGTCTATCATTTGAGCCACAGCTATGCTTCTGGCCTTTTTGGTAGTTAATTGGAGATAAGAGTCTCATGGGCTTTACTGCCCTGACTGGCTTTGAACCACAATCCTTACATCTCAACCTCCTGAGTAGCTAGGATTTCAGATATGAGCCACTGATAACTTTTTTTAGATTTGCAGGAGGCATGCCTCAGCCTTTTCAAAATCAAGTTCTGTAGGTGATCCGTAAGCTCTGAAATGAACATTACATAAGCTTGATTATGAACCAGATGTCTATTCGATGGGATTGCTTCTATATGTAAGTAGGGGAACATGCTTTACTGATCCCCAAATCCTGCCAGCTATTAGGTGGGTAGCTGTGTGTGTGTGTGTGTGTGTGTGTGTGTGTGTGTGTGTGATAAATGGCATGAAATGAATAATGAAAGACAGTCGAAACTCAGGAACCTTTGCAGAAGAGTGGGAGCTCTGTACTTAGTAGTATGACAAGGAATAATTTTAAAAAATTTCCTGCCACCTGCCTTTTAACACTTAGAAGAACAATTTAATTTTAGGTATTTTGAGAAAGTTTTCTGAGTTAATGATCATTTGTGTTGGAGTTTGATGTGGTCAGATTCTCATAGCCATTTGGAAATTCTCACAAGAAGGCTAAAATGATGCATGAATATTTCAATCATTAGAAGAGTGTTGGTACCTAGAAACAATACAGCCACTAGCAGGGGATAACAATAGCTCAAAACCTAGATATATAAGGTCATATGGGGTGAGACTAAATGAAAGGATCTCTAGGATATGGAAACAAGAGCTTTATCTAGTGTGATTGTTGTTCTTAATGTACTATGTTATTTCTCTTCTCCTTTGTTGCCCTTTGTTTAATTTCATATTGTTACTGTATCTCACTTTGGTACCTGGTATATTGTATATATGTTTATTTGAAATAGGAAAGGGAATGGGGCAAAACAAGATGATTTGGAGGGGGTGGGTAGAGGACAATGGGAACAAAAACCATGAGAAGGGGTATCAATGTGTGAGAAGTAATGTACCTACTGCCTGGCGAATGTAACTGTAACCCCTCTATATATTACCCTGACAATAAAAAATAAAAAAATTCAAAAAAAGAAACAGTATGACCAAATGATTATCCTTAACATTGCTCTACTCTTGACATTTGTGATCTGCCTGTAGCAATGAACCTTACAGTGCAAAATAAGATACTCTGGAATACAACAGATTAGAGACAAATGAATCAAAACATTCTAAAAATAGATATAATAAGAAAATACAGTAGGCTAAAAATCAGGTTTCGTGCATATTAGTTATTAGTGGGTATTTGTGCAATTGTTTTTTTGTGTAATTTGATTCCATTAAGACTGACTAAAAGACTTAAAAGCAGGAATGCTTAAGGCCTTGCTTTCTATACCTACTGTCAGCTATGTGAAGAAAAAGTTATGCTTATGGAAGAAATGTATTAGCAAGCTGATATGTCTTTTTTTTTTAAAAGGGTTGCTTATTTTCCGTTTTTTCTTCCCTAGGTCCGAGACTGAGACTCCAACATGGTAACTGCAGCTGCTTTCGCTCATTGACTAGTACTGTACCAACAGAGCCAAGTTCTGATATGTCTTTTTTTTTCAAATGCTGGTCCTGAGGCTTGAGCTCAGGGCCTGGGTGCTATCTCTGTGCCTCTTTGTGCTCAAGGTTAGTACTCTACCACTTGAGCCACAGCGCCACTTCCTGCTTTTCCTATTATTTTTAGAAATAAAAGTCTCACACAGACTTTCCTGACAGGGCTGGCTTTAAACCATGGTCCTCAGATCTCAGCATATTGAGTAGCTAGGATTACAGGCATGAACCATCAGTGCCTGGCTTCCTGATATGTCTTAATCTAGAAAAATAACTAAATATCACCTGAAAGAGCAAGATAATGATGACTCAAGATTTTTGAATGCTATACATATTCCTCTCCCTCCAGAGAACCCTAATCTAACACTGCTCCATTGAGACTTGCCATTGTTTTTTTTTTTCTTTCTGGTCCTGGAGCTTGAACTCAGGGCTTTGCACTGTCCTTGAGCTTGTTCACTTGAGGCTATCACTCTATCACAGTTCCACTTTTATAGGTTAATTGGAGTTGAGACTCCCACAGACTTTCTTGTCTAAGCTGGCTTTGCACTGTGATACTCAGATCTCAGCCTCCCAAGTAGCTAGGATTACAGGTGTAAGCCAGCGGTACCTGGCTAAGACTTGCCATTAAAAAAGACATATAAGAATGAGTTAGATATGCACAGTCCACATCACAAACAAATGAACATACATGTTAAACATCAGTACCTTCACCATGAATAATGAGTAGCATGAAGAGGTTATGGTGGTCTAAATGAAGTTGCCACAAGGCCAAAGGGTTGTGAGATGATAAATAAGGACATTTTAAAATGAGAGATACAAGGATTATGAGGAGAGCACTTTTAAGATTGAGCTTTTAAAGGTTTTAAGTTGCTAGCTGGTTGCAAAAATAAAAAGGACTTAGTAAAATGAAACCATTAAAAACACAGAGGCATACTCATTCAACAGGTTACTTACATGCACAGAGGCCATTGGGAGTGAGACAGCATGAAAAATGTACAGGGGTCATTGAAATATGGCTTTTTCATATATTAGTAAAATTAAAATATAATATGCACAAAATAAACTTTTATCATGCAATATTCTAAACACAAGGCAAATAAACCACATTAAGAAACAAACTTGTCTTAATCAAAATTCAAACATTTTTTATATTAAAGCCAGTAGATTTATTTTGTCAGTTGTGGGACTTGAACTCTGGGCCTGGGCATTCTCCTTGAGCTCTTCAGCTCATGGCTACTGCCCTACCCTTTGAGCCATAGCGCCACTTCTGGTTTTCTAGTGGTTAATTGATGATAAAGTTTCATGGACTTTAGTGCCCAGGCTGGCTTTGAACCATGATCCTCAGAGTTCAGACTCCTGAGTAGCTAGGATTACAAGGGTGAGCCACTGCGCCAGGCAAAGCCAGTAGATTTTTTTTTTGCCAGTAGATTTTTATATACTAGCACAGGACTTGAAATTTCATGTGGGAATTTATAAGAATCTCCATTTAGATACTGTAGGTGTAGGAGCCTCTTGTTTTTACTTTGTACCTTCCTATATTATTTTTATTTTCTAATCACATATGTCTAGCATTATTATTATTATATTGGGGGATTATAATGGAACCAAGAGCCTCATACAGGTTAACTAAATGTTCTACCACTGAGCCATGCCCTCATCCTTCATTATTAAATGTGAAGCCCGACTTCAAATCCCAGTACCACCAAAGAAAACCAAACAAATAAAATCCTCCAAATTAACTAGAAATTTTCACAATAACCATAACTTAAACACACTTATAAATGGCATTGTGAAACTTCTTCATGTTCATTTATATTTATATATATGTTATTTCAAGATATTGAATATCACTGATTAAGGTTCTTACATTTAAAAAAAGTACTAATGAAGACTGATTTTTTTTTAAGTTTAAATTAGTATCTTGATCTAAAAGTCACTTTGGGGGCTGAAAAATCTCAATGGCACAAGTTCAGTTAGAAAATTCTTTTTGCGCCAAATGCATGTGACTAAAACTCTTCAATGTGTTATGGAAAATGTATTTGCTGTAAATACTACACATATCATAATCAAATCTATTCCCACGGATTCAGAAAACACTGCCTAGTGTAGTTCACTTAGTTTGATTTCCTAGTAAGCCACTCAACATTCCAGACACTGCTGTAACTACTTTTTTTTTTAAAATAGATTTTATTTTATTTATTTTTTTATTGTAATTAGTAAAAGGGTTACATGATATTTGCCAGATAGAAGGTGCATTAATTCACATATATTGATACCCTTTCACATGTCTTGGTACCCATTTTCCTCCCCCCCCCCACACTCCCCAAAATAGATTTTATTAACATTGATTTTTATATCATATTTCAAATGTCAAGTTTAAAAAGTCATCAAGAATGGAATCTCTATGTAATCACTGAAGAAAAAATTAAAATTAAGCTGAGATAGATACATATCGATCTATATAATTTGTAACTACTTTTTAGTTGAAATTTTTCTATAAAAAACAGCTGTTAACACTGAATCTTTGTCTCAGTTTGAAAAGCTGTAAAGTGTGTGTGTGTGTGTGTGTGTGTGTGTGTGTGTGTGTGTGTGTGTGTGTGTGTGTGTGTGATGGGGCTTCACTTCGGCCAGGGTGCAGTTCTTGAGCTTTTCAGCTCAAGGCTACCGCTCTTCCCCTGGGCTTGGGCGTTGTCCCTAAGCTCTTCAGCTCAAGGCTACCATCCTACCCTTGAGCCAAGCTCCATTTCCTGTTTTCTAGAGGTTAATTGGAGATAAGAGTCTCAGGTCCTTTTGTGCCCAGGCTGGCTTTGAACCTTGATCCTTAGATCTCAGCCTCCAGAGAAGCTAGGATTAAAGCGTGAACCACTGCCGGCAGCTGTAAATGTTTTTTTTTCCCCACATATTTTTATTGTAATTAATAAAAGGGTTACATTATATTCACAAGCTAGAAGGTGCATTACTTCACAAACATTGATACCCTTTCTCATGTCTTGGTCCCCATTTCCCTCCCCCCAACCCCACCCCTCATCTTGTTTTCCCCCTTTCCCTGTAAATATTTTTAAGTGCTGTAAAAAGCTTCAATTGAAAGTGCCATTGCGCACTTTTAGGATTGGGGCACAGAAATAAATTTGATGCCTACAGTGGCTGAGCAGCAAATGAAATAGAATAAGCTAGGCTAGAGGCAGATGGAGATGGTGGATGCTGGAGAACGAATGTTCATCCCAAAAGGATGTCTACAACCAAGAGTTCCTATGAAAGGAAGTGACTTGGTAGTACCACATTCCTTGTTCTTCCAATGGAAGTCAAGAAAACAAAGTTGCATGTTAAATAACCTAATTTCCTAACAGGGTAACCTATAATATTTTTTGGTGCCAGTCTTGGGGCTTGAACTCAGGGCCTGGGTACTATCCCCGAGCTGTTTTGATCAAGCATAGTGTTCTACTATTCAAGCCAAAGTTCCACTTCAGCTCTTTGGTAGTTTATTAGAAGTAAGACTCTCAAATGCTTTCTTGCTGAAACAAGCTTCCTGAGTAGCTAAGATCAAAGGTATAAGCCACCAATGTCTGTCTTATGAAATTACTTTTAAGAACCATGTGTGAAAAAATCATTTATGGATCAAAATCATCTAATAGGAAGCTACTTTATGATGTGAGATACTAGTAGACCATATAGTTTGAAAAGAATTCTGCTTTAAATACAAGGAAGGAACTGATTCTGGTATTACCATTTCTGTACATTCATGCTATTATGTAAAGCTATATACCTTTCTATCCTTTATATTTTACCACAAACACGAACAACTTCAAAATTTGATGGAGTTTGGATTTTGTTGTCAATATATGATGAATTCACAAAGATTTATAGCAGGAACAAAAACATATGGCCTTACTTTAATTTATTGAGTACCATAGCTTCCTGTGTGTATTGTAGTTTGTAATATAACTTCCAAAAAAGCCTGAAAATTCTTTCAAAAATCTAGTTTGATTTGTGGCCCTTGGGCCCATTTGTCCAGGTCTCAGTATGAAAGATGATGCTATTTCCAAGTTTCCAAAGCATCTGTCTTACTGATGGAGGTCAACAGTATTTACTCAGGCTTTTAGAACAATTCTTTACATGGCAGTTCTCTATGTTAGGATGCAATTTCATCCAAGCTAAAAGCAGAACAGCTGCTAAAACACCTGGCTTCCCTTCCTGACAATCTGATCAGTAGCAGTAAACAATGGTCCTTCTGGACTTCATAATAAACAGATGGTAAAGCTGGCTGACAAAGGAAAGAAATCTGAAGAGATGTGGTGACAAACAAGTGTATACCAGAAAGTCCATGCTACAAGCTGGTTATCTTCTCCTGACAAGAACAACTAAAGGGAGAATTTATGACACAACTCTTTTGCGAGTGAGGGAATCCTAACAATAGGACTCAGATTAGTGAACAATAGATAAGCGTCCATTTCTGCCAAGAAATTTTAGTGGCTCTGTCTGCAAGGACTTTCTAGAGATCTCAAACTTTCTTTTAAAGGTGGGCTCCAATGCAGAGACAAACAATGACAAGAAGAGCAATCTCTCAAGCATGATAAAGAAGGCTCTGATGCCCAGAGGTCATTAGTTAGGAAGATAATGGAGATAAAGGTAGACCGTCCAACTTCCTCTCCTCTTCTGTTCTTCATGTTAAGTTTACATTAACTTAGTGGTTTGGGATTAGAGGTGTAAAGATAGAGAAATAATGCAATTTTATCCTACTTCTACATAGAGACAGAGAGCTAGAGCCTAAGTCATGGAGGAGTTCAAGACATTGGGCAGACTCAGTGATGATGACAGAATCCTAGATCCACTAAATTTGAGAAGAAAAGACATCCTTGATTGACTACCCAATTTCTTGGTTTGAAAGGCTACAGGAGCCTCAGTGATGTGCCCAAAATGGCAAGTGTGCTAATTCCTGTTTTTTGTTTTTTTTTTTTGCGCCAGTCCTGGGCTTGAGCTCAGGGTCTGAGCGCTGTCCTTAGACTTTTTCAAGGCCAGAGCTCTACCATTTGAGCCTTAGCACTACTTGTGGCATTTTTTCTATGTATGTGGTACTGAGGAACTGAACCCGGGTCTTCGTGCATGCTAGGCTAGCACTCTACCACTAGGCCAAACTCCCGGCCACCTAATTTTTAACTTTTTTTTTTTTGCCAGTCCTGGGCTTGAGCTCAGGGTCTGAGCACTTTCCTTGGACTTTCTTAAGGCTAGAGCTCTACCACTTGAGCCTCAGCACCACTTATGTTTTTTTTTCTGTATATGTGGTACTGAGGAATTGAACCCGGGTCTTCGTACATGCTAGGCTAGCACTCTACCACTAGGCCAAACTCCCGGCTAATTCCTGGTTTTGCCTCAGGCTACCTATTAGCTCACTGATAGTATTTGTAGGATCTGTGTGCATTGCCCATTGGCAATCAGAGAATGGGAATGGTGGATGATCAGTGAAATTCTGGTGCTTAAAGAAGAGAAAAAGGGAATCAAGCAAAAACTGACTGCCAGATTGGTTGTAGATTCATAGCCTAGGTTCAAGATTCTCTGATTCAGCTCATAGCAAGCTGGGATTACAGGAATATATCTCCACACTGGGCACTGGCAAAATTCTTAAAGAAATGATTCAACTGAGTCTTTGTCAGTATTTAAAGAGATCCAGTTTTCCAATCAACTTGCTTCATTTTCCTCAGTACCAAATTAAAAACACTGTTCAATTCTGAATCCTCAATTCTCCATATCTTTCATTACTACAGTGTAAAATGAATGATGGATTGACAGTGGTACCCAGCCATTTCTTTGCCTTTTAAGGTCTAAACTAATTTTTCCCTTTTTTGTTATTTTAAAGGTGATATAGAGAGTGGTTACAGTTACATAAGTCAGGTAAGAGTATATTTCTTTTCTTTATGGGGGGGAGGGGGTGGGAGGTCCTGAGGCTTGAACTCTGGGCCTGGGCAGTCTACCAATCTCTTTTTCTTTCTTTCTTTCCTTCTTTCTTTCTTCCTTCCTTCCTTCCTCTCCACCCTCTCTCCCTCCCTCCCTCCCTTCCTTCTTTCCTTCCTCTTCCCGCCCCCTCTCCCTTTCCTTCCTTCCTTCCTTCCTTCCTTCCTTCCTTCCTCCCCCCCCTCTCTCTCTCTTTCTTTCTTTCTATCTTTCCTTCTATCTTTCCTGGAGTTATTGAGCTAGGGCCTGAGCATTGTCCTTGGACTTTCTCAAGGCTAGAGCTCTACCACTTGAGCTTCAGCACTACTTCCGGCTTTTTTCTGTGTGTGTGGTACCAAGGAATTGAACCCAGGTCTTTGTGCATGCTATGCAAGCACTCTACCACTAGGCCAAAATCCTATCCCCCAACCTCCTTTTTTTAAGGCTACTGCTCTAACACTTGATCTACAGTGCCACTTCTTGTTTTTGAGTGGTTAACTGGAGATAAGAGTCTCACAGGAACTTTCCTGCCCAGGCTGGCTTACAGCCACAATTCTTAGATATCAGCCTCTTGAGCTAGAATTATAGGTGTGTGGGCACCAATGCCTGGCAAAGAGTACATTGCTTTTTGGACAATGTTACCCTTTCCCTCACTCTCTCCAAGTATGGTCTAAACTAATTTTAATATCAGCTATATGCATATGTCATTTAACAGTGTGAAAATTTACAACTTGAAATAAAGTCTTTTTTTTGGGGGGGGGAATAGTGTCTTTCATATTAACCCAAGGCCTCACGTGCTTGACAAATGTTCTATCATGGAGCTACCTACCACCCCTACCCCAGCAGATAGATATCCTTATTCTATTTAGGTAATGTTAACATATCTCATGAGCCTATTTGGTTGTATTAGACTCTTTGAAGCTGATAGACATAAGGGTACCAGCTACTGACATATTGGCTTTTGCTGATTTTGCAGTGTAGCTTTTCAAATTATACAACTTATTAGTTGCTAGGTTGTGTTTAGCTAGTGAAGTCTGCTTTAAATATTTCTTCCCTTTATAAAACAGAAAGCTATTAGGACTGAGTGCTCTGTGGTGGCAATAAAAATATGGTACACTGTAGTTAATAGGAAGTTAAAACCTTCTCTGTGGATATTCATAGTCATTCCCTACTAGACAGTACTTAAAAAATGCTTCCTTACTGACTGAGAAGCAGGAATGCGGAGTTCCTATATTGTTTTTCCTTGTGACTGTTGAAGCATTTCATATATCAGAAGCAGCATACTGTGCAGCTAGGTATGTATGATTGAATTCAAATTCAGTTGACTTTTTTGGGGCAACATGTTTGACTTCGAGGGTTATTTCCAATGCCAATGCTTTTCATTGCTTATAAAGTTCATTATAAAAAGAATCATACTGAAGAGTTATTTAAAGTCAGCATGTCGCACTATATATTTTCTTTTTAGTCTAAGCTCCTCCTGGAAGTGTTTTAGGAATTTTCTTGCAACCACAGACCATGCTTTCATGGTATTCATTTCAAATTTTTTTAACTGCTAGTCCTGGGGCTTGAACTCAGGACCTGGGAATGTCCCTGAGCTTTTGTGCTCAAGGCTACACTCTACTACTTGAGACACAGCTCCATTCCTGGTGTTTTTGGCTAGTTAATGGAGATGAGTCTCAAAGGCTTTCCTGACCAGGCTAATTCTTTTTTTTCTTTTTTTATTGTAATTAGTAAAAGGGTTACATGATATTTGCCAGATAGAAGGTGCATTAATTCACATACATTGATACCCTTTCACATGTCTTGGTACCCATTTCCCTCCCCGACCAGGCTAATTCTTAATGATGACTATGATATTTTAGCCTCCAGTATAGCTAGGATTACAAGTGCCTAGCTCATTTTTAAAATTAATTAATTAATTAATTAATTAATTAATTAATTAATTTTGTGGGTCATGGGGCTCGAACTTGTCCTGGGTGCTATCCCTGAGTTCTTCAGCTCAAGGCTACTGCACTACCCCTGGCCTACCCCTTGAGCCAAGTCCTACTTCCCATTTTCTAGTGATTAACTGGAGATAAGAGTCTCAAGTTCTTTAGTGCCCAGGCAGACTTTGAACTGCAATCCTCAGATCTCAGCCTCCTGAGTACTTAGGATTATAGGCATGAGCCACTGGCTCCCTGAGCATTTTTGCTCATGGCTAGCACTCTATCTCTTGAACTGTAGCACCAGCTTTTTTGGTAATTAATTGAAAATAAGTTTCATGGACTTTCCTGCCCTGGCTGGTTTCAAACCATGATCCCCAGACCTCAGCCTCCTGGATAGCTAGGATTATAGGCATGTGCTACCAGTGTCCAGCTCATTTCAGTTTATAGCAAAAGAAATGAACATTGAGACCGAAGCTGAATGCAAGATTCCGTATACACAAACATACTATGAAGAGAAGGCCAAGATAATGTCCTCGTTCTTCTAGGAGCCTGAGGGAAGATGACTCTAGTTATGGAAACCATTTAAACCAAGTTAGGAGTCATGTTATATATGCCCTTTCAAACCAATTATGGAATCATCTACAGCCTACTTTTCTGTGTCCCTTCGCCCTTAAAGAACTGTCATAGGTCTATGTCCAAAGGTCTGGGAGGAATGAGGAGCCAACCCCAACTAGTGAGCTAAGAATTCTGGGAATTTAGGCTATGCTGAAGCTCTTATTTTTTCAATGGAGGATATAACATGTTGGGTTCCTTTTACTAATATTTTCAAATAACATTTTTGTCTTAGACTTTTGACTTATAGCTCTGTCAAATATCTTGTCAATAAAATACATAGCTGGTAAATGTATTAGTTGAGGGTCCCTACTTTATTTTTAAGTTTTTTTCCCTACTTTCGTAAATGTTTTGTGACTGGTGAATTGTATCATAGGATAGAATGTTTTGGATGGTGAACTCTGAAGACAAAAATGTTTTATACAGCTACTTAAGGATTAGAAATGTTTAACCAGCCTCAGAAACAGACATACTTTTCCCTACCTGCATTGTGCTTTGCCAAATATTTATCTTTGTACTGCTTCTTTTTCTTCCCAAACCAAGTACAGCTGGCCTGCTGCTCTTGTTTTGTCTTCTCCATAGCAATGCAAGCTACTCGCCTAGTAGACAAAGAAGGGGACAGGGGAGTGGAAATAACCCAAAATTAATGTACAGTTGTAGGTTGACAAAGGAGAAAAAGTTATTCATTTGAAGAATTTATATGAAACAGCATAAACATACTCAACATAAACTTTCAAATCACTCACATAAAGTTGTTTTTTAGCTTCATGGTTTTCAAAACATAGGCTTATGTGAACATAGACTATGTTCCTTCAGCATCCACTGACTGCTAATCTGGGTTTTAGATGCATAACAACAAGGGATCATGGGATTGTCCATCAACACAGGTGAGGTGTGCATCCTGACTATGTCACTTATGAGGTGCTATTGAGCACAAGTGTTAGGCACTGTTCTAGAAATTTTCCATGTATCAACTCGATCATGACATATGGATGTGTGTCACCATTTTTATAAACGAAGGAATTAAGGGATGGAGGAGTTCAGCAATTTGCCTGAAATGACACAGCTAGTGAGCAGAGAATGGAGGAATGCTTGTATCAGAGCCTATGATCTTATCCAGAACATTCTTGAAATTTACTTTATTTTTATGTTTTGCCCCACTGGGGATTGAACTCATGGTTTTACACTTGGCAGGCAAGCACTTAAATTGCATCCCCATCCCTTTACCAGAACATTCTTGAGGCATACAGTCTAGACACAGATTGTTGTCAAGGATTAGAAAGGAATGTAAATGCCCCTAACACAGTGCCATACATGCTGTATATGTTTATTAATGCAATTACTACTATGGAAATTCTATTCTAAGATGGAAAAAAGTATTTTAATTACATTTGTTCTGACCACAATCAGAAAATTATGATCTTGTTCTATTTGTTTATAGTATCTAGCTGGCAACATAAATAAGATGTTAAAAGAGTGTTCTCTTAGTTTTACTCTAAGAAAACCACTTGCCTTTGAGGATACTGATGATTTTGCTTGTGGATTAAGAAAAATCATTTAACCAATCATTTATGTAACTCTGAGTGAGTTAGATAAAAGGTAAACCCAAAGTTACTATCAGAATACTATATGAAAAGGTCAAGTTATTTTCCAGTGAGGTTGTATGGATTTATACTCCTACAGCAATTAGGAGAATTCCTATTTTCTTTTTGTTGTTTTTTTGTTTTGTTTTTTTGTTTTTTTTTGCCAGTCCTGGGCTTGAGCTCAGGGCCTGAGCACTGTCCTTGGACTCTCTCAAGGCTAGAAATCTACAACTTGAGCCTCAGCACCATTTTTGGCTTTTTTTTTCTATGTATGTGGTACCGAGGAATCGAACACGGGTCTTCATGCATGCTAGGCAAGCACTTTAACCACTAGGCCAAACTCCCGGCCCTGTTGTTTTGTTTTTTATGCCTATCTTGGGCTTTAAACTCAGGGCTTGTCAGGTACTTAAACTCAGGTACTGCGTCCATTGCTACCTTTTTGGTAGTGAATTGAAGATAAGAGTCTCATATACTTTCCTGCCTGGGCTGGCTTTAAACTGTAATCCTCATATCTCAGCCTCTTGAGTAGCTATGATTATAGGTGTGAGCTTCTGGCACTAGGCAAGCTATCTATCTATCTATCTATCTATCTATCTATCTATCTATCTATCTATCATCTATCTATCTATATCTGCAGGAAGACTGATCAAAATAACCCAATCCACTATTAGGACTATGTAGTATAGAAAAAAGGAAGCAAATTGGGTTTTCCCCCATTGCCATTTCTCAGAATCCCTCTGGAGTTCTACATATTGATGGATCATGACTTACACAGACAATCTGACTACGGAAAAGAGGACTGGAATTTACATGATTATTTTAAATAAATGTTCCAAACATATTGTAAAATTCAAGGGAATATTTTGTAAAATGTAAATATCAACCAGAGTATAACAGCATCGTTATCAAAATGACTTAGAAATTGCTTTCCTACTGAATGACAACGCCAGATGGCAGACTGCTGCCTCTTTGTTTGGGCTCTTGCTTCCTCATGGCATATTCCAACATTCTAAATTTAAGAATATTTTTGAAAAACATGAGATAACTGAAACAGGTGATCAAGTGAAAGTGATGAACTGAGGAAGCTTGTAATTAGTGAGGAAAATGGTTGAAAAACCAGCTTGCAATATCTATAGACACAATATCTTTGGTCCCTTTTAGCAAGGTCAAGTTTTTTTGTGGGAGTGTGTGTGTGGGGGGGCAGGGTGAGTACGGATAATGGCAGAATGCTAGCTTGGTAGGTTGTTGCTTTTGGGTACATAAAACGAAACTCAGAAGTGAAGTCATCTTTTAGCATTAATTTCTGGTAAATATTTGCCAAAATAAAACCACATATAGTTATAGAAAAAGTTCAATTATGTGGATGATAATAGCAGCATTGATAGATTTTATAAAATATGTACTGATCCATCTCATCTTTTCTTAGTTAAAAACAGAGTCTAAAAAATCTGTCTGACTGGAGTTTTGAATTCAAGCACTTGAACCTCAATCCAGTCTCTTCCCATTTGGTTGTTGCTGTTGTTTTTTGTTTTGTTATTATTGGGTTTGAACTCAGGCCCTTGTGCTACCACTTGAGCTATTCTCCCAGTCTTCCTGTCTGACTACTTTCAGAGCTCACATTTTCTAACAGAATGGGTCATCTTAATCTCTTCTTCCCTCTTTCTCTGTCTCCCTCTTTCCATTCCTCTCTGTTTCTTTCTTTCTCTCTTTGGGAATAGAGCTGAGGGTCTCATACATGCCAGGCAAGCATTGATCTCTTAAGTACCCTTCCACCTAAAACCTGGGGCTTGAACTCACTGCTTGGGCACTGTACCTGAGCTTTTTGGCTCAAGACCAAAGTGCTACAGTGCCACTTCTGGCTTTGTAGTTGTTAATTGGAAATGAGTCTCATGGACTTTCCTGCCCTGACTGGTTTTGAACCAGGATCCTCATATCTCAGCCTCTGAGTAGCTAGGATTACAAGTGTGAACTACCAGGCCCCAGCTTAAGGAAAGACATTTTTATTTTATTTATGTTTTTGTCAGTCATAGAGCTTGAATTAGTAGCCTGGGCCCTGTCTCTGAGCTCTTTTGCTAAAGGACAGCACTTTACCACTTGAGCTATAGCACCACTTCCAGTTTTCTAGTGGTTAATTGGAGGTAAGACTCCCAACTCTCACAGACTTTCTTGCCTGGGCTGTCTTTGAACCATGATCCTCAGATCTCAGCTTCCTGAATAGCTAGGATTACAGGTGTGAACCACTGGCACCTGGCAGAAAGACTTTTCTTTTGTTGGCCATGGAGCTTGAACTCTAGGCCAGGGCACTGTCCCTGAGCTCTTCAGCTCAAGGCTAGCGCTCTACTCCCTGAGCCACAGCACTACTGGTTTTCTGGTGGTTAATTGGAGATAAGAGTCTCATGGACTTTTGTGCCTGGACTGGGTTTGAACTGTGATCCTCAGATCTCAGCCTCCTAAGTAGCTAGGATTACAGGCGTGAGCCACTGTTGACTGGCAAGCCTTTTTGTTCAAGTCCTGGGGCTTGAGTTAAGGGCCTGGGTACTGACCTTGGGCTTTCTCAAGACTAGTGTTCTACCACTTGAGACACAGCACCACTTCTGGCTTTTTGTGTATATGGTACCGAGGAATTAAACCCAGGGTTTTGTGCATGCTAGGCAAGCACTCTACTACTAGGCCACATTCCTAGCCAGAAAGATATTTTTAAAGAATTGGCAAAGCAAACATTGAAGCTTCTGACTAACTTTTCTCTCAATGGTAGAACATGTTTTCTCTTTCAATCCCCTGAGCAACACTGAACCAGGGCAATTTTTTTTTGCTGGTGGTGAGGTAAAAGCATATAAAAGGGCAAGGAGAGGATGCACTTAGAAGAAAGTTCTAAAAGGACTACAACAGCTTGTAGGCATGGAGAATTCTGCCTATGTGGACCAAGGCTGGTCACTAAACCTCTTGCCAAACCTTCCTTCCCTTACTCATGAAATGCAGATCTGACTAAGTAGCATCCTACTACATGCCGAAGATGTAGAATTCTGGGATGACTGATTTGAATTTTGTTTGGCTAGCAAAGCAAAGACTATATCAAACAGGGTTTGCAATAGGAGAGACTAGGAAGCTGAAAATCCAAAAGTCACAAAAACATACCATTCTTGAAGTTCAGGAGAAGGAATAAGACCTGCAGTTCCATTTTTGGAGTTTTCCAGTTTACCCTGCCACCAATTATGATCATCCTTACTAATAATCTGGATAATGTCACCAACTCTGAATCGAATGCCAGCTTCCTTGCAGGGGATGAGGTCATCCTTGGCAGGATCATATTCAAATTGTGCTCTTACATAGATCTATAAAACAGGATTTTGTAAGAAAGGAGGCCATAGTGACGTGATGGAAAACAGCAAGCTCTAATGTCATAACCACACAAACACAACACAAACAGGACGAAGGATGGTGAAAGCCAAAACAATGCATGGAAATACAACACAAAAAACTACTACTAGAAATAATCCACTACTTTTTATGGGGACAACTTCAAAACTTTGCTGTGTTTACTTGGGAGGACCACTTAAAATATTGTTTAATAAAAACAAAGACTTAAATTTCTTCTTATTTTTCTTTTTTTCCCCTAGCCCTGGGGCTAAAACTCTGGGTAAGCCTGAGCTTTTTGATCAAAGCTAGCTCTCTATTACTTTGAGCCACAGTGCCACTGTTGGCTTTTTCTGAGTAGTTTATTGGAGATAAGAATTTCATAGACTTTCTTGCCTGGGCTGGAATCAGACTGCAATCCTCAGATCTCAGTCGCCTGAGCAGCTAGGATTACAGGCATGAACCACAGTGTGTGATGTTAGTGTCTGCTTTCAGTGTAACAGAATAGTTACATAATTGCAAAGCAATGTGCTTATAATTTTAAAAAACTGAATGGGTTGTGGTGATATTAAGGCAACACCAGTTTGGCAGCCATAGTGACTAACTGGCAGTCACAGATTTGTATAGTGTGTGTGTGTGGGGGGGGGGTACTAGTTCTGGGGCTTTTGAAGTCAGGGCTAGGTGTTGTCCCTGAACTTTTTTTTTTTGCTCAAGCTTAGCATTCTACCACTTCAGTTACAGCACTCCTTCCCGCTTTTTGGTAATGAATTGAAGAGAAGAGTCTCATGGACTTTCTTGCCTGGGATGGCTTCAAACTGAGATCCTCAGATCTCAAGCCCTCTGAATAGCTAGGATTATAGGCATGAGCCAAGGGTGCCTAGCAGTCATAATAGATTTTAATGGCTCTAGCACTACCAAGAACTCTGGGTTGATATCCTGCGGTAAAATGCATACATGACAACTAAGTTGCATGTCTATACACTGCCAGTAAACATATATATGTGTGTGTGTGTGTGTGTGTGTGTGTGTGTGTGTGTGTGTGTGTGTAACCCAAACAATTTAAAAAGTGTAAAAACCAGGTTTATTCCTTCAAAAATATTTAGGCATTAGATTTGTGTTCCACTCTTCTGAGAGAGTACAAACGAATTTGAACTGTTACTTGCCAGTATGACATCTAAAATCAGCACAGAGCTTTAAGTTTTATAATATATGAATTTACTTATTAAACAGCTAAACATACAAGGGGTTGTAATATAGCAGTGTTTTGTAAATGGTTGGATTTTAAACGCTTGAAAATAAGGTTCCAAATATCCAGAGTTGCCTCAATTATGCAGCCTTAGGACTGACCTATGGGGGAATCCTATTAAGTGATAATTTATGCAGTTCTTCAGATTATTTAAAAAACACATTTCAAGAAAATCTTTTTATAAAAATGCTACGTCTTAAGATTAAACTTGGATATTAATGTTTAAGTCACTGTAAAACCAACCTGAAGGCTTTGGGACCATTGTGTGATTTTTTTGTTCTGAATTTTTTTGCGATGCAGCCCAAACAAAATTTAGGTGCACTGGCACCTAAAATCCATACTTTAAAAGTGCTGACATTTTGAAAGTTAGACAGCACTTAGCTTGTCATATTTAAAATAACAGGCAAATCAGGATGAAAAGCCAGGAGATTTATGTTCCTTTTCTTGTTTTTCATTATAAATAGCTTTTAGACATTCACATGCAAATACAAATTTAAGAGAAATCTTTCAACTTTAGAGAACTGATTCAAAATGTGCATCAGCATATAATCTTTACTTATTTTTAGAATCTAGCAATTTTGTGACCTTTATAATGAACCCCCCCCCCCAGACTTTCCCATAAGACACTCAAAGGATGAATTCTTGACCATCATCAGTACAAAATTATCAGGTTGAAATTACAATAACCATCAGAGCTACAATGATGTGAAGAATAAGTCTTTATAAAGAATTAGTCATGTGTAATGTTGTTAAAATGAAATGGTACAAGCTCTCAATGCTTAAACGTTATGGTCCAAAATGCAGACATTATGGGATGGAAAGGGTTAATAAAGGCTTGGCTATTAGCAGCTCAGTTTAGAGAAGTTTCTATAGAGGGTATCTATTCACCTGTCGTCCTTTTGGTTGGGTAGTTGATGGCAAGTCCTGTAGAATAAAGCCAACCCAGGAGAAAAATTTTCATTTACTTGTCAAGAGTACAAAGTAATTTGTGTGTACTGTTACAATATGGTTAAAAATGAGCTAGATTTAAGTTGTAAAGAGATCATATACATTATTCCATTTCTCAGAAAGGTTGAGTTATCAAAAAAATCAAACCCAGGCCATTTAGCAGCAAGCTGAAGAAAGCAGGTAAGTTGAAGCAGAGAGAAAATGTGTTCTTAAGAAACAACTCAGCATCTTCAACACAAAAGCCACTGTGGAGGAAATAGCCTATTACAAACCCCCTAGAACTAAAAAGAGCTGCCGCCCTTTTCAAGGTAAGTTACTCTAACTGGGCAGATTTTGGAAAGCTCAATGGTTATATGGATTTAAAAAATCATTTAAAAAGCATTATATATTAACTATTACAAATCCATTCCTTTGGTAGCCTATGTCCTTTGGAAATACAGTTGTGGACAATTTTATAAAATTTCTCTTACTGATATACTTAGAATATTATTCCATTTGAAATGATCTCTGAATTATTTACAATTTTCTTTTGTAGAAAAAGTACATATATTTTTAGTAGGGCAAATGAAAAGGTAGGAAAAAAAAAGCAATCCTGCCATATTCTTAGAACTCTCCATCATTATGAATGTGTGATACATTGCAGTATCAGCAACTTAGGGAAGATTTAGTTAACTCACAGGCTGCAAATGTGCACCTGTAAGTGCTTCTGTTTGCATAAACAATATTCCAAAATGGATAGTCCTGAAACATTGGAAAATTTCCAAGTTCAAGTCCAATAGAAAGTACTTTGTGTTAAAGATGTGATACCAGCGTGGCTTAAGTGCAGTTGGAAGCCAGTTCCTTTTGCTTTTCATATCCAGGCAAGGCTTATAGTTCACAAAAATATGTGCACGTACCACAATAACAGAGGGCACACCAATTCGTAAACTTAGATAGCGGAAACTAAAACATGGTGCTGATATCCTTCCGAATGGAAAACCACAAAGCCCAAGAACACCCAAATGCCTACTCTGCAAAATCCTTACATTTCTTAATTTGTGCTCAAATGAAAACAATTTAGAAATTTAAACAAATTTCCATGTATATCCTTTGTGTAGTCTTTGACCAAAGTCATCCATACTGGTGGGGTGGCACAGTGATCCTTTTAGAATGACCCCAATAGTCTTGAACTACCCTTCTCCAGATGTAAAACTAACCAAAGGAATTTTAAGAAGAGGGTCAAGTTGGAAAAGACTTTTACCCCCCAGGAGTAAACTGCATTGTAGCTGCAGTAGGTAGCCTTGTATATCTGCAGAAGACAGTATTTCCACTGAACACATGTAACTAGAACACTCATGGCAGGTGAGCACCAACAAAATTGTCACACTTTGCTGTGTGGAGCTAGAGTTCTTACCGAAACAGAATTGTTAGTGCTGCTATGACCATTAGCAGGGGACTGTCTGGAAGTGGAGGGGGAATCTCTCTGAAATAAGACACAAGGTTCATTAACACAGAACACCAGCACAGAAACACAGAGATACTTACATCAACAGTTACACAGTCTGACAACCATTTCCTTTGATGTTAGAGATATAAAGGTGCCATGCTGACATGCTTGCATGATTTCATAGAAGTATGAAAGACTTTTGCAGTTTTAAAGTTCACATATTAGAAGGGGTCACCATTGTCATTCATTAATCATTTGTTTCCTTTTTCTCACGGTCTATAACTTTTCTCTTTCTTCCTTCCTTTCTTCCTTCCTTCCTTTCTTTCTTTCTTTTCTTTCTTTCTTTCTTTCTTTCTTTCTTTCTTTCTTTCTTTCTTTCTTTCTTTCTTTCTTATTTCTTTTCTTTCTTTCTCTCTTTTTACTTTTCTGTCTCTGTTTCCTCTTTCTCTCACTCTTTTTCTGGTGCCAGTCCTGGGGCTTGCACTCAGGACCTGGGCACTGTCCCTGAGCTTCCTCCTTTGCTCAAGTCTACCATTTGAGCCACAGCTTCCTTTCTGGCTTTCAAATAGTTTATTAGAGATAAGAGTCTCACAGACTCACCTTTTTGGTCTGGCTTCAAACTATGATCCTCAGATCTCAGGATCCTGAGTAGCTAGAATAGATCTGAGCCACAGGTACCTGGAAATCTTTGCTTTTTTAAAATGATATCCCAAAGAATGTCATATTTTGAATGTCATCCTATCTTATGATGACAAACATTAGTCTAAAATTATTGTGCAGGAGAAACAAACTGCCTACTTTGTTTTTTTTTAAATTCAAAACTAGGTTGGAAAAACACTGAATGGTTTCTAGATACCTCACTGTCAAGAATTACCGAGTAACTGAATTTGGAAAGAAATGAACCCAAGAGCAAGACGTCTGGTGTTGTAATCACCTCAGAATCTTCCTAAAATAATGGGAGTAGGTAGGTAAAAGATACCTATATATCAGAGAAGAACACTTGTCTTTACATCCTTTTGGTAGATGGATTTAAAGACAAATTTCAAACTTCTAACACTGCTGTACTAACTAGACAAACCCTGGGAGCCATAACTGCTCTTCTGAGAGTCCGCTCCTAGTTTGCAAACCCTCTGCTATTCAACACACAAAATCCTTTCAGGTACTGTTCTCTTCATGGCTCAAATCAGCTTTGATACAAGAGAGAAAGAAAGAAAGTGTTTTCACACTTGTGGTTTTGTTTTGTTCTTTTTGAGCCTGTCTTTGAAAGGTTAGCCTTAAAAATAATGGGATCCTTTAGAGGAGGATTCACAAACACTAGTGAGTAGATTCATCTCCATGTGCCACTCTTCAGGACTCACGTCAAAAGGGCCAGTGTGAGTGAGGGTGAGAGGTCTACCCTTTTGCCAAAGGCCTGAAGGAGTTGGATGAGAGCTTTTCTTTGGAAAGGCTTGTCCAAGCTGGTAAGAGTCTCACTGCAGGCTTGAATGCTGCTTGAGCATAAGAGAGTCAAAAAGATGGGAGTGGAATAAAGGGTGAACAAATATAGCAGTGGTACAAACTAGACACTGTGTTGAAAATGAACTGTATAACTTGTGGGTGGAAATGGGAGGGAAAAAACTGGGAGAAAGCGAGGAAAGGGCTGACATTGTCCAAAAAGAAATGTACTTACTACTTGACTTATAAAACTGTAACCCTTATATGTATCACTTTTTTTTGTGTGTCGGTCGTGGGTCTTGAACTCTGGACCTGGGCATTGTCCTTGAGCTCTTCAGCTCAAGGCTACCACCCTACCCCTGGAGCCACAGTGCCACTTCTGGTTTTCTAGTGGTTGATTAGAGATAAGAGTCTCTCAGGCTTTAGTGCCAGGGCTGGCTTTGAACCGCAATCTCAGATCTTAGCCTTCTGAGTAGCTAGGATTACACGTGTGAGCTACTGCACCCAGCAATACATCACCTTTATAACAATAAAAAAAGGTGGGAGAAGAGGTGTGGGATGTCTATGATATGAATATACTTATTAGTTTGTGTATTCAAAGATGTAGGAGGCAAAAAGGAGCCTCTCCTTACTCCACATCATAGAATTTACATTTGCAATGCTGGTCCCACTGCAAAACTAGTTAAGCCACTTAAAAACAAGAGAAATTATTAATAATCAACTCTGTTATGGTTATCCTATCTATGCATCCATCCATCCACCCATCCATTCACAGGTATTTCCTAAATTTCTTCAGCAGCTGAGAAATGGTGTGAGGAACACCTGTAATTTCAGATAGCGAAAATTATTTATATAAATCGTATGCATGACATTTTCACTTTCTCTTCAGGGTTTGTGCTCTAGGTAATAAATGTCAATACTCTGAGTCCTGGAGCAGAAGTAGTTCTATATTTTCTTCCAAAACATACTGTTAATTGAAGTTCCATTAGAATCCACCAAGAGGAGCTCAAGACCCAACATAATGAATACAATTGTCATGACCCACTAAAAATGTATCTGACAAAAGTACAAATTCTTACATAGGTCTTGAAAAGGTTTAGAAAAAAAAGTATGTAGCCTTTGACATTTTTTTCTTGTCAAATTTATAGTACCACTAGGGACTGGAAAAATATTATAATTCCTCCCTTATATTCTCCTACATACAAACCCATTAAGTTACCTGTCACTCTCAAAAATTAACTTTAGAAGCTGTGTACTTTCTATTGATGCTCATATTCTTGGAAGATATAAGGGAGAACATAAGCTTCAATAAGTAATACTCAAGCTAAAAGTACTGTGACCAAAGAAGGATACTATTTATGCCAGTTTATATTGCCAGATATGGAAAGAATACTTTTAACTCTCATTTCATAACCAACATAATATTAGAAGAGCTCCAATCTCCATAGGATAAATCTATTTTAATAAAGAAATTTTGGGATAGAGTTATTCTAGTAAACCTAATTTGTTTATGAGTCACTTCATATTCTACATATACACAATTTTATAAAAAGTTGCAAGAGCCTACATTACTATAGTAAAGTAAGTATTGAATTCATCTTGAGACTTGTCACAAAGATTGGAAAACTCAAGAGAAACAGATTACGTCTCAGATTCTTGGAAAGAAGAGCTATCTATGATATTTCTTAACAATGGAAGAGAACATACCCTTCCAGGAAATATTATTGAAATTAGGCTCCTTCCCTGTACCCCCCCTCCCTGCCCAGGCTCCATTTTTTTTCCTTTATCAACCTTATGTCTTTCTTTGGCTTTGATTTCAGCTTGGACAAAGTTCAAGTGCTGAGGAAAGCCACATGGAAGCTGGGCTGAGTAGGTGGATGGGGCCTCCTCTGTTCCGTTATCTTTGTTGTAAAATTGGTGTGCAAGTGATCTAACAGCACAGGCAGAAACAATTTCCCAGAAAGCAAAAACATTCAGCCATCAGCAAACAGTTAGTTAAGAACTCAGAGGAGATGGGGATGGCTTGTTAGAGTCATTACCTCACAGGATGAAGACTGAGTGCGGTAACTTGGCACGATCTTGAAGGTAATACTCCCCCGCATTTCCCTCTGCAGGGGGAAAAAGAGAGTTCTCTCACTAACAAATGATGCACACACAAAAAACACAAAAGAAACCACTCAGAGCACGTGGGCGCAATTAGTGCAAGACACCAAACAGCACCCAGCCCTAAAAGGAAATCTACTTAAAAGCCAGGGACTGATCAGGTGAATAGGAGAAGTTTCTGGGAAAGGCCTTGGCAAAAATCAAGGCTGACTTCCTATCTAGCAATAAACAGATTCCAAGATTTGGATTGATAGCTTTTTACAGACATAAATACAAAACACCCTAAATGGCATACCTCATAAAACTTTCTGGAATGGAACCAGACAATAGATGAAGTAATGACATAAAATTCCCTTTTCGTATGTGACTTTATGATGGTGTGCTCTATAAACTCTACATTTTACTTTATTAATTTTGGTGAATCTGTGGTGTTTATCTCAAACTTAATGTGTATTCATTACTTAGGAAGGCTGCTATACTGTAATGAAGGGAAGAATCAGGTCCAAAACAACCCCACTCCACTTGCTGTGAACACAGGCAAGGCTCTGCTATTCTGCTGTTTCTGCTGCTGCTGTTTTTGTTTGTTTTAATCAGCAGAGTGTATTTAAACATAGATTTTGTAAAGTATGGCCAGAATGGCCTGTTTTGCAGTGGCTTTCATTGTTGCTGCAGAGAAATCCACTACAGTTGGCAGTGACTCAGCGAAACAAAGAGGTTTCTGACATTGTTGATGTCAAGAGATTTGAGGTCAGGAAGAAATGAGTTCACCAGTACATACTGGAAAGTTTTTTCTTTAGGTACAAGAGGTGGACATTCAAACATACAAAGTGCATTTAAACATTTCCCTAGTTGTCAGTTTTTATGAATGTACATAAGTTCTAGTTCACATAAAGGATGGTGCATGAGACACAGATTATGAAAATCCATACTCATTTGTGTGTTAGAAAACAAGCTAATGAGTCCAAGTTTATTATTTTTTTGGTCACTGTTGCTTTTTTGCTGATCCTGGGGCTTGAACTCTGGGCCTGGGCACTGTCCCTGAGCCTCTTTGTCCTCAAGGCTAGTTCTCTATCACTTGAGCTCAGTGCCACTTGTGTTTTTTTCTGTGATTAGGTGGAGATAAGAGTCTCACGGACTTTCCTGCCCAGGCTGAATTCAAACCGTGAGCCTCAGATATCAGACTTCTGAGTAGCTATGATGAAGTTTATCTAACAACAACAACAATAACAACAAAATGAAAGCTTGTATGCACTTACAAGCATTTTCTGCAGCTGTTCCACTGTTTGGTTAGCCACACTGATGCCATTGATTTCTCGAATTTCGTCACCAACATGAAGTGTACCTAAGAAATTACACAAATTTATAAACATGAAATGATATATGCTTTTATAAGAATAAAATCCAAAAGGAGCAATGTAATTAAAAATTAAGTTACATATTGAAAGGCAGCATTTCAGAAACAGGTACAGTTTAGACTGCAGTTAAATTATTAAACTCCTTGAAATTAGCAAACCTCATCAAGGCATTTATATCTACTTGAAGAGGGCACAGTTTTGCTGGCTGGCTGTGTGAGTCTGTTTACTTTTCTGAGAGAAGCAGTGGGTAATGTGGGGCTGACTAAAGCTTTAAGATCCAGACTGCCTGGGTTCAAATTCCAGCCACCTAATATACCTTTAAGCGAAATCACTATACTAATTATATATATGCATTTATCAGGTAATATGCAAAAACCCCCACAAAATGCAAGATACCCTTGGCCTGACAGTCTTCATTTACTACACTGAAAAGTTTGGAGAAATTACTGAAACTTTCCATGCCTTAGATTTCACTTTTATAAAGTGGAGAACTCGTCTTCTAGGCTTGTTTTGCTCAATGAATTTAATACTTGGAAATGGCTTCAATCTGTTCTTGCCTAGTAAGTGTTTAGAAATTCTGTGTTGCTGTTACAATCTACCCACAATAAGACAATGGTTGTCAATTTCCTAAGAGCAGTGATATGATAACATCTATAATACTACATATAAGTCCATCTTTTCATAAAAATCTGTTAGGCATTTCATTATCTTGTACTAGATCCACTGGTAAAGAGGGACTGAAGATCAATGTGTAAAATGTTATATACAATTTTGCTCCCTTATTTGTTAACTTTGTATATATGTACATGCTAATCTAATTTCAATATGAAGAGTTCACAGTAGTTTTTAAAGGTACATATGAATGCGCATATAAATAAAATGGTAAAATGCCTGAGAATGCTGGAGTGTGTATGGAGTGTGTATGCATGCGTGTTTGTGCATGTGAGAAGTAGAGCAAGTATAAAAGAAAAGTAATATGGCCATGAGTTATGGGCAATAACTGCTGTATGCCAGCCCAGGCAAAGTTATAAAAACTCTTTCTCAATCCATAGCCAGATACAGTGGTGTATGACTGTCATCTCACACTACATGTGAGGCTGAGATTGGGAGGACTGTGGTGACAGGCAAGCCTGGGTAGACTGGTCTCAAAGACTATATCTCCATGAGTGCAAGCTGGTGATGACTGGAAGTCCAACAGTAGTCAAGATTGTAGTTCAGGTGTACACACCCAGACAGGAAGTGACATGTTGTTCTAAAAGTAGCTGGTGAAAAATAGAACTGGAGGTGTATCTTAGCAGTATAGTGCCAGGCTATTAAGTGCAAGATCCTGATCTCAACTCTAACCTTGTTTTTGCCAGTCCTGGGGCTTGAACTCAGGGCCTTGGGCTTTCTTAAGGTTAGAGCTCTACCACTTGAGCCACAGCACCATTTCTGGCATTTTCTATGTATGTGGTACTGAGGAATTGAACCTGGGTCTTGGTGCATACTAGGCAAGCACTCTATCACTAGGCCAAACTCCCAGCCCTGATCTCAACTCTAGAATTACCAATGAAACCAAATCAGACTTAAAATTCTGTTCTGTCTAGGACAGATTAAGAGTGACTAGTCTCACAGGAGTTGAAACCTCTAAGAACGTATCTCATGTTCACCTTCCCTTCTCCCCTCCATGCAATAGGATCTTGCAGAGTGAATTCAGATGGTGGCAAACTCAAGGTGACATGACTGAGTGATTAGGGTGAATACCAAAGCAGCAATGCCTGCTACCTGGATTCAGTGCATTGGGCTGATAGCAAATGGATGAAACGGCACTAAGGATTCGCTAAGGAGTCAAGACTGAGATCAGTGGCATACTATGACATGGCAACAGGTTAAACAAGGAACAAGCCCTCTCTAGAGAAATGTGTTTACAGTTTAAACCCACAGGGCTTCTACTAACTAGAACATCAAGGAACTCACAACCAAAGATCACCAAAAGTACAATACAGTGAGCTATTGTGAGAGTTATCAGGAAGCCCACAAATTAGAATCTCACTGATAATAGATGCGGGACTTCTCAGAGAATATAAAATAGCTGGATGTTCTATGCTGACAAAGATTCAGTTAAAGTTGGGTCCCAATAAGAAGCTACTAGGTATGAACAAATATAAAAATAAAAATAAATGAGTAATAACCAAATAAGCATATATACAATCATGAGAAAGGGTATCAATGTTTGTGAAGTAATACACCTTCTATCTGGTGAATACAATGTAACCCTTCTAATAATTACAATAAAAATATATGAAAAAATAAATAAAATTTCCTCCAATAGTTTAGAATAAAAAGTAATGTATAAATGAAAAAAAAATAAATGCCTAAAACACAAATGCAAGTGTGGAGGCAAAAGGATGGGCTCCACAGAATGAAAATTGGTCTGCCTAGAAAGAAGTTTTAAGGGAAAGTTCTTTGGAAATATCTTTTTTTTCATATATTCTTTTATTGGAATTAATAGAAGGGTTACATGATATTTGCCAGATAGGTGGTGCATTAATTCCCATACATTGATACCCTTTCACATGTGTTGGTCCCCATTTCCCTCCCCCCACCCCCACCCCTCATCTTGTTTTCCCCCGTTGCCTATCCAATTTCAAATAACCAAATACAAATATATCCGATATATCAGGTAACAAAGTGAGATACTGTAACAATATGAGATAACCAAGGGACAACAAAAGAGATGAGAGATAACATAGTACCTTAAGAAGAACAATCATTCATTATATGGCTTATGTTTCTATATCCTAGAGATCCTTTCATTCAGCGTCCTACTATATGGCCTTTTGTATCAAGGTTTTGCTCTATTGCAAATCATCCTGCCTGATAAGTATCCTGATATATGATGATAGCAACAGTAAAGTGGGTGATATCAAAGAGAACTATCTTGAAGCATTTACTTCTGATTGTGTGTTGTCATAAATCTATCTATTCTCTTCCAGATGACTAGAAGTGCAAACTGGAGGCTGCTTTGACATCTAATGGTATGCGAATTGCATGCTACCATCCTTCTGTGGACATTCTCTATGAACACACTAAACCCATCCATCAGCTAGATTCCGTGCATAATAAACACACAATCACATTCTGAAACAAGACTGGAAGAAAAAGATTACCATCTTGAGCATGGACCCATGATAGAACAACCTACTACTAAGCACTGCTGGTAACCTTTTAGACCACAGATGTCATAAGAAAATGAATCCTGCTAGACAGATGATATCAAGGTTCTCAGAAGAAACATCCATGTGGAGAGACAGTTAAACTTCAGTACAACATAGAGGAAAACATCCAACAAGAAAAGACAACAACCTACAAAGCAAGGACAATTGTAGTAAAACTGGACTTTTCAATATTAAACATTGTTTTCCAATGGATGGTCTTAGGAGGAACAATAAAACAAATAACATTGTCAACTTTGTATATATCCAAACAAAAACAGTTGTAGATATAAAATAGGATGGAACTAGAACAGTGAGACAGAAGAATACATAAGGTAGAAAGGGTGTGATCACTTTAGTGTTTATATGTCATTGTCTTGAGAGTGGGATTAAGAAGGGTGGTTTGCTCATGCCTGTAATCAATGTTACTCAGGAGACTAGGGCAGAATTATAAATTTAACTAGACTGAGCAATACAGCAAGACTTTGTCTTAAAAGAATGTTTAACTTACATTGTTTAACTTTAGTATATAGAAAGTTAAATAAGCATGATAAAATTTTAAGGTAACTACCCAAATAATAAAAATAGGGAGTTAAGTTCTAAACTACCATCAGGGAGACAATGAGATAGAAAAGAATGACAAACCAGGATATAGAGACAAAAGCCATATAATGAGTGATTTTTGTCCTTAATGTACTATGTTATCGTCCATCTCTTTTGCTGTCCCTTGGTTATCTCATATTGTTACAGTATTTTACCTTGTTATCTGATCTATTGTATATATGCTTATGTGGTTATTTGAAATCAGATACAGAAGGGGGGAAAACAAGATGAGGGTTGGAGATGGGAGGAGGGAAATGGAAACTAAGACATGAGAAAGGGTATCAATGTTTGCAAAGTAATGCACCTTCTATCTTGTGAATATAATGTAACCCTTCTAATAATTACAATAAAAATATATAAAAAAGAAAAGAATGACAAAATCAATTATCATAGACTAAATACATAAAAATAAAGAAGCAAGATGAATCATCATAATAAATATTAAATGCACTAACTCATGATCAGATAGAGATAATCAGAATATATGAAAGTAAAAAAGCTAGCTTTGGCAATGTTTGAAAGATTAAAGCAAACAGAGAAAGGATAATTAGAGATAAAAGGATGAGAGCAGATACACTAGTAAATACCGAGACAAGGCTGGAATAACTATATTAAAGCTAGATGAAAGGTTTCAAGTACAAAGTACTGTTAATGACTGAAATGGTTACTATATATTATGATGTGCCCAACAACACAGCTTCAAATAAGTCCATATCAAGAGATCTAACAAGTAGAAATTGGAAAATCCTAATCATAATAATGATATGTTTCAACAGTTACTGATTGTTCAAGAAGATTAGTCAAGATATAGCAGATATGAACAGAAGCATTAGCAAAACCAGTTCAGTTATTTTATAGGGAACCATGCGATAGCAATTATAAAATAAATTAAGTATATACACAAACCACTTACAAAAATGATTTAAGTGCTATGTTAAAAAGCAAGTGTTAGGGGGTAGGAGATTGGCCTAATAGTAGAGAGTTTGCCTAGCATGCACAAAGACCTGGGTTTGCTTCCTTAGTACTGTATACATAGAAAAAGCCAGAAGTGGTACTGTGGCTCAAGTGGTAGAGCTCAAGCCTTGAAAAAGCCCAAGGACAGAGCTCAGGCCCTGAGAGCTCAAGCCTGGGGCTAGCAACAACAACAAAAACAAAACAAAAACAAGTGTTAGCAAGGCGCTGAGAAATGAAGTTATGCATATCACATTCTCTGACCATAAGGCAGTTTAAAGATATATTACAGAAGAGTAAAATACCCTCAGATGTGGAACATAAAATAACACCTGTAAGTATCTTATAGGTGATGAAAAGGATCATAGCAGAAATGTAAAACCATGACTGACAGGATGACAATAAAATGGTGCATATTAAAACTGGTGGTTTGGAGATATAGTAATATATTTTAGTCCCTTGTTCTTTCCTTCCTCCCTCCCATGTTGGGGAGCACAAGCCCTAAACTTCACCAATTTGAGGCAAACATTCTATCACTGAGCTCCACTGCTAGTTTTGAGGTTTTAGTTTTAAGTGCACATGGTAAAAAGAAAAGGAGGATTGAGAATAAATGAAGTGCATTTGTCTCAAAGAAAAGGATCCTACCAGGAGAATCACTTATCATATCTTGTAAATATTAATGTGTACAAAGTCCTTTCAAAGAAATTCCTAAGTCTACATACCCAAATCCTGCCTAGCCCTGACAATCAACTGCATTTTTAAATTACCTTTAGATAGTTGTAGAAAGGAGTTGTCATATGTGCAAAGCAGTTTGATCAATGCAACTGAAGGTTTACTTCTACAAAACAGTCATTCTTCATTTACTTAGTCCTTGGTGAATTCTCTGAACGACTATACTTACTATAGCAACCATTATGAATTTACTTATTGATTTGACACCTTGTGTCATTTAATTTTCATATTATTAGTTACCTAACTGTCTGATGTCCTAAGGTATCAAGAGTATATCTCATTCTTGAGCCAATAAGTGAGCCAGCTATTCTTAAACTTATTCAACTTTGTGTGTGTGTATACTTTACATATAGATCATATGCATATATGTTTAGTATTCTAGTAAAGATATCTTCCTTAAAATAGTATCAAGGAATGCTCTGTGATCCCTTGATTCCTGTGGTCTCTGATAAGTCTGTGGTCTAGAGATGCTCAAAGCCAAGAGAAGTCTAATATATCTTCTCATCATATGTGTATTCTGTAGCATTGCAGCCAAAATATTACAGATGAAACTTACCTTGCCTGTGAATCATGCCACCATGCATAATTCTTGCAACAATGCAGTGATTGAGCTCATTCATTTTCAAAGTGATTCCCTGTTTTAAAAAATAAAAAGGTTCAGTAAGAGTAGGATTATTATGAAAAAGTGTGTGTGTGTGTGTGTGTGTGTGTGTGTGTACCAATCCTGGGGTTTGGCCTCAGAGCATGGGTGCTGTCCCTGAGCTTTGGTACTCACGGCTAGAGCTCTACCACTTGAGCTGTAGCTCCATTTCCTGCCCTTTGGTGATTAAATATAAATAAGAGTCTCACACACTTTCTTGGCTCAGCCGGCTCCAAATTGAGATCCTTAGATTTCACACTCTAGAGTAGCTAGGATTATAAGCATGTAGGATTGCAACCAATTGGTACTGGTCCCTAGTCCTTTTTTCCTTTTTCTTTTGTGCTAGTACAAGGACTTGAACTCAGGGGCTTTAACTCTAATGTAGCCATTTCTACTTAAGACTGACACTCTACCACACCCCAACTTCCTAATATGTTCCATTATTTATTAAATCCGTTCACATCTTTTCATCTTAACATTCATCCCTCTAGCTCACAGTCTCATTATGTCTTCCCTGTGCCATTTCAATAACAGTCCCCTAACTAGTGTCCCTAGACTCACTCTTGTTCCCTTCCATACATTCTCTAAAGTTCTAAAATGAAAATGTGATCCATCTCCTTGCTTACAATCCCCTAGTAGTTCTGGCCACTGGTGGCTCACATCTGCAATCCTAGCTACTCAGGAGGCTGAGATTTCAAGATCATAGTTCAAAGCCAGCTCAGGGAGGAAAATCCATAAGACTCTTGGGTGAAAAAACAAACTCAGGAATAATCCCTATGCCCTGAGTTCAAGCCCCAGGTCCTACACCAAGACAAATAAACACACAAACCCCCAAACAAAACTAAGCAAAAAAAAAATCAAACCAACCAACCAACTTCCAAACCTCTAAGCTTCTTACTTTTTTGAGATAAAGACTCTTTAACGTGTCTTTCAACACTTGTATGGGCCTATCCTGGCCCCTCACTTTGCTGTCCACAGTCCAGCATGGTGCCTGCTTTCTATTTGGAAACTTACTTGGTTTTCCTGCCCCCACTCACATCCCCTTGTCCTACTCCGTGATCTTCCAGGAATCTTAATCTCAGTCTCTGAGGATCTTATGAGAAGGAGAGCTTCAACATCAATTTTATTCCAATCCTATTCTTCAACATGGAGGAAAAAATATCTGCCTATTTTTCATTCTTTTCTTTGCAATCACAGAGGATTTTACCTTTTGCATGAATGTTACCACTATGACTGTGTGTGTGTGTGTGTGTGTGTGTGTGTGTGTGTGTGTGTGTGTGTGTGTGTGTGTGTGTGTGTGTGTGTGTATGTGTCCTGGGGCTAGAACTGTGCCTGAGCACTGTTTCTGAGCTTGAGCTACTTTTTCTTCCTTTCAAGATTAGTGTTCTAGCACTTGAGTCACAATTCCATTTCTGGCCTTTTGCTGGTTAATTGGAAGTAAGAGTCCCAGCCTGCCAAGGCTGGCTTTGAACCATGATCCTCAGAACTCAAACTTTGAATAGCTGGGATTACAGGTGTGAGCCACTGGTGCCTCGCTAACTTTGTGTTTGTAAAGTTGAAAGGCAATTGTGAAAGGAGAGGTAAGAAGAACGAAGATGGTTAACACTTAGTATTAGCCAGAACATTTCTTAGCATGAAAAGGGGAAACTGAAGATCTAGAAGCTGATTTCTTTGGAACAATCATGTCCTCCTTCCCTCTTCATTTCTAGTAGTGATGGTTAGTACACCTAACCTGGATTTATGAGAGAAAGGAGGGAAAAATTTTCCTACTTACCATTGGTTCATCCGTGTTCTTTTGGAACTGCACCAGACGAACTCTGGTCACATTCTCCATATCCATGTCTCCGTTGGCGCTTTCTGGAGAGTCACCATTTAGATAGGGAGAGGTGGGAGGAGGTGTAACCCTCAATGCTTCATCGCTGTAAACTTCATGTGCCACTACATCATGAGTCTGAAGTAAGGCCTAGTATTTTTTTTATGAAAGAAGGATCATTTTAATAACATTACCCAATGAAAATCTATTATAGAAATTCTCTACCTCTCAAAGGTATCTGTCATTGGCAGAGAACTCAAACTGCATTACAACCAGATCTTGAGTTGGTTCTTTTGGGGATAAGTAATCATGATGGCTTGAAATTTTTTTTTAAAGAAAGAATAATGAGGAACAAATCAATAGATGTGTTTGTCAAGTACCTAGGCAACAGGAGTGATCTGATAGTATGAAGATGGATCTAACTAGTTCAAATAAAGGCTGACATACTGAAATTCCAAATAACAGAAGAAAGAACCATCTATTAAAAGAGGTAGCACGCCAGGTGCCAGTGGCTCACGTCTGTAATACTAGTTACTCAGGAGGCTGAGACCTGAGGATCATGGTTCAAAGCCAGATCAAGCAAGAAAGTCTGAAAGACTCTTATCGTCAATTGACCACCAGAAACCGGAAGTGGTGTTGTGACTCAAGTGGTAGAGCCTAGAGCCATATCCCTGAGCTGAAGAGGTCAGGGATAGTGCTCAGGCCCATAGTTCAAATCCCATAACTAACAGAAAAAAAATAGCAAATTTGTGCTGGGGATTAAAGTGGAAATATAAAAGAAATGATGCAATAATGGTATACTGAAAAAATATCTTTCACGAACAGTATTAACCCTGTCATATAACCCAAACATTTAAAAATTATAATATATGATTTAGTAAAATAAATAAACTACATAGTGTTTCAATCACCAGAAATTTATTAAATCATCACATATGTCATAGATGTCAAAATCTAAACCTTAAAATATTTTGCTCATTTTTATTTCTTGGAGCACTTGGATAAATTAAAGTTAAAAATTATTGCTACTTGTTTTTCTTTTTTTTCAATAACTGTATGTATTTACTTCATGTAATTTGATAAGTTTTAATATATGAGTATTCTTTTTTTCATATATTTATTGTAATTAATAGAAGGGTTACATTATATTTGGCAGATAGAAGGTACATTAATTCACATACATTGATACCCTTTCTCATGTCTTGATCCCCATTTCCCTCCCCCTACCCCCACCCCTCACCTTGTTTCCCCCTTCCCTATCCAATTTCAATTAACCAAATACTAATATATCCAATATATCAGATAACAAAGTAAGATACTGTAACTATATGAGATAAGCTACTTGTTCTTGCATAGCCCAATCATATATGAAATAACATCTTATTAATTTTTAATATCTTTAGTTGTACAAAAGGGTTTCAATTCAATAAGTGAGATTATGAGTACAATGCGTCTTGATCAATGTAATTTCTTTGTATGTGATGAATCTGGATAATGAATGCCCTTTGTTCTTCTATAAAAGGATATTTTTCTATACAATGCACTTTTTCTGCCATCATCAAAAATACTTTCTAATAAGTACTAGTATTTGAAGAAATACATTTATTTCAAAGAGAATCTACAGCTGACTATTTGTATGGAATTTTATATCTATTTTATTTATTTTAGTGCTATACATTTGAAATTATTTTTCCTTTTTTTCCAATTGTATTTTATTGTTGGGGTGATGTAAAGAGGGGTTACAGTCACATTCGTCAGGTAGTGGCTACATTACTTCTTGAACACTGATATCCCTTCTGAAGTTTTTCTCCCAGATTCCCTTCCCCCAACACCTCTCAAGCATTTATAATTTTAACTGTACATTTACTTTGATCTGTAGAGAGTATGTTAATAAAATACCTGTAGCTATTGAAATGCAATGAAAATTGTTATAAAAGTATAACCCATAGCATCTAAAGTTAGGGGGTAAACTAGATGATGGGGGGATGGAGGGAAGGAAATGGGGACAAAACATGAGAAGGGGTATCAATGTATGAGAATAATGTACCCTCTATCTGGAGAATATAAATGTAACCCCTCTATACAATCCAATAAAAATAATATTCTGTGCAGAAATGTAAAAAAATAAATAATAAATAAAAATTAGGGCTGGATGGGGTGGCTCATGCCTGTAATCCTAGTTACTCAGGAGGCTGATATCTGAGGATTGAGGTTCAAAGACACTCTGGGCACTAAAGACTGTGAACTGTTATCTCCAATTAAGCACCAGAAAGCTGGAAGTGGCACTGTGACTCAAGGAGTAGGGTGGTAGACTTAGGCTGAAGAGCTCAGGGACAGTGCCCAGGCACAGAGTTCAAGCCCCATGATGACAAAAACAAAAACAAAAAACAGAGAAACTTATTAGGGGACTGAAATGTAGCGTAGTGGTAGAGCATTTACATAGCATACATGAAGCCCTGGACTTGATTCCGTGGTACCACATATTCAGAAAAAGCTGAAAGTGGTGCTGTGGCTCAAGTGGCAGGGTGCTAGCATTGAGTAAAATTGCCGAAGCCCTTGAGTTCAAGCCCCAGGACTGGCAAAAATAAAACAAAACAAAAATAGCACAACGTTTTAAAGCTATGGCTTTTTTTTTTATCCTGGTCTTGGGGCTTCTACTCAGGTACTGAGCACTGTCCTTGAGCTTTTTTGTTCATTATAGTCTACTTCCAGCTCTACTTCCCACTTTTTGGGGTGGTTAATTGGATAGGGACAAAAGTCTCCTGGGCTTTCTTGCCAGAGCTGCTTGGAACAACAAATCTCAGCTCTCACTCAACCTCCTGAGTAGCTAGGATTTATAGGCATGAGACAAAGTGCCACTGTTACCTGGTGGCTATTTTTTTCTTTTTTTCTTTTTGCCAGTCCTGGGGCTTGAACTCAGGAACTGGGTGCTGTCCTTGAGCATTTTTTTTTTGCTGAAGGCTAGTGCTCTATCACCTGAGCCATAGCACCACATCCAGCCTTTTATGATAGTTGACTGGAGATAAAAGTCTCCTAGAAGGCCGGGAGTTTGGCCTAGTGGTTAAAGTGCTTGCCTAGCATGCATGAAGACCCGGGTTCGATTCCTCGGTACCACATACATAGAAAAAAAAAGCTGGAAGTGGTGCTGAGGCTCAAGTGGTAGAGCTCTAGCCTTGAGAAAAGTCTAAGGACAGTGCTCAGGCCCTGAGCTCAAGTCCAGGACTGGCAAAAAAAAAAAAAAAAACAGTCTCCTAGACTTCACTGCCTAGGCTGGCTTTGAACAGCAATCCTCAGATCTCAGCCTCTTGAGCAGCTAGGATTACAGGTGTGAGCCACCAGTGCCTTGCTGCCTGGTGGCGCTTTAGTTTTGAAGGCATGCATACAAGGCTAAAAATAAAGCAACAATCAGATAAAATCAAATAGAAGATAGTGATGATTTGTGACCAGTAGACAATATACTTTGAGCTATCTCTGCATTGGGTCTTTTATGGCAACAGATACTGACACGTCTCAGATATTGGTCTCACCATCTGCTAGGGTTTGGGAGAAAGCTATAGATGGACAAAGAACTATGCATGGCTTGAAAGAAGTAGGCCCTGGAGACCTTGGCTTCTTCATCCATGTTCTGATGGCATACTATACTGGTACTCCTGAGCTTGGGCATGGAGGTTATGCCATGTGAGCAATTGTTTTCCTATGGTTTGTGGTCCACTGAAAAAAATCTATGGTTTAGGACAGAGAACAAAAATCAGTAATAGGTAAACATAAATCTTCACCTGGCAAAAGCATATTCATCCTGTGAAGCATGGAGATATTTTTCATAACTAGTGACTTTTAAAACAAGAGCCTTTGAGGCTCTATGGGCTGGAGAAAATGTTTATGCTGCTTTTTGTGGATTATTTCTATTCATCTTTTAAAGTTATATAAGTAGGCACTTGCATTTAATGTATTATTTATAAGGAAGAATAAATCAACAGTCACAAAATAAGATCCAAACTGAATTTTAAAAAATTGTTACATTATGTCAACAAATAATGTCATACTTGATATCAGGCATACTTTGCTACTGTGAAAAATTTATGCCACAAAATAAAGCTAAATCTCAAGGCCTAATTTAAAAAGCTTAAAAAATATATAATATAAAAATAGGGAAGACAAATCTTTTTCAGTTGTGTTTTACAGTATGACTGAGAAACTGTTAATAAGCTATAAGTGCCATCAGGGTATTTTTGTTTGTGTATCTGGTTTACTAATTAAGATGCAGATCTCACTTACTTTCTGCCTATGCTGGCCTTGAACCACAATTCAGTCTACTGAGTAGCTGCTAATACAGGTGTGTGCCACTGGTACTAGGGCTTGAACTCATGGCCTGGGCTCTGTGCCTAAACTTTTTTACTCAAGGCTAGTACGCTACCACTTGAGCTGCAATACCACTTCTATCTTTCTTAGTGGTTAAATGGAGATGAGTCTCATGAACTTTCCCACCTGGACTGCTTTTGTTTTTTTGGCCAGTCCTGGGCTTGAGCTCAGGGTCTGAGCAATGTCCTTGGGTTTTCTCAAGGCTAGAGCTCTACCACTTGAGCCTCAGCACCACTTCTGGCTTTTTTCTATGTATGTGGTACCGAAGAATTGAACCCGGGTCTTTCTGCATGCTAGGCAAGCACTCTACCACTAGGCCACCCTCCCGGCCCCTGGACTGGTTTTGAACTTTGATCCTCAGATCTCAGCCTTGAGTACCTAAGATTACATCCAAGCTGTACTCTTTTTTGGTAGGGCCACAGTTTGAACTCAGTTCGATCTTGGCCTTAACTGTTTTTTTTTAGCCAGGTGCTGGTGGCTCATGCGAGCAATCCTAGCTACTTAGGAGGCTGAGATTTGAGGATTGTGGTTCAAAGTCAGCCTAGGTAGAAAAGTCTGCAAGACTCTTACTTTCAATTAACCACTCAAAAACCAGGAATGGAACTGTGGCTCAGAGTGGTAGAGGTGTAGCCTTGAACAAAAGCACTCAGGGATAGTCCCTGAGTTTCGGGCCCACAACTGACAAAAAGCCAAAATTAAAATACCTGTTTTAGGGAGGCAATATTTGGGTTTGAACTCAGAGCTATGTACTTGCTAAGGAAGAAGTCTACCACTTGAGCCACCCCACCCAGTTTTACTCTCTCTTGATTGTGTTGTTTGTCTGTTGCCTGAGTTAATCTTACAATGTTTTGCTTACAGCCTGAGGACATAGGTGTATGTGCACACATCATATTGCCTGGGTATGTAGAACTGTATAGCAGCTAGAGTTATGTAAGAACACTCTATAATGTTCTCACAATGATGTAATTTCTTATCATTAAGTGACATATGATTGTATATGGGACAAATACATTTGATAAAGTTTTAGTTGTATGTCAGTTAATTATTTCTTACCATGAAATGAGGTTGTGTTAAAATACGCTTTAGTTCTTTTGCGTCGGTATTCTCAGGGTAACATGAAATTTCTTCCAATACCTAAAAAAGAGGCAAGATATAAACATAAAAAATGATGCAACATTCTTAAACTGTGGTATTATTTTACATTAAATATTATGAGTGGATTTTTTTATGGTAGGCAAGACTATAGTTTTTATAAATGCTTCATTTTATTCAAAGGTTATTACTTGGTGAAAGAGTAGTATTGATGGTAATAAAAATAAAACCAATTGCTATAATAGCCTATATTATCCAATTATAGCCCCAAAATAAATGAAATAAGTATTTATCACATGTTTAAGTAACTTACTTAATAGGAAAATACCTTCTAAATTCACCATCAAAATGAATCCGTACTAAAAGTTCATCACAGTTTTCTTTGATATTAACAGCACTACATGCTTCTGTTAAAAACATGACAAGTGCCCCCCCCAAAAAAACCTAAAAGAAGCATATTAATTAACTAGGACAGTTAATTAAGAATATGCTTAAGGCTGGACACTGGTGGCTCATGCTTTTAGGAGGCTGAGATATGCAAATTGCAGTTTGAAGCCAGCTTGGGCAGAAAAATCTGTGAGATTCTTATTTTCAATTCACTACCAAAACACTGGAAGTAGATCAACACTGGAAGTAGCGGCTCAAGTAGTACAGTGCTGCTTTGAGCAAAAAAAAAAAAAGCTCAGGGACAGCACTGAGGCTCTGAGTTCAAGCCCAGGACTATCACACATCTAAAAGAAGAAGAAAAAAAATATGCTTAAGCAATTATCCATGTGGCCTGGCTGGATTAATGTTCTGTAACCTCACCTTTGCATATGGAGAAAACAGTGCTCTGCCAATGGCAGAAGGATGCAATACCAGCAAACTCAAGGACAATTTCACAAAAATCTTTATTCCTTTGATTCAAATTTTCCTCATTAAGTTGTTAACATATTATCTGCCTTGGTAAAAATCATGTTTTCTTTTTTTTTCATTAACTTTTTTTTTATTGTAATTAGTAAAAGGGTTACATGATATTTGCCAGATAGAAGGTGCATTAATTCACATACATTGATACCCTTTCACATGTCTTGGTACCCGTTTCCCTCCCCCCCCACACCCCCAAACCATGTTTTCAAATAAAATGGCTACTAAAATATTCTCCCTTCTCTTGCAGTATGGAGTTTACCTGTTTTAATCTGATTTGGGGCCCTCAGCCTTTGACAGAGCCTCTGATCTTTTTCTGAGCAAATGTAGCTGGCAATTGCTGTTCTCACATGCAGTGTACACAACTTTACACTGTACACAACTGAATTCCTATTGTGGAGGTGATCAAAGATGGTCTGCCTTCTGAACTACAGAGCATCAGCCACACACAACTCTTTCCAGGACTGTGACCTCAACCTGTTTGAGAAACTCCCTGGTGGGGAGGTAGTTTCACCTGAACCTGAGATTACAGCATCAGGGAAGGACCCCTTCCCCCGGCATTCATTTCTTATTTAAAAACACAGCAAATTAGTGGTAGTTAGGCGACAAATTCCTATTTTCTCACGATGACAAGCCAATTGGTGTATTTTAGGTCTGGAGTTTCTCTGCTGGGAAACAAAATGATGAAGGCATATACTCTGTTTCCTGTGATCCCTCACAATCTATGATCTCAACTACACAGGTGTGATCTCCTAAGTATGGTTAGGGAAAAACTGGCAGGCTTTTTTTCTTTTTCTTTTTTGCTGGTCCTAGGCTTGAACTCTGGGTGCTGTCTGTGAGCCTTTTCAGTTTGAGGCTAGCGCTTTACTACTTGAACCACAACTCTGCTTCCAGCTTTTTGGTAATTAATTAGAAATATAAGAATTTCATGGGACTTGAAGGGCTGGCTTTGAACATGATCCCCAAATATCAGCCTCTTGAGTAGAATGTAAGCCACCAGCGTCCCAGATGTCAGTAGCTTTCTTTCACTGTCCTGTTAAGGCAAAAAATTCTGCTACTATTTTTTTGCCAGTCGTGGGGCTTGAGCTCAGGGGCTGAGCACTGTCCTTGGGCTTTCTCAAGGCTAGAGCTCTACCACTTGAGCCTCACCACCACTTCCAGCTTTGTTTCTATGTATGTGGTACCGAGGAATCGAACCTGGGTCTTCGAGCATGCTAGGCAAGCACTCTACCACTAGGCAAAACTCCCAGCCCCGTGCTACTATTTATTTGGGTATCATAAAGACTATGATATCTTAATTCGTTTAAGTGCTTGGTGGGCAAAGTATAAGATAACCTTTCCCAACTCATTCTGACCAAGTGGGCAGGCCTAGCAGCTACCATAGCATTCATAGAAAATACTTTCCAGTGCAACTCGTAAGTTTAAAATATGTTCGGGCAAGCATTATAACTTTCAGATGCTTTTGCCTAGTAATCTTGCTTTATAAGAAATAATATTCCAAAAAAGGGAAGAAAATGAGAGATGTGGTAATAGTGATTAAAATGTAATCATTACCCTAATTATGTAACTGTAACCCCATCACATTTTCAATAAAAATTAAAAAGAAAAACTTGAAATACATAAACAAAATGGGAAATGTTTATTTGCATATACTATTATAAGATCAAAAATGAAAAAGGGGATGGGAATGTCGCTTAATGGTAGAGTGCTTGACTAGCATGCATGAAGCCCTGGGTTCGAATCCTCAGTATCACAGAATCAGAAAAAGGCAGAAGTGGCTCTGTGGCTCATGGCAGAGGGTTAATCTTGAGCAAATGAAGCTCAGGAACAGTGTAAAGGCCCTGAGTTCAAGACCCAGGACTGGCAAGAAAAAATTATTTATGGAAGTGGTGTTGTGGCTCAAAGTGGTAAAGTGCTAGCCTTGAGCTGAGGAGTTCAGAGACAGCGCCAAAAAAGAAAAGGAAAGAAAAGAAAAAGTATTTGTTTAAATAATGTTGAGCTAAAAGAAGATGCATTTTGGGGTTGGAGGCATGGCTCAGTTAGTTGGTAGAGCACTATGCAATGAGCGAAAGTGGCAGATACTGCTGTTTAAGTCCTAGCCTCAGACAAAAAAGATACATTTTGATTATAATTATATAAAATGTAAATGCAAGTGGATAAGGAGTGTAAATGATACACAAAATGTAAATTCCTATATTAAAGTAATGAAATTATAGATCAATTTATAGTTTCCAAACGGTCTGACTAATAAGTTTGAAAAATACTTTGTTAACAGATACAGTCATGGGCCGGGAGTTTGGCCTAGTGGTTAAAGTGCTTGCCTAGCATGCACGAAGACCTGGGTTCGATTCCTTGGTACCACATACATACAAAAAAGCCGGAAGTGGTGCTGAGGCTCAAGTGGTAGAGCTCTAGCCTTGAGAAAGTCCAAGGACAGTGCTCAGGCCCTGAGCTCAAGCCCAGGACTGGCAAAAAACAAAAAAACAAAAAAACAAAAAAACAACAGATACAGTCATATATGTTGACAATATATAATATGATTTCTTTTGACTAAGTATTTTTAATTCTTATAGAAATTTAGTTAACTTTTAAAGAATTGCATCTTTTAAAAAAACACAACTCATAATTTCATACCATGTCTGTTTCCTGCCAAATGAAATAAAAAAAAGTAAAGAAAAAGAAATATGGACATGGTGACATATTAAAGTTAACATAACAAAACCAGAACTAGAAATCTAGGCAGTGGCTGAGATCTTTTTCTTTCCTGGATGTATGTTCAATGATAAGCTTTGAAATTCCAAATGTGAGTAGAATGAGTCTAACTGTGACTCCAAAGAAAATGCCTTTAAGTTAACAGAAGTATCTGAAATAAAGAGTAAAAGAGACACTAACAAATATTTTTAGCAATTATATCACTTACCTCTTTGGCTCTCTGGACTGCATCACTTGGAGGATTCCTGATTTGTGGTGAAGACTTTGTATTAATTTTGTCATAAAGCTAGAAAAACAAGAAAGACAATCCAATCAACACTCATTATTCTTTGTTATGTAATTCCTGATTATTATGTCACAAAAGAGTATTTTCCCATTTGAAAAAGGCAAGCTGATGTTTTCCATGGATCCTTTTGTCACTAATCTCTTTATCATTCATGTAATTGTCAGATTAGGGGTTTTACTTGCATCTTTTTAAAAAATATCTTTAAATAGATTACACCAAATTCTGTGAATGCAGTAATTTCCCTGGCATTTTAAGTTTGTCGATATTTTAGCAATCACAGTTGTTTTTTTTCTCCTTTTCCCTGTGACAGAAGTAACATTCAATAACATGAATGCAGAGTAAAATGAAAGAACTTTTTTTTTCGGGTCTAGGCATGTCTGAAGGAATTTTCACAGAAACCTCAATCTTGGGAAAGGGCAGGCTCCATTCCTTCTAACAAGGAATGTTTTCACAAAAGGTTTATGCTTGTTTTCCTAGGACTGTTCATTAACTAAATCAGTGCTGGCATCCTTCAACAGCAAGTAAAGGACATACATTTTTGACTTTTCAAATTCAAAGACCATGAGAAGACACTAAAAAACAACTAGATATATTTAAAAAGACAACTTCACAAACCTACATGATTCTAACTTTCTGCATAACATTAATTCTTTGGAGAAAAATCTCCATCGTTTAGAAATGCAATGAAAATGTTAGTTTCTACATTAAATGCCATGACTTTTAGTCAGTAGGGAGTTTTGAAAAGCAAAAAGTTAAGAAAATGACCTTGGTGAATCTAAAATTTTCTATTTCCTAACTTCTCTAAAACAGGTGGGGATTTTTTATTCTTTCCTTCATGCTGCGTATCAATATTAGCTGAGAGCTGACAGTAAACATGCTTCAGATGATCCTTTGATTTGTTCATACTGACACAAGATAAATCTTTATGACTTGTAAATATTTGGGCCATATGCTACATAAAAATGCCTAGGGAAAGCAATGTGAAAAGTGACCAGGGACCATCAAGGATGCCATTAATTAAAAAAGTATCTATGACATACAAAGTCTCAGCTTAATTTTATTTTTGTTCTTAAATTTATGTGCATATAGATTCCATTCTTGAATACTTGTTTACTAAAATTGACATTTGAAATATGATATAAATCAGTATTAATAAAATCATTTAGTAAAAAAGTTCTATGAAGTTAAAGAAATAGCAAAATGTTGCTCTACTTAAACCATTTTATTAATATTTTAGGGAACTCATGATAGGTAGTTTGCCCAACTCTGTAGCATATACACGGATAAGCTCCATCTTCTTGTTACTTTCTGTCTCTAAAGACTGCCAATTGAAATTTGTAACTAGGAAGTGTGTGTGTGTGTGTGTGTGTGTGTGTGTGTGTGTGTGTGTGTATTTTTTCTTTTGTCAGTTATGGGGCTTCAAAGTTCCTGAGGTCTTTAGCTCAAAGCTACCGCTCTACCCCTTGATCCACAGTGCCACTTCGGGTTTCCTGGTGGTTAAATGAAGATAAGGGTCTCATGGACTTTAGTGCCCAGGCTGGCTTAGAACTTCGATCCTCAGATCTCAGCCTCCTGAGTAGCTAGGATTACAGGAGTGGGCCACTGGCTCCCAGCAAGGAAGTATATTTTTCTTACATTACTAATATTATGAATAGTGAACAGTACTCTCAAGCAAACAAAATGACCTCCACAGCAACAGCAACAACAACAACAATAACAAAACTCATAAGTTAAAATGCACCACAAATAAAATACAGTATATTTGCAAGAAAAATAAATTCTGGAGATCTGTTGTATGCCATTGTGCCTATAGTTAGCATTATTATATATTTAAAGATATGTTAGGAGGGAAGATCTCATGCTTAGTAAGTTTTCTTATCTCAATAAAATTTATATAGTACTTCATAGTTTGTGTTTCACGCCTGAAGTAGAGATGTGGTTCATATGGTAGAGTGCAGGCTTTGAGCAAAAAAGCCTAGGCCCTGAGTTCAAGGTCCAGGACTGGTACATATCTATTTATCTTTTTTTTGTGGGTCATGGGGCTTGAACTAGGCCTGGGCGCTGTCCCTGAGCTCTTTAGCTCAAGGCTACCACCCTAACCCTGGGCCTGGGCCTTGTCCTTGAGCTCTTCAGCTCAAGGCTGCCTCCCTATCCTCGAGTCAAGCCCAACTTTCCGTTTTCTAGAGGTTAGTTGGAGATAAGAGTCTCAGGTCCTTTTGTGCCTGGGATGGCTTTGAACCTGTGATCCTCAGATCTCAGCCTCCTCAGTAGGTAGGATTACAGGTGTGAGCCACCTTGCCCAGCTTCTATTTATCTTTTTTCTTAACCAAGTATCTTATTAACACTATTTCCAACACTTTCAAATGTGATTAAGGTTAGCTTCTATCCTTATTCTTACAAAGCAACAAGCAACCCAACATAGCCCAAACTCGAGATTTGAATTTTGATCTGGTCTTACTACGTCAACTAGAGTCCCCTAGGTCTTCCCTTCCTTTTAGAAAAAAATATAATATATGTAATTAATAACCAAGTACACATAATTGGGTGGTGGAGATGTGGAACTCAGGGCTTCCAAGTAAGCTTTGCGACTGAAGCATACCTCTAGTGTCAATGGTTTGGTTTCTGGAGGACTTGTATTGGCATCTGCTGGGGTGCTCATGAGAGATATTCCTGGGTCCCCACTGGTACTTGTGATGATGTATAGTGGGCTGTGCTTCAATATATCCTGAGTGTTCTACCCAGTTCTAACTTTTATTTTTGCCAGTTCTGGGTCTTGAACTCAGGGCCTAGGTGCTGTCCCTGAACTAGGCTAGCACTCTGCCACTTGAGTCACAGTACCACTTCCTTTTTCTGTTTATGTGGTACTAAGGAATCGAATCCAGGGCTTTGTGCATGCTAGGCAAACACCCTACTTCCAAGCCACATTCCAAGCACCAGTGCTAACTTTTGAGAGGAGTAGTAGTTTAGCATCCCTAATTGAAGTATATCCAAATGCAAAACTTTCTGAATGCTGATTTCACATAAGGGTTGAACTAAAAATATTGTTTATAATTACCTTCAGGCTATGTATATATCAAACCACTGAATTCTGTGCTTAGACTTGGGTTCCATTGTCAAGATACAAGTATACCAAATGAGGAAAAAAAAATCCATCATTTGAAACACATTTGTTTCCAAATATCTCAAGTAAGGGAATTTTTTTTGCCAGTCCTGGGGTTTGAACTCAGGGCCTGAGCACTGTCTTTGGGCTTTTTCAAGTCTAGAGCTCCACCACTCGAGCCGCAGCACCACTTCTGCCTTTTTCCATGTATGTGGTACCAAGGAATTGAACTCGGGTCTTTGTGTATTCTAGACAAGCACTCTACCACTAGGCCAAACTCCTGGCCCTATTACTAACCATGGTGATTACTGCTTTTATAGAGTACTTACTAGATGTTAGTTACCAGTCTAAGCTATTAACATATATTTACTTATAATCTCATGAGGTTGGTATCACTAATATTCCCACTTTACAGATAGGAAATTGAGACACCATGCTAAAATGAGAAGCACTGTTCTAGCAATGACTTTGCAGGTGGCATGAAAGTGCCTGGAGTCAATAGAAGGTTCTATTGTATGTTAGATATTCAGACCTACTTGTCATAAGATTCTTTGGTCCAGCTTTCTGGATTTCAACTATATTTACCTAAATTTCTGTGGAATTAATGATAGAGTAGGATGCTTCATATGATATGAAAGGCAGGTACCGTGGGAAGAAATGGAAAGAGCCTTCTGCCTGAGGGGAAGACATTAACATCCCATCCCCTAGCAGTTCTTGAGAAGAGCACAAGATGGAGCTTCTAGGTAGGTGGACAGAATGGAGTCCATGTGGCTAAGATGACTACACTGTGAATCACAACTTCCTACTCAACTACACTGGCAAGGAAGAACTGAAGCAGGAAGGGTCACCATCAGAGAGAAGTAACTCCTTGTTGGCTCATCTATATACCATATACTCAGCCATCTATCAGTTTGCTCATCCTGAAATTACTGAGGTTCTATTATGTACTAGGCAGTGAGGCTCTATTTATTGAGGTTTTAGAGATGAAAATGATGACAGTGCCTGTTTTTAAAGATCCCACAAATACCATAGACATAATTAACCACAGGCCCAGAAACTCAGGATGGCTTGATTTCCCTCAGGTTCTGATAGTAATTTAGTCCTTAGCAATATCAACTGAACCTGATCTCAGGGGGCATATTTAAATTAGAGATGATCTGGATGCATATGCACAATATACCGAATTTCTTTGCATTTTTGTTGGGCTATATAACTCAGGGTCTAGGTGTTGTCCCTAAGCCTTTCTGTGCTCAATGCTAGGGCTCTATCACTTGAGCCACAGTGCCTCATCCAGTTTTTGAGTGGTTAATTGGAGATAGGAGTCTCACTGGGACATTTTTGCCCTGGATGACTTGGAACAGTGATCCTCAGATCTCAGTCCCCTGAGTAGCAAGGGTTATAGGAGTGAGCTACCAGTTCTCAGCTTCAGTGATACTTTTAATAAAATATGAAGCATTTACGAAAGGTGTCAAAGCAGATGAGTAAAAAACTCATCAGTGGAGAAAAGGTCTATGGTCTATGTGATATACCATCAAAGTGTTTCAAACACTACTCAAAAGCCCGTTTTTTTTTTAAGTTCACTCATGGGCCATCTTCATGTTATATGTGGCCAATAGGTGTGGCATGTGGTATTTGAGATCCCAAGTTCAAGAAATTTGTGTCTGCCTCTTTTGTGATTGGAAGTTACCTAGGGTAGTTTATACTTAACAGCATTTATTGGAGGCAAGAATGTGTTTTCCAAGGAGATCTCATAGATGGTAACCTTGCTGAGGCACCTTGAGGGAGTCCTGCCTAAGAGAATTGCCTGTAACAGCAAAAGGATGGAGAAAGAGGAGCTGTTGCAACACCTCAGGGAAGGAGCCATCTGCAGAGTGCACCAAGGATGTCAAAGCTCCATGTGAGTACTCAGGGCAGCATCAACATTGGGATGTCTGCCACATCATGGGCATCAGCAACCAAGAAGGAACTAGCTTCCCGAGGCTCAGGATTATAGAACAAGCTGTGTATGGGCTTACTTTCCCTTGAGTTCACTGACATTAGGTAACAGCATCTCTCATCAGGCTGAGGACACAAAGTAGATGTTTCATTAATGTTTCCTTAAAAACATGAGTATTTGGATTAGTACACAGAAATTATAAATAGCTATTTAAAAAAAATTCAGAGTAGCCAGGTGCCAGTGGCTCACGCCTATACTCCTAGCTACTCAAGAGGCTGAGATCTGAGGATCAGGGTTCAAAGCCAGCCTGGTATGGAAGTCTGGGAAACTCTAATCTCTATGGGGAGTGGTGCTGTGGTTCAAGTGGTAGAGTGATAGCCTTGAGCTGAAGAGCTCAGGGACAGACCCCAGGCCCAGAGTTCAAGCCTCAACCAAAAAAAAAAAATTCAATCCAGGCACAGTGGCTCACGCCTGTAATCCTAGCTACTCAGGAGGCTTGAGATCTGAGGATAACGGTTCAAAGCCAGCCCAGTCACTAAAAAGTCAGTGAGACACTTATCTCCAATTAACCACTAGAAAACTGGAAGTGGTCCTGTGGCTCAAGTAGTAGGGCAGTAACCTTGAGCTGAAGAACTCAGGGACAGCCCCCAGGCCCAGAGTTCAAGCTCCATGACCACCACCACCACCAACAAAAAATAAGAGTAACATAAAAATAAAATATAATGGGAATACTTATTTTAGTTTGCATCTTTAAGTCATCATCTCCTTGGTCCTTCTTTCATGCTGAAAGAAAACAAACCCCTCTTTTCCTTGAAAATGAATACATTTTAGGTCGTATTTATTTTCATCTTTTGGGGAGTGTATTTTTAAATCTGACTTATTTTAAGGTAGAAGAGGCTTTAGATAGCAACTTAATTTAATTCCTTTGCTTAAAAGAGAATACTATGGTTTAGATAAGTGCCACCACAAGGTTCATGTACTAAAGGTTTGGTCACTAGCCTGTGGTTGCTATAGGGTAGTGACGGGTCTTTTAATTGGTGGGGTTAGGTTACTATGTGGGGGCGGGGACTTTGAAGGAATCAAGCCCTTTCCTCTCTTTGCTTCCTGACTGTCAGTGGGGTAGGAAATTTCCTCTACTGTACATACTTGCCATGATACACTGTCTTATTACAGCTCCAAAACAAAAGATACAATCAGCCACGAATGAAACCTCCAAAACTGTAAAGCAAAATGAACTTTTTCTCTTTACAGGTTGAATATTTCAGGTATTTTTTTTTACAGTAGTTGCCAACTAACACAGAGGACAAAGTGACTTTCAGTGAGGTGAAGTGTGCTGCATTCAGGGTTACACAGCCAGAGCAGCAGGGAAAGAGACCTTGACCTGTTGATATGCTGTCTTCTCTTTCACCAGATCTTCTCAATCAGTATTGAAATCAGTTACACACAATGCCTCATGCCAAGAACATACATACGTTTAGCAATATCTGAAGCGGGGGGAGAAACTATAGAAAATGCTGTTTATAGGCTGTGTGCAAAAATATACTAAATATGATTTTAAAGTGATTAACCAATCAATTAGAAGCCTTCCCATGTCACAAAATGGTCAGATAGTAGTTATTTTATGCTTTCAGGGCCACCTGACTGGTGTTATAACTACTTAACTCTATGATATTGTGCAAAAGCAGCTGTTATTAATACACAAATGAATGGGCAAGGCAGTGTCAGTAAACTTTATTTATAAAACAAGTGGTTGGTTCGATCTGGCTTGAGGGTGGTAATTTGTAACCTCTGCTCTTGAAGCTTAAATTCAAGGTGGACTGGAATGTCAAAATATAATTCCTTTCTTCTATTTGTTTTTTTTCAAATCTGAAGTTAATTGTATTTATAAAGCTGAAGTACTGAGAGAGGGGAAGGGAAGAATATTAAATTATTTCTAGAGGGAAAACATGGTTGTATAAATTCATAAGTATTTTTCTTTTTCTACTGAAATTAGTCACCAAAGTTCAGCACTTTTTATTAAAAAAAGAAGAAGAACCCACACAAACAAGGAAATGTAATCAGCCATGAGAGAGGAACAAAATGTCTTACACCATCTCATTCACAAATAGATCTGCTCATCCAGACATGCCTAATTTGTCTCAAGAGAGTGAGAACAGTTCCACAAGAAGGTTGCCTTCTCTATTCCAGATATTTTGAACAAAGGAGAGTAAAACTGGTGTTGATACTGAATTCCAATGTCCCGAGATTATACTTTTCAACATAAAGATGAAAATTAGTTAATATGTCACTTATAATTTACATTCAAAGTATTAAATGGAGCTTTGTTTTGATCACACTTCATTCTCTCTTCTGTTTTTTAGTTCTGAAATAGAAGTCTTTGTTGTACTCATAGTTTTTGCATTATTGATCAAGACCAACATTTAATAGAGAATGGTGTTGGTGGCTCAAACCTGCAATCCTAGATTTTCAGGGGGCTGAGACCTGGGGAATCAAGATTTGAAGCCAGCCTGGGCAGAAAAGTCCATGAGAACCTTATCTCTAATCACCAAAAACCTGGAAGTGGAGGTATGGTTATAGTGGTAGAGCACTAATCCTGAGGGGAAAAGCTAAGTGAGACAGTGGTCAGGCCCTGAGTTCACTCCCCAGACAGGCGCGCGCGCGCACACACACACACACACAAACACACACACACACACACACACGCTGCATCTAGCTGGATAGGCACAAAGTTGTCATGTCACATTTTTTTTCAGGAACTGGGAGGATGAGTCATTCATAGGCAATTTAATTCTTCTCATATACATTTGAATTTCAACATGTTAGGAAAAGGTGATTTAATACTAAAACATAGGGAATTGTCATTTAATTTATAGGCACCTATGGATTTCTAGAGCACATTGGCAAGCAATGAAATCAATATTCGTTTTCTTTTACAAACCTTTTTGACTTAAAGTTAACATTGTTTTATTTTATTAAGAACTATTTTTCTGTTGGCCAGAAATGACAAATATATGTAATTCTCTCTCTGTTTTAAATGTGATATCTTCATCTTTGCATTATTTTAGTGTTTGTAGCAATGTGGTGCCAATAGTTCATTTTCAACAAATATTCATGGAAATGGAGGAGTCTTTGAAGCTCCCAGATTGTAAAATAAAATAAAATGCAGGGAGTTAATATTCAATTCCTTCATGGGAGATAATTTTCTGAATTTGTAGATAAGTCAAAACTTGCTGAAATCTAATCATCTTATAGTGCTATCTTTAGTTTAAAAGCATGAAAAGGAAAAACTGAGTATGGTGGAGGGCACCTGTGGTGCAACTACTTGAGAGGCTGAGTGTGCAAGTTCAGGACCAACCTAGGCAACAAAGCGAGACCCTATTTCCTAAAAACAAAAACAAAGAGAAAAATACTAAAAGTTTTAGCATCATTAAACATAATATCATCTAAGGATAGAGTATGTGAAGAACTTACATAACCTTTCCATTTTACAAATCTCAGAATGCATAGGTTATCATTGTGATACTATAATTTATAAAAATCAAAATCATTTGGGTCTTTTTTAATTTATAGATTTAAAAAAGCCAATCCTGTCAGCATTCAATTTTTTTTTCAACTTTAACTTTTTTTAAATATTTTTTTATTGTAATTAATAAAAGGGTTACATGATATTTGCCAGATAGAAGGTGCATTAATTCACATATATTGATACCCTTTCACATGTCTTGGTCCCCATTACCCTCCCCTCCAACCCCCCCCCCCCCCGGTCTTGGTTTTTTCCCCCCTTCCCTATCCAATTTCAAATAACCAAATACAAATAAATCTAATATATCAGATAACAAAGTGAGATACTGTAACAATATGAGATAACCAAGGGACAGCAAAAGATATGAGAGATAACATAGTACATTAAGGACAACAATCATTCATTATATGGCTTTTGTTTCACTATCCTGGAGGTCTTTTCAATTAGCTTCATACTGTATGGCCTTATGTATCAAGGTTTTGCACTATTGCAGATCTCTGCTAGTAGAGCCCAAGGTTTCTACTGATTATGACAAATGAGGGAAACCATTGTGCCTAAGTTCCTTTGAATCTGGCTTACTTCACTTAATATGATTTTTTCTAAGACTTTCCATTTCCTAACAAATGGGGCGATGTTGTTTTTTCTGACAGCAGCATAGAATTCCATTGTGTACAAATACCACATCTTGTTGACCCACTCATCAACTGAGGGACATCTAGGTTGGTTCCATATTTTTGCTATGGTGAATAATGCTGCAATGAACATTGTTGTGCTAGTGGATTTAGTAGGCCCTAGTTTCTGGATGGTTGGGTAAATGCCAAGTAGTGGAATTGCTGGGTCATAGGGGAGCTCTATGTTTAGCCTTTTGAGGCACTGCCATACTTCAGCACTCAATTTTTTTTTTGCTAGTCCTGGGGCTTAAACTCAGGGCCTGGGCACTGTCCTTGAACACTTTGCTCAAGGCTAGAGCTCTGCCACTTGAGCCACAGCACTACTACCAGCTTTTTCTGTGTATGTGGTACTGAGAAATCGAACCCAGGGCTTCATGCATGCTAGGCAAGTACGCAACCACTAGGCCACACTCCTGGCTCCTCAAAATGTTTTTTTTTCCTAAAAACTTACATTTTGTGAAATTTCCAAATTAATTTAATATTTTTAAACAGCTGAAAAAAAACCATTTCTGCAGATGATTCTCTTTTTTCATGGAGATGATGTATTACATTCATGTAAAGCATGTACTTGTATTTTCTTTGAATATTATCATTATAATTTAGGGTATGAGATAAGTCGCTCACCAAATATTGTGAAAACATGCAAATAGCCAAATTTACATTTTTTTTGCCAGTCCTGGGGTTTGAACTCAGGCTGCGGACCTCTCCTTGAGCTTTCTCAAGGCTAGCACTCTACCACCTGAGCCACAGCACCACTTCCAGCTTTCTCTGTGTATGTGGTACCGAGGAATTGAACCCAGGGCTTTGGCATGTTAAGGAAGCACTCTACTACTAGGTCACAATCCAGGCCCCAAATGTACAAATCTTAAACTGAACTTGCTTCTTATTATAAGAGTATGCAAAATCTACAACCCTAGTCACCTTAGAAATAAGCAAGAGTTCTAGACTGGAGTTTAGGTAAACTCTGCATAGGGCACAGCTCATATTGGATAATTGGAAGTAGTCTAAATACTGTACTTAGTGGCTGGAAGCTCCAGTTCAGATATTCCAGTAAAGCTTCAGCCTAAACATCTGGCAGTGAAATGTTAACATAAGTCAAATCATGATGGGGAATACATCTTTATTTGTAAGAAGAGTCCCAAGGTGGCCAATAATATACTATGCAATTTAATATGCTACTAAATCTATGATTCTAGTTTTGTTCTGATAAAAGATAAGAATCTGGACCAGCTAGCTACTCAGTAGGCTGAGATCTGAGGATCATGGTTCAAAGCCAGCCCAGGTAGGAAAGTCATGAGACTCTTACTTTCAATAAACTACTTAGAAAAAGTCTGAAGTGGTGTTGTGGTTAAGTGGTATAGAGTGCTAGTATTGAGCAAAAATGAAGCTTGGGGACAATGAACTCAGGCCCTGAATTCAAGCCCCCAGAACTGGCATAAAAAGAAATCTGGACCAATTTCAGAATTTTTTTGGAAAGAGCTGCAAAATGCTTTGTAGTCTGACAGAAAAGCACTTGTAAGGGAGCCCTTGGTTTAGATATTGTCTACATACAGGGCTGCTTTTATTTTAGCCTTATTAAGACATTGACCTTATGGGCATTTATATTTGAGTCAAAGAAATTGAGACTTGCTTGAATCTCCTAGTTCAATCTCAAGATTGTTCCTTTGGTAGTTTAACAATATAGGCCAATGGGATAGATTTCTGGTCAGCTGGCAGATCTTAGTGAGAAATTCGAACGCTGGCCTCAGATGACCTAGCATGCTTGTTTTCTAAGACATTTTCTTAAAATAGCTGATGAATAGTTCTAAAAATTAAGTTCTGGGGCTGGGAGTTTGGCCTAGTGGTAGAGTGCTTGCCTAGCATGCACGAAGACCCGAGTTCGATTCCTTGGTACCACATACTTAGAAAAAGCCAGAAGTGGTGCTGAGGCTCAAGTGGTAGAGTTCTAGCCTTGAGAAAAATCCAAGGATAGTGCTCAGGCCCTGAGCTTAAGCCCAAGACTGGCAAAAAAAAGAAATAAAAGATAAAATAAGATAGTTTTTTAAAAAAATCAAGTTCTGTAGGAAACAAATCACTTTACCTATTCTTGATCAAAATAGAAAATAAGAAAAAGGAAGACAGATATCATGTAGGCAGATACTACTTTGCTTTAATAAACCCTGAGAGGATATTTATTAATATCAGACACAGGAATTTGCAAAACTGTGAGAAATTTTCACAGTTGATATGAATATCCTATTTGTTTTAAAAGGTGTTAAAGCTTCACTTTCTAACTTTGCTCTTTGTAAGCATCTATGTTAAATGCTATTTATACTAAATGAGCACCTCATCATTAGCTTGCTTCTTTAAGAGACATTTATATTACGTTAGGTTTGTTACATTATATTGTATTTAATTAATTTTGGCTTTTGATGCAGCTTTGGCTTTCACACGAGTCAACACTAAGCATTTGTACAAGTAGCTGCAGCAGGAAAAAAGAATTTCTGGATGGAAGATTAAAAACAGATCACTGCAAAGGTGACAGAATCGGTTTTAGGAGACTGTGTAAAGGGTCACCAAGAAGAAAACAGCTGTTTCTTGGATTGTGAATGTTGCAAGCTGCCCCTCAAACATTCTTTAACTGGCCTTACTGCATTCCTTTGTAGGTGCCCACTCCCCCACCTTTCCTGGAGAATTAGTGCTGTTTCATTTGAAGGTATTCTGAAAATTCCTTTTCTTGCTGGTAAAGTTGATTATGGTGTCATAAAAGAGAATGACACTCCAGGTAACAGTGGGACCGGGGACAAGCTGATTCATTACTCTTGGTATTCTAGAGCAAATATCAAATCCTGGCTTTAAGAAGGACTTCATCTGAACAAATACAGGAGCTAGAGGGACACCTGTGCTCTCTAATACACTCAGAGAAGTATCACACATTCCTCTGATAAAAATGTAGACAACAGTGAGCAGCAGTACACTCCCATATACTCTTTCAGCCCCAGGAAGCAAGCAGCACAAAGACTACCACCTCTGACCAGAGGCCAGCAACCAGCTGTTTTCTATTTACATACTTGATTCTTAAGATTGGATAGAATTTTGAGAGGTAGTCAGTTGTTAGATCTCTCAAGGTACTGTGTTCCAAACATTTAGGTATAGAATTGAGTGGACTACAATTTCATGAGAAACTTAGCTTTGGTATTTCCAGATTGGATATCTCTTTAAATATGGAAATCATACTAAGACTAATTTGCTGCTTAGACCCATAAAGTGCTCAAAAACATTTTCACCAGATTATTGTTAAAGTTCCATTTTTTCCCCTTTAGGAAACTTCTGTGTTCTAAAAGCAGGCTATTCTAAGCATGACTCCTAATTTGATGTCATCTCAAAAACAACAACAAAAAAAACCCACTGAAACATCCAAAACTCCCAAACAGTAAATCAAGAGTTGTAGGTTTCCACTGCCAATGCCAGGCCAGATGGAAAAATTCTTAACTCTCCCAAAACAGTAAAACAAAATGAAGACGTTAGCCATTGAAAATATGAACGATTCCAAACACTAGTTTATTTCTAATGCAATATTGTAAAAACACTTAATCAAAAAGTCGACTTATGAATCAGTAACTACGCTAACCTGTTATCACAGTTAGTTTGCTTTATTAATTTAATTGCTGCCTAGAGTTTTAGAAAACAATTCGAGGATCTCCTATAAAGAGACTATTAATGAGGTAGCATCATATTTACTATGGAAACAGCAGCACAGAGCAAATGCTGGCAGTTGTTCAGAGGTGTGACAGATGGTGGGTGAATGTTTACAACTTGGTCCTTAAAATTTGGCAGAGAGAAAGATAAATGTGTCATTTAACAATGTTTTATAACATTGTTGACTTTCAAAGTAAACATTTATAATAGGAAAATTTCTGCAAGAAATCAAGGAAGGCTATTATCTCTTACGTGAAAAATGCTTTTTTTTTTTTTGCCAGTCCTGGGCTTGAGCTCAGGGCCTGAGCACTGTCCTTGGACTTTCTCAAGGCTAGAGCTCTACCACTTGAGCCTCAGCACCACTTCTGGCTTTTTTCTATGTATGTGGTACCGAGGAATCGAACCCGGGTGTTCATGCATGCTAGGCAAGCACTTTAACCACTAGGCCAAACTCCCGGCCGAAAAATGCTTTCTTAACTGAAAACTAAAAATCACCAAAAGCTCACCCCTCAACTTACATCCAACATATCATACACAGATTCCAAGCCATAACTCATTCAAAGTATCCTGAAGACATGGACTGTATTGTAATACTTATTCCTCGAGAAACTGAATGATTGATGGGGTTATATTTCATGATTTTATATGAGATCTGTGTAATTTTTTCCTAACACTTGAAGAGGTAATTTACGATAAAATCAGTTTTGCATGCTGTAGTAGGTTGAATTCTATCTTCCCCTAAATTCTTATCTACAAAGAAGTTCTAGAAAGTGTCCTAATTTGGAAATGACCATTTTTTTTTTAAAGGCGAGATACATTGGATTAGGTTGGCCTCAAATCCAGTAACTGGTATCCTTATAAGAAGACCATGTGAAGGCTCAGATAATCACACACAAGCAGGGAAGAATGATGTGAGGACTATAGGCAGAGACTGGAACAATGTGTCTATAAATCAAGGCATATCAAGGAAGCCAGAAGAGGCAAGGTAGGATTTCTCTCCAGAGCCTTTAGAGGTTGCTGATACTTTGAAGGTGGGACTTTGTAGCTTACAGAACAGTGAGAAAATAAATTGCTATTTTATTTTTTTTTCAGTCAGTCATGGGACTTGAATTCAGGTCCTGGGTGCTGTCCCTGAGGCCTATTTTGTTCAAGGCTAGTGCTTTACCACTTGAACCACAGTGATACTTTTTGTTTTCTGGTGATGAATTGGAGAAAAGTTTCACAGACTTTCCTGGCCTGGTTGGCTTTGAACTGCAATCCTCAGATCTCAACCTCCCAAGTAGCTAGGATTACAGGTATGAGCCACTGGTACCTGGGTAAGTGGCTGTTGTTTTAGGCTATATTTGTTTGAGATACTTTGGTTTTGTAGCAAAAATTTAGGTTTTTTTTCTGTTTTTGGTCCAAGATGGGGATTCAAACTTGGTACCTGAAATTTTTATTCATTGGCATTGGCTAGTACCCTATCAAGTAAGCCGTGTCTTCAACCCCTAAATTTTATTTTACTAAAATTGATCTACACATATACTAGGTAGACCATCTTAACACCAGTGGTTTATGCTTTTAAATGCAGACTGGAACAATTTGGACCAAACAGTTCCTCTTCATGCCTCCATAGTTCTCCCTACAAATGTGCCAGTGTGGAAGTAGTCAAACAAATACTTAGAGAATGCTGAATTCGTGAACTACAGATTAAATTAGATTAATTAGAATTCAAATCAGAAAACATTTGCTTCTTTCTGGAACTACTGTATTTAACCCTTTTTGAAACTGACATATAGTCAGCTTACCTATCTTGCTGAGCATAGTTATCTTATTGTACAATAGACCACCAGAACACATTACTCTTATCTCATAGTAACTCTGGATCTGCTGACCAACCTTTGCTTATCTCTCCATTGTTTGTATGGTCCCTGGCCTCTCATAATGACTATTCTGTTTTTATGAGATCGATTTTATTAGATTCTACATGTGAGTGAGATCATGTGGTATATGGCTTTCTGCGCTCGGCTTATTTCACTAAATATAATATCCTCTAGGTTTAGCCATGTTGCTACAAATGACAGGAATTTCAATATTGTAGTAATTCTGTTCCTGTCAAACTAATCCTATTTAATGCCTGTTTGAGTTCTGAGCTTGTAATTATTTTAAAGGCATAATTAGAAAAACAAAAGTCCAAAGATGATCTTTAGTCATCCCTAAGGACTTAATCCTATTTCTTTTTTTTTTTTTGCCAGTCCTGGGCTTGGGCTCAGGGCTTGAGCATTGTCCTTGGACTTTCTCAAGGCTAGCACTCTACCACTTGAGCCTCAGCACCACTTCTGGCGTTTTGCTATGTATGTGGTACCGAGGAATCGAACCCGGGTCTTCGTGCATGCTAAGCAAGCACTCTACCACTAGGCCAAACTCCCAGCCCCTTAATCCTATTTCTTTTAGTCACCTTAAAAAGTATGGCTTTACGAACTAAGGAAATGGAAAAACCTTCCATGCTCCTGGATTGGAAGAATCAACAATTTGAAAATGACAATCTTGCCAAGAGCTATCTACAAATTCAATGCAATACCCATCAACATCCCAATGTCATTCTTTAAAGAAATAGAAGAGGCAATCCAAAATTTCATATGGAATACTAAAAGACCCCGTATAGCAAAAACTTCTTAGCAGAAAGAACAGCGCTGGAGGAATTTCAATTCCAAACTTTAGACTCTATTACAGAGCTATAATTCTCAAAACAGCTTGGTACTGGCACAGGAACAGGCCTGAAGACCAATGGAATAGAACTGAGGACCCAGATATTAAACCACAGACCTATGGCCACCTAATCTTTGACAAGGGAGCCAAAAAAATAGAATGGAAGAGAGACAGCCTCTTCAACAAGTTGTGCTGGCAGAACTGGTTAAGCACCTGCAGAAAACTAAAGCTGGATCCTTCTTTGTCACCTTGCACTAGAATTAACTCCAAATAGATTAAAGACCTGGAGGTAAAAGCTGACACACTGAAAACTCTACAGGAAGGAATAGGAGATACACTAGGCCTCCTTGGCACAGGTCGAAACTTTCTTAATAAGGACCAAGAATCACAACAAATCAGAGAAAGGCTGGATAAGTGGGACTGCATTAAACTGCAGAGCTTTTGTATGGCAAATGACATAGCTAGTAAACTAATCAGGAAGCCTACAGAGTGGGAGAAGATCTTCACCAACCAAACAATGGACAAAGGCCTCATATCTAAAATATATCAACAACTCAAAAAATTGAATGACTCCAAAACTAACCTCCAAAGTAACAACCATCCCATTAAAAAATGGGCCAAAGACTTAAAGAGAGTCTTCTCTGAAGAAGAAACAAAAATGGCCTATAGACACATGAAGAAATGCTCAACATCTCTGGTCATAAAAGAAATGCAAATCAAAACAACTCTAAGATTCCACCTCACTCCAGCTAGAATGGCCAGGATCAGGAAAACGAATGACAACAGATGCTGGAGGGGATGTGGCCAGGAGGGATCACTACTACACTGTTGGTGGGAGTGCAAACTCGTTCAACCACTATGGAAAGCAGTGTGGCAGTGCCTCAAAAGGCTAAACATAGAACTCCCCTATGACCCAGCTATTCCACTACTTGGCATTTACCCAACCACCCAGAAACAAGGACATACTAAACCCACTAGCACAACAATGTTCATTGCAGCACTATTCACCATAGCAAAGATATGGAACCAACCTAGATGTCCCTCAGTTGACGAGTGGATCAACAAGTTGTGGTATTTGTACACAATGGAATTCTATGCTGCTGTCAGAAAGAATGAGATTGCCCCATTTGTTAGGAAATGGAAAGACTTAGAAAAAATCATATTAAGTGAAGTAAGCCAGACTCAAAGGAACTTAGGCTCAATGGTTTCCATCATTCGTCATAATCAGTAGAAACCTTGGGCTCTACTAGCAGAGATTTGCAATAGAGCAAAATCTTGATACATAAGGACATATAATGTGAAGCTAATTGAAAGGACCTCCAGGATAGTGAAACAAAAGCCATATAATGAATGATTGTTGTCCTTAATTTACTACTATGTTGTCTCTCATCTCCTTTGCTGTCCCTTGGTTATCTCATATTGGTATAGTATCTCACTTTGTTATCTGATATATTGAATTTATTTGTATTTGGATATTTGAAATTTGATAGGGAAGGGGGGAAAACCAAGACGGGTGGGGGGTGTGGGGGGGGGAGGGAAACGGGTACCAAGACATGTGAAAGGGTATCAATGTATGTGAATTAATGCACCTTCTATCTGGCAAATATCATGTAACCCTTTTACTAATTACAATAAAAAAAAAAGAAGTGCACATCAGAAAAAAAAGTATGGCTTTAAACTTAGTTATTTAGAGTGTTACTGAATTAACAGTAGTAGCATAAATATAGATATTTCATAAAATGGCTCAATAGGACTCAGCAACCAAAAATCAATTAATTGGCTATAAAACTATATACCACTGAGTCTCATGACTTGGAATGCTTAAAAAGGAAACAATTTTGATTTGTAAAACAAAATGTAAAAATAATAGGGATATGGAAGAAAAGTGGATGGCTAATGTTTTAAAGCTTCTTCCCAAGAGCTCTGGGCTCAGTCAGCCTCCCAGCCAGCAGTTTCTGGAGAGCTCTGAAGTTCCTGTGTACCAGTCATCTCCCAAATTCAGAGAACACCATGTTCTTTCTTCTTCTTAAAGTGTCAGTGACTGAACACAGGGCCTAGCACATATTAGGCAAACACACTACCACTGTGCTGCAGTGTTTTTAATGATTCTGGTCCATTTTCAGTCCAGTAGCTTCTTTTCAAATCCAGCTGCAATGACAGGACAGCTGCTGATAATGCTGACATTCTTTAAGTTTGAAGTTCAAAATAACCCAAACCGAATGCCAGTTATTTGAAATTATTTGTAAAATGTGACAATTTCTACCTAACAGTGTGATAATTATTGAACAGTCATATCTACTAGGAGAATCTAAGACATTCTGCACCAGGGAATAAGTAGCGGCCCAGCTCAGCTGCAAAGCCCAATTTGTGTTCAAACCTGCAGTGCTTTTGCATCTTCCCTGTGGCTTCAAGCTTGCTATGTTCACATGCCTTATGACACGGGTAAGAAAAAGACAATTTTGAAAACGAATTTGAACTTCTCTGAGTCTTTCAATCACAAAACTCCTTGATGTTTTCAAAAAGCCCAGCAAATGTAATAAACAAGGTATCCACACACTGCTGTAGCTTCCTTCCTATGTCCCAATAACCAGTCCTTGGAAAGGACAGGACTTCTCAGATTATTCTAGACAAATTTTACTACAGTGTTGTGTGGCAGTGTATACTGATAATCCCCAAATTCAGAAGGCTGAGGTGGGGTTGTAGTTTGAGGCCAGAATAGGCTACCTAGCAAAATCTTTGAAAAAGAGGGAGGAAAGAGAGGCTTGTTTACTTACTTTTCTGTGTGGGTGTACGCACATGCACACACACACACACACCACACACACACACACACACACACACACACACACACACACACACAGAAAGATAAGTAAATGAACACACAGGCACATATATAACCTCACACATCACTTCCATGCATCTATTATTTAGAAAGATAAGTATACACACACACACACACACACACACACACACACACACACACACACACACATATATATATATAACTCCTTTAGTGTGGCTTGCTTGTGATGCAATATTAAATTTGTAGTAGATACACACTGAATCTAGGATGGATGATTTGTCACAATTCTTTTTTTTCCTCTTTTTTCATATAATTTTTATTGTAATTAATACAAGGGTTACATTACCTTCGCTAGATGGAAGGTGCATTACTTCACATATATTGATACCCTTTCTCATGTCTTGGTCCCCATTTCCCTCCCCCTACCTCCACCCTCATCTTGTTTTCCACCCTTCCCTATCCAATTTCAAATAACCAAATATGGATATATCCAATATATCAGATAACAAAGTGAAATACTATAACAATATGAGATAACCAAGGGACAGCAAAAGAGATGAGAGATAACACAGTACATTACGGGATTTGTCACAATTCTTTTAGAGTTAAGGTAACTGAAAACAAAATGATTGCTACAATGAACATTTGGGAATTCCTGAACAGCAAAAAGGTATGGTAAATATTCAACTTTCCAAAAAAAAGAGACTTACATCTAGCAGTGTATGAAGATGCTGATCCTGGAAAACACTGTGTAGAAAATCTAGGTCCTTTTCACTGCAGTCTGTAAGTGCATGGATCTCTTCCAGGCTGTCCAGCACCTGAGACACTGCTCCTAAAGGGATAAAGAAAAAAGAAGCAGCTAATACAAAGTAAGCATCACACTAACCCTTGTGACCTTAAGCTTACGCTTAAGGGCAAGGGACTAACATGAGAACTTCAAAGGTTAGTGTTTTTGCTAGAAGAAAAGCTTCCATGAACCATTTGATGGAGTATTTTCAGTGAGTGCCCAATCATGTGTTTGTGTGTTCTTCATTTTCCAAAATAAACTGAAGCTTGTCTTACTTGAATTAAGAAAACTCACCATCTATAACTGAGCTACTAGCAAATCTGGGTGCAGCAAGTTATAAATCAGTAAGGAAGGATGGGTGTCAAAACCCTCAAGGTGTTTTGAAATATAGAAAATATATAGGTCTACTTTTTATACAAGGACATTCCATTAAGAACTGAAAGGACAGCCAGCTGTAGACGTGGGGATAGGGACCTTCATTTAGAAGCTTCTGGCCCATAAAATAAGTTTTGGAATGTTTTTTTCTTTGAAAATTCAAACTTTTGTTAGTAAAAAAATCACAATCACAGTCCATACTTCTTTTTTCTTCTTTCTCCTTCCTTCCTTCCTTCCTTCCTTCCTTCCTTCCTTCCTTCCTTCCTTCCTTCCTTCCTTCCTTCCTTCCTTCCTTTTGTCAGTTGTGGGGCTGGCATTCTGGGCCTGGGCGCTGTCCCTAAGTTCTTCAGCTCAAGGCTACCACCCTACCCCTTGAGCCACAGCACCACTTCTGCTTTTTTAGTAGTTAATTGAAGATAAGCGTCTCACGGACTTGAGTGCCTTGGCTGGCTTTGAACGAAGATCCTCAGATCTCAGCCTCCTGAGTAGCTAGGATTATAGGCATGAGCCATTGAGCCCGATGGCTTCTTTTTCTTTTACATATAAAGTCAAGATAACTTAAGTGATTCACAGTATTGGGGTTTTCTTACTCAAATCAAAGACAGAGGGTAGGTATCCTGATACTTTCAAATACCATGTTAAATTCATTTCTGTATAGCAAAGTGAATAGAAGTACTGTCAAATTTCTTTATACTCCTAATAAAGCAGGCATTAGAAGGTTGAGATACTGACCCTTTGTGTTCCAGGCCCTGTCTTTCTGAGGTTTTCCTTCCCTGGGTACCCAAAGAGTCTAAATAAAGTGATGGTGTCATTCATTAGTGGAAAAAAAGAAGGGTGAAATATTGAGGAGTGTCAAGGTTCCTAAAGAAATGATCAACCTGGTTTATTCTGTAGACAATATGCACAGATATTTCATAAAAAGTGCTAGAGATGAACTTTTAAGAACATCTGCATACATCAGTGAAAATCTACGAATAAGTGTTTCATTGCACATTTAGGGCTTTGGAGCAGTGGTTTCAACTAGGACAATTTTGCTCTCAACGGGACATTTCTTTTTTAATTTTTTTATTTTTGGGGTAATATATAGAAGGGTTACAGTTACATTCACCAGGTAGTAGGTGCATTACTTCTCACACACTGATACCCCTTCTCATGCTTTTGTCTCCATTGTCCCCCTCCCAATCATCTTGTTTTCTTACCTTCCCTTTCCTATTTCAAATAAACAAATAAACACACACACACACACACACACACACACACACACACACACACACACACACACACACACATATATATATATAATATACCAGGTACCAAAGTCAGTACAGTAACAACATGAGACTAACCAGAAGGCAAAAAAAGAGAAGAGAAATAACATAGTACATTAAGAACAACAATCACAGAAGATAAAGCTCTTGTTTCCATATCCCAGAGTTCATTTCATTTAGTCTCATACTATATGACCTTATGTACATAGGTTTTGAGCTAGTGTAATCTTCTACTAGGAGAGTCCTAGATGTGTACTAATTATTACAAATGAGGGAAACCATTGAGCCTGTTTCTCAAGGTGATATTTAACAGGCAGGAGGTATTTTTGGTTTTGGCAACAGCAGAGGACAGATGGGTATTGATCTCTTATACCTAGAGACTAGGGATATTGCTAACTAGACCCCCTCAAAACAAAGTTAAATGCCCTAAAGTTTCAGTAGTGTTGTCATTAAGAAACCACTGTTTAAGATAAAGATAAACTGAGTCTAATTCTTTCTGTCTTAGAAGTTATTCTCTACTATGTACTTATTGGTGACATGGGAAATCATTACCATTTATCCAGAAAGCAATCTGGTAATATATATATGTATATATATTTGCCTTTAAAATCTTCATGCACTCCATGTACTCTGAATTAGTAATTTCGCTTTCTTGAAAAACAAAAATTTACCTTATGTAGCAAAAAGTAGGATACTTATATATAATGATACTCACATAAATAGAGGATAAATCTAATAAATAATGACTGTATAAATTATGGACTATCCATATAATGAAATATGTGGCCCAATAGAAAAAAAACTGAAGAATTTTCAAAAATGCAGGAAAATCTTTATGATATAAAATCCAAGAAAGTGGGATTAAAAGTCACAAAACTATATATTCCTAGTTATGATGAACAAATAAAATACATATAGAAAAACAGGAGATAATAAGAGTGAAATATACTAAAAAGGTAATGGTAGTTATTTTCATTTCCTATTTATACTTCATTAAGTTCTTGCCGGTATGCTCTGTGTTTTCTACAAGAGCAAAAGAAAACTGCTAGTTAAGCTACAAATTTTTGCAACAACTGTTTAATTACGCTAATGTTTTGGTGCTTAAGCCACAAATCATGTGGTATCCACATGGAAACTATTGTGGCTGTTTAAAGATGTTTTACTTTTTGTCTGAGACAATTATATATGTGCATGTATTTGTAAAAAAATAAAACACATAAAGATCTAAGTTTATCTAGTTTCTTCCAATAGTAACATTGCACAACTGTAGTATATTACAACCAGGACAGTGACACTGACACAGTCAAGCTATGGAACATTCCACAGCACAAAGGTCCCTCGTTATCCTTTTGCTGCCATATTCATTTTTCTCCCATCCTGTCTCCCCCTAACCCCTAGCAAAGAATCTGCTCTCCATTTCTATCAGTTTGTCAATTTAAGTATGGTATGGAAATGAAACCATACAGTACATAATCTTGTGTGATTAAGTTTTGTTCACCCAGTAGGGTCTCTAGAGAGTCATTTCCTCCAGATGTCTTTGTATTTTAATAATTTGTTCCTTTTTTTCTGGCCAGTTATGGGGATTGAACTCAGAGCTGGGCATTGTCCTCAAGTTCTTGCTTAAGGCTAGTGCAATACCAGATTAAGCCATAGCACCATTTCTGGTTTTCTTGTAGTTAGGAAATAAGAATCTTATATATTTTTCTGCCATGGATGGCTTTGAACTGCAATCCTCAGATCTCAGCCTAAGTAGCTAGGATTATAGGCATGAACCCCTGGTTGCTGGCAATGCTGTCATCTTATGGTTATTCTGTGTATTAATCCCTTCTTTATCCTTTATCATCTATTTTTATTTAAGAGCAAGTGGACTGCCCTGACATGAAATTTCAGCACTTTGGGACTAGAGCCTACAACTCTTAGTTTCACACCCATAAATTAATCTTTTTTCACTCATTTTAAAGAAAATGGCAGATTGGCTAATATCAGTTACTTTACCCCTTAAAACATCTGCAAAGATTTCAATTCTTCTCAGGGAAAATTTACACAGAATGAAAGATACAAATCTCATGTATCTTATCCAATGGTTAAAAATTGTTATTATTAAAGATATGTACATAGGGGTGACATATAGTCAGGTAAAGAGTATACAATTAGGTTTTTTTGCCAGTACTTCGGCTTGAACTCAGGGCCTGAGCACAGTTCTTGGGCTTTCTCAAGGCTAGAGCTCAATCACGTCTGGCTTTTTCTATGTATGTGGTACTGAGGAATTGAACCTGGATCTTCGTGCATGCTAGGCCAGCACTCTATCACTAGGCCAAACTCCTGGCCCTACAATGAGTTTTTACAGAAACATTTTCTTCTGCACTGGTACTGGGGCTTGAATTAAAGACTGTTGCTCTAGTTCCTGTCTATGGATAATGGCAGGTATTCTATCACTTGAGGTATGCCTCTTGTTCAATGAGCTTTCTGCTGTTTGTGGGGCTTGATCTCTGGGCCTGGGGAATTGTCCCTGAGCTTTTCAGCACCACTTCCCATTTTCTAGTGATTAACTGGAGATAAGAGTCTCATGTTCTTTAGGTTCTTTAGTGCCTGGGCTGGCTTTGAACCACAATCCTCAGATCTCAGTTTCCCAAATAGCTAGGATTACAGGCGTAAGCCACTGTAATCGGTGGCATCTCTGTTTTTCCTGTTCCTTTGTGGGAACTGTGTTTAGATTTAAATCTCCATTCAAGTTACGAAAAGTAGTGCATGGTGATGACTGTTCTTGATCCTTCATGTGTTAATTAAGATAGTCCCCCAATTATTAGCTCAAGGAAATATGCCCTATGTATATGTATTCTGTCATAGTGTGGAGGTATTAATACTAATATCATTAAACATATTAAGTCTTTATTTCCAAATAGCAATATGGAATAGTCTTACATTTTTACTATTTACTAATTTGTATGTGTGGGCAGCCTCTAAGATGGGCTCTTCTGATCCTTGCCCACTGATGTTTTCATCCAGGGGAGCAATTGCCTCCCCTGAGTTAGTGTTGAGCTTCTCACTTCTAAAGGACAGAACAGGGTGGAAATGATAGGATGGTACTTCTGAAATGACTTCTGTCTTTCATGCTGTCTCACACTTTTGCCCCATCTTTAGTCATTCATGTGATGGCAGTGAGCTGCCCTGGTACGAAAGGCCCACAGTCAGGGAGGAAGTGAGGCAAATCAATACCCAAGTGAGTGAGCCCAGAAGGCAATTAATCCCCAGGGTTATGTGTTTAGTGGCATAGCTATTCTTGAGTTGAATTCTCATGAGAGCTCTTGAGCCAGAGACACTCAGCCAAGCTATGCCCCAATGCCTGAGCTCCAGAAACTGTGAGATGATAAAATGCTGCTGTGTTGAGGTTATGAATTGTACCAACATATGGTGAGATTTAAATTAAATAAGTTGCAGTTTGAATTACCAATAACTAATACAAGAAATTGTGACAATGAATTTCATATCAACTAGATTTTCTCATTTGCCTTTGTCTCTTATCTACTTTTTATCTCAGTCAACACAACTTTGAGGTATATATAACTGAAATGTCCATTGGGATAATTGTAGATTCACATGCACTTGTAAGAAATAACACAAAGAGATTCCTTGTATTATTTTCTTAGTCCTTTACTGTGAACATGCCACAAAACTACTGTATATTATCCAAACCAGAATACCGACATTGATACAATCTACCCATTTAATCTAGACTACTATTTATACTCATTTGTGCATATATGTACATTTCTTATATCCTAATTTTCTCATGTATTCAGTTACACTTCTTTATAATTAAAGTCTAGCCATTATAATGTTCCTTATAAATGCCCTATTTGATGGTAAAACTTAAGACACATGATTTCAGACTTTATTTCACAGCCACATATTAAATGAAAATGGACTCTGTAATAGAAAGTAATGGAAACACAGCTCATGTAATTGTCAAAGAGAAATTCACTTACCCTGAAAGTTTTCTTGAGAGCAAACTATAAAATAAAATATTATCCTTTCCCCAGGATTAATGTATCTGTTTGAAATTCAGATGTGAAATAATATTAAATGTGCTTGCAATTTTAACACTGCCTCTTTTTCCTCTTTGAAAAGAAGTAAGAAGTGAACACTATTTGGGTTAACAGTACCTCAGGACATCAATATGCCCAAGTTTGTATTTTGTGGCCAGACAGTGTTAAAATTTATATTTAAACATCTAAACACAAACAGCCAAGGAAAAAGTCAAGCTGATTACGAACCATGCAAAGCAAACATTTTTGCATAAAAGAGAAACCTTAGAGGGATACCTACTTTCTGCTGCTAGAAGTCCTAGGAGGAAGGCAGCATATGGACAAATAACAAACAGTATGATTTTAGAGGGAGCAGGTTATCAAGCCATAGTTGGGCCCACTAGATGAGCCACTAGATAAGCCACAATGCCCAGCATCCCAGCTGGCCCCAAAGGAAGCCTTCACGTTCCACAATCACAGTCACAAGGACTGTTTAGGATTTTAGACCTTGAACACTCGGTTCTAATTTGGATTTCTTAGCTTTGAACTATGAGAACAGAACATTTCCCTTTTGAATTATTAAGAAAGCAGCAAGACACAGATGATTATAGGATAGAGCTCAATAAATTCTAGGAAATGCATAATGGATGAATTTCAATAATCAGAATATAGAATATGGCTGAAAAATTGTTTTACATTGTAAATGATACAGACATGCTATGCTTAACTTTTCTTTAGATGGCAAATGGGGAAAGTGATTAGTTTTAAAATTGTGATTTTAAAATACTCATATTGTCTTAAATACATATAATATTCATTACTCACTATCATGATAGGACTTAATTTAAGAAAACAACATGGTGTATCATGTACATACTTAACTTTTCTACTTTGTCAAACTTTTGGATTTCATAGATCAGTAGAATTTCAAGAGATTTGGAGCATTACTAGTTATTAACTTTGTCAAGTAAAAACGGATCCACATATAAGTTGGGTGCTGGTGGCTCATGTCTGTAATCCTAGCTAATCAGGAGGCCGAGATTCAACGATTGCAGTGTATGAAGCCAGCTTGGGCAAGAAAGTCCATGAGACTCTTATCTCTAGTTAATCATCAAAAAGCCTGGGAAGTAGAGCTATGATTCAACTGGTTGAGCACTAACATTGAGGGACAAAAAACCACCCAGGGACAGAGCCTAGCTAGGCCCTGGGTTCAATGCCTCAGGACTGGAATAAAAAATTGACCTACATAGGTATTTCATAAAAAGATCAAGAAAGGAATCATCTGAAGGGTAACGTAAAGACAGTCCATAACAAGAAAGGGCAGTTGCCAATTTTATACCCTTTCCTCTTTCTAGCCCCTCCATTCTGCTCTCCCACAGCCCTATTCTACAAGCATATGCAATGTGATCATTTCTCTCTATTACCATAGGTTTAAATGAACTTTAAGGTAATAATGGAAAGTGCTTTGTGTTTTGTGCTTTAAATAAACTCATACACATTTAAACAGAAAGATACTGGAAAGGATAACTTTGAAGACAAATGAAATGACGTAGGATTTATGCATTAGCATCAACAGTGAATTTAGGTTTAAAAATTAATACAAGCATATAAAATAAGGCAAATGGACATATTTTAATTTATGAAATATAAAGCTTTATGTGAGTCTTGGTAAAATACATAAGTCGCTTTCTGTCACCAGCTATATGACCAGTAATTACTGTTAGTTGCAGAAAAAGACATCTGTTGGCAGATGGTTGTTTGATAAATACTGCTGATCAGAATTGTAGAATGTCATCTCTAGGCTTAATATTAAGAACTAATTTTAGTAATGCAGACTTATTCCTATATATAAATTTAGGAAAATGTTAATTTTTTCTTTAAAAAATCTTTGCTTTTGGCTTCTGAATACATAGAATTCTATTTTCATTTAGGGTGAACATGGCATTTTAGTTGTTCTATTTTTTATTTGTAGCCATCAGACGGTGTAATTTAAATATTTGATACACATTTAGCATGTCTGATGAAAATATAGAATGCTTATGTAAGTACTTAAATTTTTTATAGAAGGATATGACTACAGGAAGACAAAAGTAAAAAGAAAGGTTAAATTGTGAACAGTTAATATGAAGATTTGAAAGCTACCTAGAAGATGGTGGAAGAAGCTTCTTCATTTTTTTGGTGTGGTATGAGGGATTTGAATTCAGGGCACTAAGTAGGCACAGCTAAGCTATGCACCTAGTCCATTAAAATAGCGGCTCATATATACACAAGGGCAGGACTGGATCAAGACCTTTCTGCTTATACTTCCTGTGTAGATAGGATGACAGGCTCTATCATTCCCAGTTTTTTTTAATTGGTTGAGATGAGGTCCTGTGAACTTTTTACCCACGTAGGCCTAGAAATGTGATTCTCCTTATTTAAGCTTCTTAAGTAGTTAGGATTATAGGCATGTACCACAGCATCCTGTAATTGTTTTTTTAAAAAAAAACAAGTACTATAAGCAGAAATGATTTCAACCAAATCATCTAAAGATTGCAGTGAAAAAGGAAAAAAAACTGGGCAATAAAATATTTATAAATACAGCTAATTTCTTTCTCTAAAGGAAAATTCCAACTCACCCCAAAAAAGAACACTGAAGAACTCATTAATCTCTTACTAGGCAGAGGTAAATATTAATTAAGGACCAATCTTGAAGATTGGGTGCATGAACTAATTTGCAAGGAACTTGCTGTTCGTGTAGGCCAGTTTCTAAAGATGATAGTGTCCTGAAATCTCAGAGATAATCTATCCTAAATATATGCCAAGCTGTGACTCTATCATGTACTCACAGACTGGTCTAAGAACTAGCTCTAGATCCACTCTCCACAAATAAGGTCAACTAGATAAAGAAAGAAGTGATATTTTTGAGCTGATAATAAGTTACTGGAGGAGAGAACAAAACATACTGAAAGTAAAAATAAAGAGGCAGAGATATAACAATAGGAAGCTTTAGGGTCCATATTTAGAAACATAAGCATGCCTTTCGTGCAGTAAGGGTTCTGCATAGTTATAAGGTACCACAAGAGGAAGACAGCAAAAATTTTCTCTTTGGCCATTTCTCTTAGATTCCCATTTCTGAATGTTTTTGGAAATCACCTCTACTCAAAAGAGGAAGATTCACATCCCAATTAGTAAAAGACAAAATGAGGAAGTAGACACCTGCTGGGAATGGGAAAGTCGGTCCTGTCATTTTGCACCGGGTATAAGCACCTACTACTAATCAGTAAGACATTCTGAGAATGTGTGTACACATATGCCCATAAATAGAAAGCAGAAACATTCTTCTTATGTTGCCAAATGTGGAATAAACAGCTTATGATTTAAGAAGGGTTCTAGACCTTGATTCCAATGATGCCACATGAAACTTGACAAATTCATTCCAAAAATAAATAAAACAGTAAAAAGTCAACCACATGCCAAACACTATCTCTAGTAAAAGAAAGAAGAAAAGCTGAGGCTAGAGGATGACTTTGGACTTAGGTAATAAATACATAAATGTAATAAAAAACCTAAAATACACATTTGCATCTCCATATACATATGAAGGAAGCCTATAGCTTTACACTGGGAAAATAAATATAAGCAGGTTTTTTTTCCCCAGGAGTACCCATACCTGCTCATCAAAACAGGGAGCTCTTCTATGTTCTTCCTCCTTGAATACTTATATTCATGTGTTAGAGACTTTATGTAGAAAGAACAAAATTGCTTTATATATGAAGACTCAATTCAAAGCAGTGTTGTCTAAAATCTGATTTAATATTGTTGAAATGGGAAAAATTGAGAAAGGAAGGTAATCATAAAGATTTGAACAGACAGACTATGATGAACTAACTGTAAGATCGGGTCTGGAGTGCAGATAGAGGAGGAAGTATCACTGAGGTAAAAAGAAAAAGTGCAATGCTGGTTTAGGATCAGAAGGGGAGGGTGACTTTGGTTATTAAAATGAAAAGGAATAAGACATGAAGGGAATATTTGGTTGCTGACAAAGTTCCTCAGAATTCCTTCCAGGATTTGCCTAAAAGTTGATTCACAATGCAAGAGAAATGATGTAAACTCTTAAATGATTCACAAAATGAATTAATGAATGATCCAATTACCTGAGGAGGTAGGGTCTTCGGAGAAATCTGGCAACTCTTCAGGTGGGTCCCCATAGAAGGAGTTGAACTTGTGACTTGACACAGCAGCTAGTACTGCACCCTAAAGTAAAGAGATAAGAAAAAATACAGTATTAAAACAGAAAAACGAGCAAACAAAAAGTTAATGAAATGGTTGTTGATCTTATTCAGAAAGCCAAATACATAGATGTTAACTACAAGAAAAGTAGGTTTTAAAATACCTGTGGAGACTGGCTATTGGTGGCTTGTGCCTGTAATTCTAGCTACTCAGGAGGCTGAGATCTGAAGATCATAGTTCAAAGCCAGCCTGAGCAGGAAAGTCTGTGAAACTCTTCTCTAATTAACTACCCAAAGGAGGTTGGCTGGAGGTTAGGCTGTGGCACAAATTGTAGAGTCCTAGCCTTGAGCACAAAAGCTCAGGAATGGTACCCAGATTCTGAGTTCACACATACACAGAAAACATCTGGATTCCTTTAAATAAATTATACATGCATATACCAAAATAACACTGTTGGGAACTGCAAAAATGTATGAACTGAAGATACCTTGAAATCAAACATGCACCACTTAATGGAATAGTCTGATGCAGTGATTCTGCAGAGAGATGTTTAATGAAATGAAAAAGATGTGATTAAAAAATCACATGAGAAAAGATTTCAAAACAATATCTAGTCTGCTCTCAGTTTTGGAAAAAAGTTAACACACATACAAATTGTTAGTAGGATTAATTATTCTGAGTAGCAGGATTATGAGATATCTGTCTTTAAAAATATTTCTGCATTTCTTTCTTTTTTTTTTTTTGCCAGCCGTGGGGCTTGAACTCAGGGCCTGAGCACTGTCCTTGGATTTTTTCTCGAGGCTAGAGCTCTACCACTTGAGCCAGAGCACCACTTCCAGCTTTTTTCTATGTATGTGGTACTGAGGAATCGAATCTGGGTCTTCATGCATTCTAGGCAAGTACTCTACCACTAGGCTAAACTCCCGGCCTGTTTCTTTTTGTTTTAAACAACTATTTTTCTTGTATATTAGTCCCCAATCAGGTCACACATGAGAATCAACTACATGTGACTTTTTGTGACTATCTTGGGGCTTGAACTCAGGGCCTGGGCACTGTCTCTAAACTGTTTTGCTAGCATTCTACTACTTGAGTTACAGCCTCATTTCTACCTTTTTGGTGATTAAGTGGTGATAAGAGTCTCATAGACTTTCCTGTCTGGGGTGGCTTTGAACTGTGATTCTCAGATCTCACCCTCTTGAGTAGCCAGAATCACAGGCATGAATCCCTGGTGCTCAGCTACATTTAACTCTTTGTTTTTTTTGCCAGTCCTGGGGTTTGAACTCAGGACAAGCACTGTTGTTGGGCATTCTCTAGGCTAGTGCTCTACCACTTGAGCCTACTTGAGCACCATTTGTGGCTTTTTCTGTGTATGTGGTATGGAGGAATTGAACCTAGGGCTTCATGTATGTGAGGCCATGCTCCTTTTGAAGCCCTATTTATAGTCTTCTTTGAGCCCGCGATGGGACCCACTACCATACTGAATGCCAGCAGACTACAGGGTGGAGAAATGCTGGGAGTTGTTGCTTCAATAACAGAAGCATGATTGAACTTCCAAGTTTGTTCCCCAGTTCTGTCCCCTTCCAACCACATGATACTGCTCAAATAAATCACTGAACCTAAGTCTGTAGAAAATATTCAAATGAATATGCTTTTAGTTTACGTGATAAGATTGCCAAATCTTATAGTACATACAATGGTGCTTTGCAAGCTAGAGAAGAGTCAATATGAGCACAGCCTTTTGCTAGTCTGCACAGAATTAATTGATCCTTTAAGTCTCACAAGTAACAAATCACCCACGTTGTCTAAATCTTTAGTTGTTTTGGTCTAAATTATAGGTATTTTCAATATTGTTGAATTTTTTCCGAAAACAAAGAAAAATGTGTTCTGTATGCAGACAGTGGTTAATACATGAAAAGATTAGTAGAAAAACATTTCAGAAAGTTTACATTTTGGGAGGCTCATGTTAGGGTTCTTTTTTTGCTGTTTGTTGGTTGTGGAGTATGAACTCAGGGACTGGGTAGTGTCCTTGAGCTTTTTTTTTCACTCAAGGCTAGTACTCAACCATTTTGAACCACAGCAATACTTTTTGTTTTCTGATGGCTGACTGGAGATGAGTCTCATGGACTTTCTTACCCGGACTAGCTTCGAACCACAGTCCTTAGATCCCAGCCTCCTGAATAGCTATGATGACAGATGTGAGCAATCAATCCCTAGCTCAGGGTTTCTTTTTATAAATACAAATCGAGCTGGTTCTGGTGGCTTATGTCAATATATATATATATATATATATATATATATATATATATATATATATATATACAGAGTACAGAAAGTGAAGAGTCAGAACCAATGCTTGGCATGGTAATACACACATGGTAATCCCAGCACTCAGTAATCTTAGGCAAGGAAGATTGTGATCAAACAAAAAGAATAAAAAAAAAATCCCACAAGCAATTTTAATGCTGTGTGTGTGTGTGTGTGTGTGTGTGTGTGTGTGTGTGTGTCGGTCATGGGGCCTGGACTCTGGGCCTGGGTGCTGTCCCTGAGCTCTTCAGCTCAAGAGTACCACCCTACCCCTTGAGCCTCAGCGCCACTTCTGGTTTTCTGGAGGTTAACTGAAGATAAGAGTCTCAGTCTTTAGTGTCTGGGCTGGCTTTGAACCTTGATCCTCAGATCAGATCTCAGCCTCCTGAGTAGCTAGGATTACAGGTGTGAGTCACTGCGCCGGGCTTAGGGTAGTGCAAAGAAGTTTTATTTTGTTGTTGTTGTTGATGTATTTGACTGTAATCAACAAACAACAGTATTGAATGCTGAGTTCTTCTTTCTGTAGAAGAATCTCATTTCACTTCACATTATTATACATGTTCCCTATATATCAAACCATGTTTCCCACACATTGAAACTAAAATTTTAGAGGTGCTTTTATTTCTGAATGAAGTCCAAATGCATTCATTAATGTGTTAGTTTTAGGTTTTAAGGCCCGTTCTAGCTGCAACAATAGTCAGAGATCTATAACTAAATACTTGTACCACTAGGGACACACTAAAAGAGTCCTGAGAGGTAAGTTCTTTTGAAACAATACTAGCAAGTTCCTGATTTGTCTTATAGTTTGCAGTTTTGCTTATTTACTTCTCTAAACTCAATGTCCATACATGGTTCAAATAGTCAATGCAAAGCTATTATGTAAAACAGTGAGAGTTCTAAAATAGTTCACAGATTCATAGAATTCTCTTAGGGTTTAAGAGTTAATCTTAGAGGTGGCTCCTTCTGAAAAATGTATTTTACAGATGAGAAAACTGAGGTCCAGAGAGGTTTAGTAACCTCTTAAGATGACTGCTAACTTAGAGACACGAATGAGGATTGACAGAATTAAGAGCCTCTTCTATACTCTCTGGGACCAGTTCAAGGGTTTCACCTATACCACACAGGAATACATTCTTTTTCTTTTAATTTTTTTCTACTTTGAATGCCATACGAGACACTTTTGCTGCTACTCTACCATTGTTGCAAGAAAGCAGAACACACAAAATGTAAATGGGTAGATAGTGCTGTGTTTCTATAAAATTTTGTGTAATCAAAGGCAGTAGGCAAGATTTGGCTTCCAAGTTATGATTTTTTTCTCTCTATTGTGGGGTTTGAACTCCAGTCCTGGGCCCTGTCCCTGAGCAATTCTGCTTAAAGCTGGGACTCTATTACTTGATCCACAGCTTCACTTTTAGTTTTCTAGTGTTTAATTGGAGTTATGAGCCTTACAGACTATTCTTCCCTAGATGACACTGAACCATGAACCTCATATCTCAGCCTCGTGAGTAGCTGGATTACAGACATGCGTCACCTGCACCTAGCCAGGTTTTGACTTTTACTGTGCTATTGCTACTGTAGGGCTTGTGCTGGATTCAACAAAAGTAGAAAATCTGATCTTACACAAGTAGTTTTCCAAATTTCCTGGTTGATGAAACCTTTGAAAAAACAAGTTTTCTATCTGCTTTAATCTAAAAGGTATGCTTTATTTTACTTATGTTTTGAGGATAAAACAGTAATTCTGATTTAAAAAGATTATTCAGTCTATTACACGTATAAATTTGAAGTTGTAATTTTTTATTGTAAACATAATGGGGAAAAAGCATCCTTCAATCAACTGTGCTTACCTGTGAGCAGTTTAGGAATGCAAGACACTGATCAAAAACTCAGACAAGTAAGTGTACAGGGTATACATTTCAACATGCAAGATCAATAATGGACAATTTTATTTAATGTTTTTTTTTCACTTGTGGGGTTTGAACTCAGGGCCTGGGTGCTTTTCCTGAGCCTCTTCGTGCTCAAGGCTAGCTAGCACTCTACCACTTGAACCACAGCACCACTTCTAATAATATTTTCACAAATATTCTTCATCTCTACCCAATATGAGCACTTTTAACTTCCCGAACTGAAACAATTAGTTTCGAATCACCATTTCCTAACACGGGTGATTTCTGTTTCTTTGATATGCTTCCCTGTAAGGAAATGTGCTTTCTAGGGGTAGAAATAATTCATGAAGCAAAAGGAACAACTACAAGATTCTCTGCTGAGACTCTTCCCTAGATTGACAAACAGATATTCAGAGCCTATTGTTCATAATTTCTCTCGTAGTTGATGCTCAGGTTAGAGGGCAGGAGTACTGACTCTTGAGACCTACACCCCAGAGTATAGATTTTCTTCTCAGGCTAGATTGCACCTGTTTCTATGCATCCTAATAGCCAACAATCTTCCTCAAACCCTGATACTCATTAAGCAGACACACCTCAGACTTGCTGTCTCTACACATTTTTTCAGAGACATAACTGCACTCTATATTTCAGATACATGAAACTCATACAATATGTATTTTATGTCTTCTTAAATGTTATCCCAACATCATTTGTTGAAAATCAAAACAAAACAATTCTTTCTCCACTGAATTGATTCAGCAATTTTTTTTGCCAGTCCTGGGGCTTGAGCTCAGGGCCTGGGCACTGTTCTTAGACACTTTTTGCTCAAGGCTAGCACTCTGCCACTTGAGGCACAGCACTACAGGCTTGTTCTTTGTATGTGGTACAGAGGAATTGCTTTGGGTATGCTAGGCAAGCACTCTACAACTAGGCTATACTCCTGGCCCCATGCTTTACCACTTTTTTTTTCTTTTGCTTCAGCATTTTTTGCCAAAAACCAATTGGCCATAACTATAAGGGCTTATTCCTATATTCTTAATTCTGTCCTAGCGATCTACCTACCATGTACAATACTAGTACCATAGTGTCATCATGATAACTGTAGCTTTACAGTAAATACTTCATCTGAAAGATATGTTGTTTTTTGTTTTAGTTTATTTTTTTTGTTAGTGAAGGGACATGACCTCTGGGCCTGAGTATTGTCCCTAAGCTCTTCAGCTCAAGGCTACTGCCCTACCCCTTGAGCCAGAGTGCCACTTTCAAGGTATGAGTTTTCTAATTAAAAATTATTGTGGATATTCTGGGGCTTTTGAATTTCCTTACAAATTTTAGGGATAATTTAAATTTTCTGTCCAAACACTGATAGCTATTGTGTTGACTTTTTTCGGTGAATTAGAGAACTGCCATCGTAGTAGTGCTAAAAAAAAATCCAAGAATAATTAACTACATTTATTTTAACTTTAATTTTTGTTGGCTGTGGGGCTTGAACTCAGGCCCTGGGTGCTGAGTTCTTTTTTTCAAGGTTAGCATTCTATCAATTTGAGCCGCAATGCCACTTCCATTTTTTGTATGGTTAATTGGAAATAGGACTTTACAGTCTGGTCTGGCTTTGTACCATGATCTACATATCTCAGCCTCCTGAGTAGCTATGATTACAGACGTGAGCCATTAGCACTTGGCCATTGATTTAATCTTTAAATTGTCTCAGATATGCTGGTCTACAATTATTGTACTTTTTTTGCTTAAATTTACCCCAAATATTTCCTTTTATGATGCTACTGTAAATAGAGTTGTTTCTTAATTTCATTTTAAGACGGTTCATTATTCAAAGTACAGAAATGTGCCTTAATTTTGTATACAATCATATGTATCATGTGCTTTGCTATATTTACTTCTTTTCTCTTCTTTATGAAGATACTTTTTTTTGAAGGTGCTCAGACTGGCACTTTGTACTGTTGAGTCATGCTTCCAGCTCTTTTTTCTGTCTAGGCACATGTCTGGACCATGATCCATCTATTTTAGGCTTCCTATGATAGCTGAGATGACAGGAGCAAGCCACCAGACTTAGCTTCTTTCTGTCAATATGAAATTTTGCAAACTTTTCTGCCTCGCTGGCCTGGAGCCATAATCTCTTCAATCTCAGCGTTCCAAACAGACAGGATTATGAACCCCCAGTGCCCAGCATGTTCTTATTATTTCTAATGTTGCTTTTTAGTGGATTCTTTGTGGTTTTCTACATATAGAAATATGCTACCTGCAAGCCAGACTCAAAGGAACATAGGCCCAATAGTCTCCCTCATTTGTCATAATCAGTAGAAACTTTGGGCTCTCCTAGCAGAGATTTACAATAGAACAAAATCTAGAGACATTAGGCCAAATAGTATGACACTAAATGTAAGGACTTCCAGGATAAGGGAACAAAAGCCATATAATGAATGACTGTTGTTCTTAATGTACTATGTTATCTCTCATCTCTTTTGCCATCCCTTGGTTATCTCATATTGTTACAATATTTCAAGTGGGGGAGGGTGGGAGGGAAATGGGGACCATGTCATGAGAAAGAATATCAATGTTTGTGAAGTTATGCACCTTTTAACTGGTGAATATAATGTAATCCTTCTATTAATCACAATAAAAAAAAGAAAAAAGAAAAAAAAGAAATATGCTACCTGCAAGCTAAAACAGTTTTACTTTCTTCCCAAATGGATGCCTTTTCTCTTCTTGCCTGAATATGCCAAATTATTTTTTTGCTCTTTTTTGTTTTTGTTTTTGTCCAGTCTTGGGCTTGAGCTCAGGGACTGAGCACTGTCCTTGGGCTTTCTCAAGGTTAGAGCTCTACCACTTGAGCCTCAGCACCGCTTCTGGCTTTTTTCTATGTATGTGGTATCAAGGAATCGAACCTGGGTCTTCGTGCATGCTGGGTAAGCACTCTACCACTAGGCCAAACTCCCGGCCCAAAGCCCAAGATTTTTAACATGTCTAACAAGTTCTTCAGTGATACTGATGTTGCTGGCTCAGGGACTAAAGAGAATATATATACAGTAGTCTCCTGTCATCTGTATTTACAGTTACTGATGATCAACTTTGGTATGAAAATTTTAAATGGAAAATTCAAGAAAAGTAACTCTTTTAAACAACATAATCTGGCTAAAATGGTTATATTTTTCTTTTAGATATTAACTGGTAGTCTCTTACTGTGTCTAGTTTATAAAATATACTTCAACAGAGGTATATATGAATAGATAAAAGCACAGGATAGTCTGGTTTCAGGCATACTCAAGGGGTCCTAGAATGTGATCATAATGAATAAGGGGAACTACAGCATTTATACAATGGATATACTATAAGAGGAAATCAATAGAAATAAGTATTATGAATACATTACAAAAATAAGAGCATCTCTTTCTAGATACTATGAAAAAAATGATAATCAACTAATAAGAAAAGACTAACATAACTATATGGGATGAAATTCAACAGCAGACATTACTCAGTGTGATTTTTGGTGCTTTGTACATTTTTTAAATGCTCCTACACACTTGAAAATGTCAAAGTCAATGGCAAAAACCTAACAGCTAGGAAAGATATGAACCAGACTTTATTCAAGAAATGTCACTCTAGTGTTAACTCTTCCTTACACTTCTGTGTGCCTCTTCTCTTCTACAATGAAAAAAATGTCACAACTGTAACTATGTAACAAAGGTAATTTCTTACTAATTTGAATGCACTCTTAAAAACACTTCCAAGCTACTCACAAAATTTGGGATTGAGCCTACAATTTATGGGGCTTAAAAACAGTTTCTGGGTTCCTAGCTGGGGATTTGTGAAAATAAGCTGTATGAGGTGCTCTGACTGCCTGGGGCATCGCAGTCGTTGTTCTAGAAGCCCAAAAGAGAGGCAGAATGAAGACAGGTAGTTCCTAGAGGAAGGCAAGTGTGACATGCATTAGTCAGATGGCTGACTTCTCAAAGGAATGAAGCTTTACCAGAAGCTGAAAAGAATTCAGTAATGACCCTGCTGAAGTTCTTAATTCTAGGATGTTTGTTAGGTCTTAAAACTCTAAATAGCCCTGCAAAGGGATGTGGTAAATCCACATGATTACTCTCTGCTGTGACAGCTTGGCCCTGTCCAAGTGAATCTTAGTCATTATTTGGGCTATTTTCAGTCCAAGTCTGATTTTGTGGCACTGAAAGGACAACATGTCTGTTGTGATGGGTGGGACCCACACCTCTGGTAAAACATCTGTATTTGGGCAATGTAAAGTTCAATCTTACTGATTGTGTAGAGTACTGAGTCAAAAGGGACTGTAATGACCCACTAGAGGAAGAGAATACTATTTTGGAGAAAACAACAGAGAGTCTGTGTCGATGCAGAAATTAAAAACAATTTAATCATAGGATCTAAGAAGCAACAAGCAACTAGTGGTAAGTAGGTAGAAAGTACATACAAAAAGTTTCATTGGAAGAAGTCTTAGGAAGTCTGATCACTTTTAAAATAGAGGTAAGGCCTGATTAAGGAAGTTCTGACATGACAAGATTTAAGCATTCTATCACCCCAGTCCAGAAGTAGTAAGAGATGGAAAAAAAGTCACTGTAAATTATTTACATATAAGCACTGTGCCTTGTATACAAATTTATTGAAGTCTGTGGCAAATATAAAAAAAACGATTAAGGGAAAACTTAAGATATACAAGCTGGTAGCTGGTGACTAACACCCATAAATGTAACTACTCAAGAGGCGGTGATCTGCAAAAAAAAATCATAAAATATAGGTGGTTGGCATTTTGCTCATTTCTTCTATTTACCTTTAGTTTCCTCCTTGCATTGAATTTCCTCAGTTGTTCTACAGTTTCGGGAAGATGAATCTTGTAAGCATAACGATCCCGCTCCTATAAAATAAGAAAGATAATGAACACATATAACCATTTTAAAAGGTGAAGAAGCTTAATATGAGATGAAGTCCAGCCAGGTGTTTATGGCTTATGCTTGTAATCCTAGCTACTCAAGAGTCTGAGATCTGAGGATCACAGTTTGAAGCCAGCCTGTGCAGAAATGCCCACATGAGACTTTTATGTCAAAAAACTAGAAGTGAAGCTGTGGCTCAGTTTTTTCTTCAAAATGTATACTTTAGTTTGCTGTATGCCTCCAAGGGGTGGACATGACAAATGTTACAGTGATCTTTATTGGGTCTCATTTCAATCTTTTTCTTTTTTACATCTTCCAGAAATAAAAACAGTTAAACATAAATACAAGCTTCTGCAAATAGATGAATTCAATTACTAACAGAGACAGATAGGGTAAGGTAGCTACAAAAAATGTGTTTTTAAGTAACTGCTATGAGTAAGAGAGAAGAGGATAGGGAAAAAAAAGATTATTGGGTAATACAGAAGATTCCAGGGTAATGTACACAGGGGGTTACAGTTAATTTCACCAGGTAGTAGGTGCATTACTTCTCACACATTGATACCCCTTCTCATTTTTTGTCCCCATTTCCCTCCTCCACCCCTACCAATCATCTTGTTTCCCCCCTTCCCTTTCCTATTTTAAGTAAGCAAATAAACATATATACAATATACCAGGTACCAAAGTCAGATACAGTAACAACCTGAGATTAACCATAAGGGCAAAAAAAGAGAAGAGAAATAACACAGTACATTAAGAACAGCAATCATACAAGATAAAGCTCGCTTCCATATTCTAGAAATCCTTCCATTTAATCTCATCCTATATGACCTTAGGTATCTCTGTCAGAAGAGTCCTAGTAATAATTAGTAATAATTAGTCCTACTAATTATTACAAATGAGGGAAACCACTGAGCCTATGTTCCTTTTGTTTGGCTTACTTCACCTAACATGATTTTTTCTAAGTCTTTCCATTTCCTTATGAATGGGGCGATGTCATTCTTTCTGATGGCAGCATAAAATTCTACTGTGTATAAGTACCACATCTTGTTGATCCACTCATCAACTGAGGAGCATCTGGGTTGGTTCCATGTTTTGCTATGGTAAATAGTGCTGCAATGAACATCGTTGTGCTAGTGGATTTAGTATGGCCTTGTTTCTGGATGATTGGATAAATGCCAAGTAGTGAAATTGCTGGGTCACAGGGGAGTTCTATGTTTAGTCTTTTGAGGAACTGCCATACTGCTTTCCATAGTGGTTGAACGAGTTTACACTCCTACCAACAGTGTAGTAATGATCCCTCCTGGACACATCCCCATCAGCATCTGATGTTATTAGATTTCCTTTTTCCCTCCCTCCCTCCCCCCTCCCCCTCCCTCCCTCCCTCCCTTTCTTCCTTCCTTCCTTCCTTCCTTGTCCTGGGTCCTGAACTCAGGGCCTGAGTACTGTCCTTGAGCTTTCTTAAGGCTAGAGCTTTTCCACTTGAACTGTCACAGTAGCATTTCCAACTTTTTCTGTGTATGTGGTACCAAGGAATCAAACATGTGTCTTTGTGCATGCTAGGCAAGCACTTTATCACTATGCCAAACTCCCGGTTCTTGTTATTAGATTTCTTGATAATGGCAATTCTAACTGGAGTGAGGTGGAAACTCAATGTTGTTTTTATTTGCATTTCTTTTTGGCCAGAGATGTCGAGTATTTCTTCATGTGTCTATAGGCCATTCTTATTTCCTCTTCAGAGAAGTCTCTCCTTAAGCAGAGACATAATATTCTTAAAGAGAATTAAGATTAACCAGAATCCAGGTCTGGAGTTTGGCCTAGTGGTAGAGTGGTTGCCTAACATGCAGAAAGACATGGGTTCGATTCCTTGATACCCCATACATAGAAAAAGCCAGACATTATCACTAAGTCATACTGTTAATCTATGTTTTTATATATCTTAATGTTTTGCCTAAGATCTGGAAAGAATGTAGTATAATGAATATTTCTTTATTTGTTAAGTCATTAATATTGAGTCCTTACTATGTACTAGATACATTCTAGGTTCCCAATGAAGTAAACTAAGGTTCCTAAATGAACTAAGGTTTCTACATTATAGGGTCCTAAATGAAGTAAACTAAGGGCTACTATTATGTAGCCTATATTTAATGTGGTAGACAGACAATAAACAAGTAAGTAAAAGACAAGTATATCTTATTGTGACAAATGCTATGGGAAAAAATCAGGCAGGGATAGGAAATAAGGATTCTAGAGGCAAGGAGAATTTTAAAAACGTGATCAGAGAAGGTTTTACTAAGAAGCTCTTATCTAAGCAAGAGAAGATGGTGATGGAAGATATGGAGAGGAAGAGTAGAGGAAGGACATGACTAGTACATAGGGGCTGAGGCAGGCAAGGTCCTGTGGTCTGAGAATCAGCCAGGAGGCCAATATAACATCAATGGAGAAGGAAAAGGGAGAATAGGAAATCAGAAGGTATTTGGTGAAATCACAAAGGTATCTGAAGTCAAGCTGTACAGCAGGTTAAGAAAGAAAACAACACAGGAGAGATCTGGATTCAAGAGATCATATGTAAAGGCAGTGCAACTATGAGGTCTCTCGGGGCCTGAGCATTGATAGAGAAAAAGAGGAGGAACAAACACAGGGGTCAGTGGTACTCCAATGTGAAGTAGGTGAGTGGACATGAGTATGAGTCTGCAAGTTCTGAGAGGAGCAGACAGATTAGTAGAAGGCAAAGCAGCAAAAAAGTTGTCCCAGAGCATAGGGGAACATGAGATTTGCAGGAGGATACATGCGAAATGTTGTTGATAGGCCAAGATTGCCAAACCCTGGATCTGACCTCTAGACTTGGTCATGTGAAGGTTAGGAGTAGTTTTTTTGTCAGTTATGGGGCTTGAACTCTAGGCCTGGGGGCTGTCCCTGAGTTCTTCAGCTCAAGGCTAGCACTCTACTGCTTGAACCTCAGTCCCACTTCCGGTTTTCTGGTGATTAATTGGAGATAAGAGTCTCATAGACTTTCGTGTCCAGGCTGGCACAATCCTCAGATCTCAGTCTCCTAAGGACCTAGGATTCCAGGCATGAGCCACTGGTGCCCATCTTACAAGATCAATTTTTTATGTCATAATTCTTGTCGTTCAGGGCCTTGCATTTATATTTGGCAAGCATTTTACGGCAGAGCACTATTTTATCACCAATAAAATGAGAATCAAATAAACTGAAAATTCCCTGGACTGCATAATGTTTTAATCAAACTGTTTCATTGATGTTTCAAGTTCTAATTTTCCCTTGATACTCGTTGGAAATATGGGATAACAAAACAAAATTTAAAACTGTACTATTTTGTTACCTGGTACATTGTATATACATTTATTTGTTTATTTGAAAGAAGGAAGAGAAGGGGGGAAAACAAGATGATTGGGTGGGGGTGAGGCGAGGGAAATGGGGATAAAATCATGAGAAGGGGTATCAATGTGCCGGAAGCAATACACCTACTACCTGATGAATGTAACTGTAGCCCCCTTTATACATTACCCCGACAATAAAAAAGAAAAAAAATTGTGCTATTTCTCTAAGAGTAATTTCATATCTAGTATATACTGAGAACTCAGTTCATGTTATAAAAGCACACAAGGTACATAGAAAGAAGGATCGCTAATTTATTATGACACAGTATTATTTCCATGGTTCATAGCATAGCTTTGGAATGGGTATGCACATAAAACAAAAAATCCTTCATGTATTCTGATTTCCATTGAACTTACATAGATTCTGGAAAAGCAAACATAACAAATAAATGGATGGAAAGGCCTCAAAACAAAAGCAGGTTACAGAGAATTATACTACTATCACTGGAAGTGTTTAAGCAAAGTACAGATTGTGACCTATGTGTTCACATACCTTAAGCCATGGGTGATTGAGGGCTTCGTAAACAGTGATCCTTTCAGCGGGATCCAGCATCAGCATGCGCCGTACTAGGTCTTTGGCACTTTCAGAGATATGGCTCCACTGCCTTGGATTCATCTGAGGAGAAAGGAAAGCCCTTTACAAACTCACCTTAACCAAGGAATTAACATTAACTCATATGAATCTTCCTATTCTTCTTTAATATGAATAAAATTTTCAGAGTAATGAACAGAATGGTTAGCCTGCCTTTTCTTCCTTCTGTTGTTGTTGTGGTTATTATTATTATTATTATCTGCCAGGGCGGCTTCAGACCTTCAGATCTCAGCCTTGTACAGGGAGGAGACAGTGGCATCTGGTTATTTTTTTTTTATTGAGATAAGATTTTACTACATAGCCCAAGGCTGGCCTCAGATTTGTGGTCATCTTGCCTTAGCTTCCCAAGTACTGGTGGGATTACTGGCATGTGCTACCACATTTAGCAATACGATATGCTTTCTGAGAAGGAAAAGGACAAATACAGTGCTTTGCTGTGGTTCATTAGATGATAATTTGCATCAGTAAATATTCCATACTGGTTCTTTTTAAACTGTTATAACATTTCTAGTAACGGAAGGGTAGAATGCTTATGATTCTGGTGTCTATCTTTGCAGGTTCAGTTAAATAGACTAGAGTATCTTGATTCAGAAAGAACTAAAATAAAATATAAAAATTAAAATAATTAATGAAAAGCATAAAATGGTTTTAAAAACTTGTGATCATTATGCAATTCTAATTTTTCTGTACATCACATTTATAATAAGTATTTGGATAGGGAGGTGAGTGATTAGACAGGGCATTGGATAGGCATATCTACTCTTCCCTGCTTTGGGGTTGGGTAGCTCTTTAACGTTTGAATGATTTTGCGCTGGCAAGTAGCTGAGAAGTCATTTGGGACTTCTGGTAAAATTATAAGAGTGGGAGATGGGAAGGTTTGGATGACGACTTCCATGCCCCTCCCCGTTTTTTGTGAGTCCTGGGCCTTGAACTCAGGGCCTGAGCACTGTCCTTGGGCTTTCTCAAGGCTAGAGCTCCACCACTTGAGCCTCAGCACCACTTCCAGCTTTTTTCTATGTACATGGTGCCGAGGAATTGAACCTGGGTCTTAGTGCATGCTAGGCAAGCACTCCACCACTAGGCCATCTCCTGGCCCTCCCATGCCCTTTTAATGAAGAAATCCAATACAGGGCTTGCTCTTTGTTTGGCTAAGTACAGTAGATAGAATTAATCTGTGAGGTTGGGTTTATAATGAGGCTACCAAGGTGGCTACAAAACAGTCTCACTTATTTTAATACCAAAGCCACACCAACCTTGAATCTCATTCTATCCATACCAACTGGCCACTTCTGACTGTGACACAAGCTGACACTGTATGTTTCGTACATAGTTCAGGAAATATTATTTTTTGTCCCTCATAAAAAGTCCATTGACCTAGCTCCTCAGGAGGCTGAGATCTGAGGATCACAGCCCAAACCCAGATCAGGTAGGAAAGTCTCTGAGACTCTGCTTTGAGCAAAAAGGCTCAGGAACAGTGCTCAGACCTCGAGTTCAAGCCCCAGCACCAGCACACACTTCTACAAAAAGTTAACTGAGGTTAAATGTTAACATGTATCCTCTATATTAGACTAAGTAAGCTAGCAAATGAGAATAAAGTCACGTTAAAATCACATAAACATACCCAAGTAGCCGTTAATAATTTAAATATAGTGCTTTATTAAAATACCCTCTGAACAAAGTGTCACTAAAGTTTCTTAAAAAATAGCCATTATGGGCTGGGCACAATGGCTCACGTCTGTAATCCTAGCTACTCAGGAGACTGAGATCTGAGGATTGTGGCTCAAACCAGCCCGGGCACTAAAGTCCAGGTGACTCCTATCTCCAATTAACCACCAGAAAATCAGAAATGGCGGTGTGAGCTACCCTTGAGCTGAAGAGTTCAGGGACAATGCCCAGGCCCAGAGTTCAAGTCCCATGACTGACAAAAAAAGCCATCATGATAAAGGATTTTGTGAATAGCTCTGTTATTAAGAACCAGCAGGTGCTGAAATGTTGAGATATTTAAAAAATAATCTAGTTGTGGAGAAATATAGATAAAATAGTTTGGTAATAAATTAACTACTACATCTGAGGGTTCTCCACTACTTCTAATAATTCTATGATTAAAAAAAAGGTAACAGGCCAGGAGTTTGGCCGAGTGGTTAAAGTGCTTGCCTAGCATGCATGAAGACCCGGGTTCGATTCCTTGGTACCACATACATAGAAAAAAGCCGGAAGTGGTGCTGAGGCTCAAGTGGTAGAGCTCTAGCCTTGAGAAAGTCCAAGAACAGTGCTCAAGCCCTGAGCTCAAGCCCAGGACTGGCAAAAAAAACAACAACAAGAACAAAAAAAAAGGTAACGATAATGACAGGTGCTGGGGGTCCATGCCTGGAATCCTAGCTACTGAGGAGGCTGAGATCTGAACTTCAAAGTCAGCCCAGGCAGGGAGGTTCGTGATATGTCAATTACCCACAAGAGCTGTGGCTCCAAGCATTAGCCTTGAGCAAAAAGAGCTCAGGAGATAGCACCCAAGCTCTGAATTAAAGCTCCATGATCAACAACAGAAAATAAATAGCAACAAATACTGAACAAAACTTATCACAGTACATTAAAAAAAGCCCAGGAGATTCATCAAGGATGGCAGAGAGGTAGACCTGTGTCTTTTATGAAGATAAGTGAGAGGTGAGCATAGCCAACTAAATAAGTATGTGTGTAACCTCAATGCTTTGTAACTGAAAAAACACAACTAAAGAAGTCTATTATTAGAAAATGCTTATAACTCAAAAAGTGGGAGATTTTATTATATGATACCTATGTCATAAGCTGCTGAAAGGATGAAGTCAGTGCTGAGAGCAATTCCTGGCATAAAGTACATGTGAGGTCTCAGGTACCATGTGATGTGAATTCTGGGACTGGTCGCTATCCCTGAGCTCTTCAGCTAAATGCTAGCACTCTATGACTTTGAGCTACAGCACCACTTCTGTTTTTCTGGTGATTAATTTGAGATAAGAGTCTCATGAACTTTCATGCCAGGTCTGGCTTAGAATCTCGATCCTCAGATCTCAGCCTACTGAGTAGCTAGGATTACAGGTGTGAGCCACTAGTGCTCAATATCTTTATCCTTCTTTAAAAAATATTTTTCAAGTCATAGATAAAATTCTAACACTACTCTGGAATAGGGAAGAAATTTTAAAAAAAATTTTAGGGTCCTTACAGTTTGGGAATCTAGTATCACCTAAACCCTGTGTTTGTTTTTATGTTGCCAGGCATTGCTGAAAAATAAAACAGTTGTTTTGGTTTGAATGAAAAGTATGAATTTCTGTAATAATAGGAAACAAAAGAATTTCCCAACACAAACTGCCTAGACCTGATACCCAGATAGATACACACTTTCTTATGCTTCTTATGCCTGAGCCCCTAGTCCCTGATATCTGCATGTGGATGTTCAGGGCAAAAAGAGTTGTGGTAGGGAAATTGACCTTTGTTTATTGATTTTAAAAATCTTCAAGGGGGCCGGGAATTTGGCCTAGTGTTAAGAGTGCTTGCCTAGCATGCACGAAGACCTGGGTTAGATTCCTCATACATAGAAAAAACCTGGAAGTGGTGCTGAGGCTCAAGTGGTAGAGCTCTAGCCTTGAGAAAGTCCAAGGATAGTGTTCAGCCCCTGAGTCCAAGCCCAGGATTAGCAAAAAAAGTCTTCAGATCTTTTGAACACAGCCATCCACAATGGCAATAATATTTATATTTTAAATAATGAGTGCAAGAAATAATGAATCACAAGTCTAGGATAATCCACAGGTTCCAAAGAAGGATATGAATGTTTCAGTCATATCAAAATGCCTTTAAATGGCATAATGAAACATAGTTGCACCAGGTGCAGTGGCTCAAGCCTGTAATCCTAACTACTTAGGAGGCTGCGATCTGAGGATCACCATTTAAAGCCAGTTCTGGCAGGAAAGTCTGTGAGGCTCTCATTTCTGATTAACCACCAAAAAGCAGGAAGTGGAGCTGTGGCTCTAATAGAGTGCTAGCACACAGACAGACAGACAGACAACAGACAGACAGACAGACAGACACAGACACACACACACACACACACACACACACACACACAGTTTGTGACATTGGTATTTTAGTTTATCATGGAATGTGGTAAATGGCAAATTTATCAGTTGGCACAAATTGAAAAATGCAGGCTTTTTTCAACGACATAGAAAAGGATAGTAGAAGGCTTTTTCATATAAAGGATCAACTGCCAGGGGCTCAGAAATTCCCCTAAGGCCTGTGCTGACATACAAGGCTGCTGGATCCAGATGTTAACAGAGATGTTTCCTCTGATGGCATAACTAACTGGTAGCAGTTGGTGGGTAAGTGAAGACAGTGATTTCAAAACCCACTTTTCAGGATAATTTAATTGCACTCAAGAAAAGTAGTGATGAAAATAAATTACCTTATATTTTCCTTTAATAATGCCTTCAAACAGTCTTTCCTTGGTTCCATAAAAAGGCAAACAACCACTGAGCAAGATGAAAAGGATCACGCCACACCCCCAGACATCCACAGGTTTTCCATAAGGCTCTCTCTTGACCACTTCTGGGGCCATAAAGTGAGGGGTTCCAACACGTCCTGCATTTAAAACATTAAGGGAAACTGTTCACATAAAGTGAGGCTTTACAGTTGAAAATAATAGAGCAATAACAATCTGAATGAGAAGTTTATTAATGAAAAATACTTCATACATCCTCGTCCTCCCACCAAAAGGAAGTCCACAGAAGGAAACAAATGACTTCTATTATCACCTCTTGAAATGATCAGACCCACGATAGGAGACTGGCTCTACTGCATTCTGCATGCTACACAACTAGGTATCTAAGTATTTTTTGTATCATGAAGAAGTTTAAATGTTCTAATTATGAAGAGGAGCAAGTAGAGAGCCAGAGAAAGGAGAAGGCAGGAGTGAGAAAATACCAGTAACAAAAATATTATTTTTGATTGTCAAATGGAAATTCCCCAATGAAGACCCAGTGCTCCGAACTTTTATTTGAAATATAATTTTAAATCTGCAATCCAGTTGATGTCAACAATTCACAATAGTGGTATTTTATTACAATAGGATGAAGCTTTCTCCTACTATTAACATTGGAAGAGAATAAGAACCAATAATAATGTACGTTAAAGCAAAATCATAAAGCTTCATCCATTCAATCCTCTTTGACTAGTATCTTAAAAGAGTTTGCTCTCTTTTCTCTTGTATAAAAAACCCCCAGCTTTCTGTAAGGAATCTTATACCAATTGTTACCACAATAATAGCTATCTTTAATTCCTTAGCTCAAAGAAGACTTTTCTTCTACTGTAAAATAAAAAGCCTGTAGACTGTAAGGCATTGACTGTGGGACAGGATACTTCATGGTAGACTTGGCAGCTATTCTAGAGATTTGCAGGCCTAGGCCCTCCCTTCCTTCCTCTGTCTGCATGCTTGTCTGTCTATCTGTTATCATACTGAGTCAAGATAACTTTTACTTTAAAGATTGCAAAATACTGTAGAGCTCAGAATAGTGGCTCAGACTTTAGAAAGAATTTAAGAGATCTTCTGATTGAGCAACAGAAAATATATCATCAGGGTCTGCCGGTGCTTAACAACCTCAGTTAGAACACAGGATAAAGTAGTTTTTGGCTTGTGCATTCGGGATGTACCTCTGTTACAAAATCATATGTAGCTCTCCCTCCCATCAATAAAGAAGATTAAGCTCAGGATCCCAGTGGTGAAAATATCTTCATTTAAAATGTACAATAAAAACCTTGTTCTGGGGTCAGAAATATGACGTAGTGGAGTAGTGCTAGCCCTGAATTTGATTCCTTGTTACCACATACATAGAAAAAGCCACAGTGTTTTGGCTCAAGTGGTAGAAGACTAGCCTTGAGAAAGCCCAAGGACAGTATCCAGGCCCTGAGTTGAAGTCATAATACTAGTTAAAATAAAACAACCTTGTGCTGGTTAGAAAGACCTGGTTTTATTTACTTATTAGTGCTTGCCTTGGGGATTGAACTCAGCTTGGGCACTCATTGTTTCTGAGCTTCTTTTTGCTCAAGGCTAGAGCTTTTAGCAACTGAGCCATAGCTCCACTTCTGTTTTTTTTTTTCTTTTGGTAGTGTGTTGGTGAAAAGAATCTCATGGGGTGGAGGGAAATGGGAACAAAAACATGAGAAGGGGTAGCAATGTTTGTTAAGTAATGCATTTTTATATCTGGCGAATATAATGTAACCCTTGTATTAATTACAATAAAAATATATTTAAAAAAGAATATCATGAACTTTCTTGTCCTGCCTGACTTTGTATACCGATCCTCAGCCTCCTGAGTAGCTAGGATTATAGGCATGAGGAATTGACATCTGGTTGCTAGGTTTATTTGAATTTCTGGATTGTCTAATTTATTTAATATTACTATCATATTCATTATACATATAAAGTATATATACTTCAAAATTGTACAATGAAGCTGAAGTGATGGGAGCTGTGCATCCTACTTTACTGGTTGGGAAGGGTTGGAAGAATGGGTCTTGTTTTGGTGCAGAGGAGCTGGCAGGAGCAGGGGAGGGGGTAAAGCTGAGCAAAATCTCAGGGGACCATTCAGGGTAATTGCTCCTTGAAGCAGTCAAGAACCTACTACGGATTCTAATGATGTATGACACTCAACTTGATACTTCATGCTTTCCATCTGGTCAGAAAAGGGCAAGCTACTCAAAATGTGGGCCTCACTCTGCGAATAAACAGAACTACCATAGTCAGTCCCGGATATCCTGAGGAAGTTCTTTTCATGTATCTAGAAGGAAGACAATCCAACTGTGAAGAAGTAGTGTTCATTCTTGGGGAAGATTGTGGCATTGAGTTCAAGAATGTGCTCTGAGATGACAGAGCAAACACCATTTTGTGAAGATTATACAGAAATGATTTTGAAATTTCAAGTGAAAAGTGTCAGGGTTAAACTTTCACACGCAAGACTTTTCCCAGACTCCTCATTTTTTACTGTTACTCATTTTGCTTCTTTGTAATCATTTTAATGACTTTACCAGAAAATTCTAAGAACAGGAAACCAATTACCAAACCAGAAGAAATGTCACTTTATAAAATACATCATATATATATATATATATATATTTAAACACTTAAACATATTTCAACTCTATAATGAAACCTCCCATCCTGGACTCTCAGGGAAGGAATTGTTTTAAATAGCTACATTTTCTATACTTGAAGCTTTATACATGCAATCCCTTTTTACTTCTACAATTTCCTGACTTCTTTTTCACAGGATGCCACAAATAACCTTTTTCTCTGTGACTCAGACTTGTCACCATGGATAACAATTAAAGATCAGAACAGAAAAAACCTTGAGGAACTTCAAATGTAGGTAAGGACTGATCTCTTTGGTATTAAATGGCTGCTGTACTTTCATGTTCTGGTGTTTGCTCTATTTTTTCCCTCAGGCTTTTATTTCTTTGCTTTCACATTGCTTACTCCAGTCCTGGCTGCTCATAATTTGTTTATAATCTGAGTGTAAAGTGACTGAAACCAGATTCTTTCATTTCACAATGATTTCTCAAATGCTTACTAGGTAATAAACACAGAGAGATTGACAAATATTGGTCTTTGTTGGCATGGATAGATCATGTCTGTAATCCTAGCTATTTAGGAGGCTTGACATCTGAGGATCACAATTTGAAGCCAGCCCAGTCAGGAACGTCTATGAGATGTTTGTCTCCAACTGACTGATCACAGAAAAAGCTGTGGTGCTGTGGCTCAAGTGGTAGAGCACTAGCCTTGAGTGAAAGGAGCTCAAGAACAATGTTCAGGCCCAGAATTCAAGCCTCAGGACTAACAAAAAAATCTTAGTCTTCGCTGTGATTTCCAGTCTTTGTTCAAGTGCTACATGGAGGTATACAGCCTAGACAGTTCCTGTAATATGGCAGAGAAGGAACAAGCTTTCCTAACTAGTATACATAAGATCAGCCAGCCTACCTTTTTTTTTTGCCAGTCCTGGGCCTTGAACTCAGGGCCTGAGCACTGTCCTTGGGCTTTCTCAAAGCTAGAGTTCTACCACTTGAGCCACAGCAGCATTTCTGGCCTTTTCTATGTATATGTGGTACTGAGGAATCAAACCTGGGTCTTTGTGCATGCTAGGCAAGCACTCTACCACTAGGCCAAATTCCAGGCCATGCCTTATTTTTTTTTTAAATCGGTTCTGGGGCTTGAACTCTGGGCCTGGGTGCTATGCCTGAGCTCTTCAGCAGCTCAAGCCTAGCACTTTACCACTTTGAGCCACAGTGCCACTTCTGGTTTTCCAGAAGTTGTTTGGAGATAAGAGTTTCACAGACTTTCAGACTTTCTTGCCTGGGATGGCTTTGAAACGCAATCCCGATCTTAGCCTCCTGAGTAGCTAGTGTGAGCCTGGCTCAGCCTGATTTTAAGAATTAACAATTGTTAGCTCAGTCTTCAAGAATAGGAGTTAACCAGATAGATAAAAATATATGAAAGTCATTCAAACCAGAGGAACTAGAAGGTATAGGGTATGAATCAATATGAATTTAGATAATTTTATGAAAATAGGAACAGGTCATTGTCAAAGAGTATCTCTCTTTTTTCTTTTTAAACATTTTTGAGGTTCAAACTATGGGCCTCACATTTACTAGGTAGTCTTATCACTTGAGCCATATCCCCAGGCTGTTTATGCATTAGTTGTTTTCCGGAGAGGGTCTCAGGATTCTTTTTCTTTTTAATTGTATTTTATTGTCAGGGTAATGTATAGAGGGGTTACAGTTATATTCATCAGGTAATGGGTACATTACTTCTTGAACACTGATACCCTTTCCCTTGCTTTTCTCCCCCTTTCCCTCACCCCAACCCCTTCAGGATTTTTTCTTGGCACAAGCCTCAGACCATGATCTTCCTACCCATGGCCTCCCACAGAGGTGGAATCATAGACAGGTGTCACCACACTAGGCTGACTGTTGAAATGGGATCTTATGAACTGTCACCAAGCTGTGCATAGACCTTGATGCTCTCCATATCTACCTCCCAAGTAGATGGAATTATACGTATAAGTCACTATGCCCAACTCATGAATGGGTTTTAAGGATAGGGAAGTATTGCTGTCATTGTAACTGTTTTCTGTTGTATTTTGGATAAGTGGGCTCTCTGAACAGCTGAGTTTCAGATAGGGAAAGTAGATTTTAGTGTGTGGGAACATAAGGGAGCGAATTCTATTTGAAACACTGGGTAATCCAAGACTTCAATTGTCAAGAAAATAGCTTTCTGCTTCCAAGTGGATCATTATCAGAAAATGTCAAAGTACCTTCAATAACAGGGAACCTTTTTTTAAGGGAACTAAGTTGTCACTTATCTACTTGTATTTTAAAAATGTTAAAATGCTTAAACTAGTCACTTCAAGAATACATGGAAAAATATGGTAAAAAATGACAATATTTTGACTCTCAGTATTTAAGAGCATAGACAATAATGAATTGTGAATAACTGACACATTGAGAATTTAAACTTCGCTGTAAATTTAGTGACAAGGTTCACAGAGTTCAGGAAAATAGTTTAACATGGATAAAATGTCCAGGCAAGTATCAGGAATCTACTTTTCCCCTTCAATCAAAATATGCAGTAAAACAGAGAGCTCAGAACATTCTGAACACTGGGATGTAGTCTCAAAACCTTAGAAATCAAGTCATTCTGAATGATGGCCGGTACATAACATATAAAGGAGATATAGTTCTTTTCCATTCATTTTGTTCATCTCATCTCATTAACCTTGAGGACGTAATTATAAAAAAATTATCTGTGCTCACTGTGTTGTCTGACCACAGGTGAACTCTACAAATATTGGATTTGAGTGAGTTGGTTTCACAGCAATACATTTGTTTAAAGACTCCTGGGAGTTTTAGTTTTTGTCAGTTACTTGGTTACTGAAGCAGTAGACATTATTTAAAATAATGAAAATGCTACACCAATGCTACAGAGCACTGAGTCAGTTGGACATATAGCTATGGTGTTCTGCTCTGGCTCCTGAGCTCTGTGGATATTAGCACAGGGGATCCATTTGGCTTATACTTAGGGGTACCAAGGTAGCTGTCTTTAAACATCTGAATGGCTATCAAATGAAAGGGCAAAATTATTGAGGATTACTTCCCAAGTCAGAATTAGAACCATGGGTGTGAAGTTATAGAAAGAGAGATTTCTAGTCAATGCAAGGTAAAACTTTTCAATACTGAAAATTAACTGTCATTGACATAGTGAGTTGTTTACCATCTGAGAAATGACACCAGAGATCAGCCTCTTCTTGGGAATACTATGAAAAAATTCAAAGGACTTCTAAAATCCTAGGATTTAAGGATTTTATGATTAAAGTATGTATGACTACCTGACCCTGTGGCTAGCTATCTAATCAATGACAGTTTTGAATTGGGAGAGGAAACAGCAGCAATCCTTGCAATTATACTGGCCTTGTGGTTTCTCATATTATTGGAAATGATAAGCTGGAAAAGAATATAAAATGTAAATATAATTTCATTTTAGAGGGCAACATGATGAAAAACAAAGATTGAAAAATACAAGTAGAGCTGGAAAAACTATAGAGAGCCTGACTAGCAAAGGTGAAATCCTGAGTTTAAACCTCAGGACTTCTCCCCAAAAATTTTAGGCTAGTTGTGTGCTTCACACACAACTGTTGATATTATTCATGTTTATCTTTGTGAAGGCTATCAGTACTTAGAGATGGAAAAGAGAAATTACTGACTAAAAGGCTTAGGAATCGTGAAGTAGGTATGTTTTTCAAAACAAAAGAATGGAATTAAAACCAGGATAGCATTCTGAGCTGGAGTCTACTGAAATGAAAAAAATACAGAAAACGCAAATAGGGGCCTGGAGTTTGGCCTAGTGGTAGAGTGCTTGCCTAGCATGCGTGAAGACCCGGGTTCGATTCCTCGGTACCATATACATAGAAAAAAAGCCGAAAGTGGTGCTGAGGCTCAATTGGTAGAGCTCTAGCCTTGAAAAAGTCCAAAGACAGTGCTCAGGTCCTGAGCTCAAGCCCAGGACTGGCAAAAAAAAAAAAACCCAAAACACAAATACTTGAATCTGTAATTAGCATCCACCTCTGTACACCGATGACAAGCTTCTATTTTAACTTCTTTATTCTGGCATGGAAATTTTTAAGTTAAATTTTTCTTTGGATAATAATAAAATCAGCCTGTGTTCACATCTGCTTATTTTTCACAAATACACAGGTTGACAACATTAAAGAAAAGGCAGGACCTTAATTAGCCATAGATATAAATTTGGAAGTAAGTAATCCTGATTCTAGATTTGACTTCAAAAGTTTCAATATTCCAACTGGGGTGGCTCACGCCTGTAATCCTAGCTACTCAGGAGGTTGAAATCTGAGGATCGTGGTTTAGATCCAGCCCAGGCACTAAAGAATCTGAAATTCTTATTTCCAATCAATCACTAGAAAATGGGAAGTAGGGCTGTGACTCAAGTTGTAAGGCAGCAGCCTTGAGCTGAAGAGCTCAGGGACAGTGCCCAGGCCCAGAGTTCAAGCAACATGACCCCCCCCCAAAAAAAATCAATGATCAATTTTCCAAATGTCTCAACTTCTTCGAAAATTGTTCACATCTCTTTCTTTAGGGTTTTTCTCTGTTAAGTATATACAATGAATAAAAAAAGATGGAAACTATTCTTTTGTTTGTTTTGTTGGTCATCGGGCTTGAACTCTGGGCCTGGGCGCAGTCATTGAGCTCTTCAGTGAAAGGCTAGCACTCTAACATTTTGAACCACAGTGTCATTTCTGTTTTTTTTTGTGTGTGTGGTTAATTGGAGATAAGAATTTCATGGAATTTCATGCTCAGGCTGGCTTTGAACCTTGCTTCTCAGATCTAAGCCTCCTGAGACGCTAAGATTATAGGTGTGAGTCACTGGCACCCACCTCTTTTATCTTTTCTTTTCTTAAGGGGTACTGAGGATGGGCCCCAGCACCTTGTATACGCTAAACATAAGTGTTACTACTTAGTTCTCAGGCCTGGAATTTGTTCTTAAGGGAATAAAATTCTAGCGATAACTACAGGCTTATTCAATTCAAAACCATCTGATGGGGCTTTCTGGTGGGTGGAGGTGGAAAAGGGTGTGAAATTCTGTGGTTAGGTTAATTTTTGTTTAAAAGTTTTACATGAGATTGAAAAAGATCAATGTGTACCAGTAACTGGGGCTTGAATTCAAGGTCTGGGCAGTGTCCTAGTTTTTTTTTTTTTTTTTTTTTTTTTTTTGCTTAAGGCTCTACTTCTAGAGCTGTATCTCCACTTCTAGATATTTGATGGTTAATTGAAGATAAGCGTCATACATATTTTCTTGCTTAGGCTGGCTTCAAAATGTAATCCTCCTATCTCAGCCTCCTGAGTAGATAGGAATATAGGTGTGAGTCAACAGAGTCCATCTGAAGGAAATTTTTTTTTAACCAGTCCTTGGGCTTTCTCAAGGCTAGAGCTGTATCACTTGAGGCACTGTACCTCTCCTGGCCTTTTCTATGTATGAGGAATTGAACTGGGGTCGTTTTTTTTTAAATGTATTTTAAAATGTATACATGGGTTACACTTACATTCATCAGGTAAATGGGTACATTACTTCTCGAACCTTGGTACTCCTCATTTTTTCCCCCTTTCCTTCTCTCCACCCCCTCTGAACTGGGGTCTTTGTGCATGCTAGGTAAGCACTCTACCACTATGCCAAACTCCTGGCCCTAAAGACAATAATTTAAAAAGTGGTCTTACCTCCGGCTACAAGTCCAGATTCTCCTAATTGAATAGCTACTCCAAATCCTCCAAGTTTAACAGGTGCTGAGTTTTCTTTGGAGGCGAGGAGAACACAGTGGGGCTAGAAAAAAAACAGGAACACAGAAAACAAATCCAAGGATAAGGATTAATTGAAGTTAATTCATTTTTAATTTTTTATGAAACTGAGAAACATGATCATACTGCTTTAAAATTTATGAATTATTGTGAATACTCAAATTATTTCTTCTCTCCTCACTTTAGTTCTCCAAAGACATACCTGCTATAGTTCATATCTTTTAGGAATTATTTGCTTCTAGGACTAGGAGACAGTGCTAAGAATGATTCAGAAAACATGGGATTGTCTAGGAAATGCAAATACATTTCTGTTTATGAAAATTTTTCTTCCATTGACTGACAATTGATATTTACTTCAGGAAAAAATGTTATACTTCCTGACTATGTCTTGAAACCTCTGTGTTTACCAACAGGGCTACTAAATTGTGGCTCTGAGGGGATGCTGATGGACCTTTCTTTGTCCACCCTCTCCTATCCTTTCTTTGTTCAAATGGATGTCTGCATTCTGGCTTTTACTGAGCCTTATCCAAGGGAATTAAATGCTTTCCTTTGGCATGTAATGTCTCTGGACCTGCCTTTTCTCTCTGTGGAGTGGGAGATGATGAAGGAGAAGGGAGAAAGGAGATTCCCTGATGAGCCTAGATCAGGAAAGACAGACCTGGCTGGCCAGGTCTTCCCAAGTACCCCATACTTTGTGATCACAATAATGAACCTTTGTCATCTCTCCCATTCTGTGAGCTTGTTGGAGTTGGTGTCAGGCACACAATTTAATTGTAGGGACCGTTAATGTCTGCTCAAATATAGTGCTCCCCAATATGCCTAATATTTCATCTGATCTGCTTTCCAAGCATGGGCTAGTAAAAAAAGGCAAATATCTTTTGTTTTTGCCAGTCCTGGGGCTTGAACTCAAGGCCTGAGCACTGTCCTTGGGATTTCTCAAGACTAGAACTCTGCCTCTTGAGCCACACCACCACTTCTAGCTTTCTTTCTATGTATGTGGTAAGGAGGAATTGAACCCGGGTCTTGATGCATGCTAGGCAAGCACTTTACCACTAAGCCAAACTCCCGCCCCCCCCTTTTTAATTTTTGGATCTACCTCTCTTTACAATTGAACCTCGTTAGGCATACCTGCACTGTTTCCTTCTATACTTGTAATCTTTTTTTTTTGTCGGTCGTGGGGCTTGAACTCTGGGTCTGGGTGCTGTCCCTGAGCTCTTCTGCTCAAGGCTATCGCCCTACCCCCTGAGACATAGCACCATTTCCAATTTTCTTTTTTTTCCCATTTCTGATTTTCTATATCTCATTTATAATGTGATGCAAGTCAGTTTTAGATAACCTAATTGTTGGTATGGAAAAAATCAGTCTAATAAAACTGAGTTGGTATACCCAGACTGATGTTTGATAATAAGACACAGAAAAGGGGGTAATTCTTATGATGCCCAATGAGAGCACCAGATTCTTCTTTCAAATCTGTTCTGTTGCCATCCAAAGAAGGCCTTTACACAGTCTGGTATCAAGAAAGACAAGGGCTTGTGTACATGTATGTGTACACAGGAAGAGAAAGAACGAAGAAGGGGCAGGCAAGTTTAATGAATGAGTAGTGAGCAAGCTATGGCATGACAAAGAAGAGAAGAATCAATGGAAGCTGTGGATGTAGCTCAGTGGTAAAGCTCTTTCCTAGCATGCAGGAGGCACTGTGCTCCATTCATAGCATTGGAAACAAAAGGGCTATGAGAGAACAAGCAACTATTTACAGAAATCAAAGGGTAATGACTATATGAAGAACTTTCAGTTGTTCCAAGGACATGTGGATGATAACAGTCTAAAAATGAAAGCAATAGCCTTACTATGATTCCAGTATGGGACACAACAAGTAATGAAACCTGGGGGAAGATGGCGATGATATAGAAAGAATGCAACTTAGCTTCAGAGTCTCTTGTTTAGAAATCTCTTATGGAAATTTTTTAAATCACTTTCTTAGTGAGGAATAGAGACTTAAGCCAGAAGCTTCATAGTCTATTGACTATATTTATGTTGAACCACGTCTACTATAATCAATGTAACTTTCATCTCAGCATAGATCCAGTCATTCTAAATAAATCCTGAAGTGAGAGTCATAAAATTGAACTTAAGGCAGAAGACAAAGAAACACATAGGTACAAATTAATAGCATGCAAAGCTACATACCAGGGACCGGGAGTTTGGCCTAGTGGTTAAAGTGCTTGCCTAGCATGCATGAAGACCCGGGTTCGATTCCTCGGTACCACATACATAGAAAAAAGCTGGAAGTGGTGCTGAGGCTCAAGTGGTAGAGCTCTAGCCTTGAGAAAGTCCAAGGACAGTGCTCAGGCCCTGAGCTCAAGCCCAGGACTGGCAAAAAAAAGCTACATACCATTAAAGGTTATAAGAAGAAATTAAGGTGATGAGGAGATGCTACATGTTTAGTGACTAGAGAGATGCTATTGTATTGGAAGGTGTGTGAACAGAGACCAGAACAAAGTGGGAGAGCAAACCACACACTGATCTCTAGGCAAAGACAAAAGGCAGTAAAGACAGAAGCATTGGGAGGATTGGTGGGTTTGGAGAATTAGAAGGAAGGGTGTCTAGAGAAGGAGGAACAAAGGACAGCATGATAGAACATGTGATCTGAGATGATTCAAAGTTCTATCATCTTGAAGAGGAAAATCACAAAGCCATGATCAAACTTTTGGATATTATGCCAAGTGAGACCAGAATCTTTAGAAAGCTCGGGGCAGGGGATTATTCTTTAGTAAGTGACGCAGGAGCCCAAGAGCCCAAGAAAGAAGACCAGTTAGCTGGCAACTGCAGTTGACTAGACAACAGAAAATGGGAACACAGACTGGACTAAAGTGATAGAAGCTGAGATGACAAGAAGTGGTCAAATGACATTTATATTCTCAAGGTAAAGAAGCTGCCACTGGAGAAAGAGATGACTCATGAATCATCAGTAGGTTTTTGTCTTTAGCAACTAATTAAAATTGAGGATGCCATTTATTGAAATGGAGAATGCTGTGGCAGTTTTTGGTGAGGGGGGAATCTAGGATCTAGTTTCATACTGACAGAGATCATAAGAGATGAAGCAGAGGGGAGGCTGGGATTAGGGATGCAAATCTGGAAATCAACTGCATGTTGACATTAAGAGAAGTCTCAAAGGAATGATTACACATGGAGAACAGGATGATGGGGATCATTTAATAAAGGAAACAGAATGCCCAGATGGTGAAGCAAGAGGAAAATCACATCTTGTATCCCAACACCATGTGGAGAAACTTTTTTTTTTTTTTTTACAAAAGAAGGAATGTTATAACAGTGATGATGAAAGTTGCAAAGGTCAGTTACGCTGAGATCTGAGAACATTAATTAGGTCTGGTGACATGGAAATCACTGTGAGGGTTGTGATGGCAATACTCTCCATTGGACCAGGTTCAGGAGGTGATATGAAGAGATTATGTGGAGAAAATAATAGACATATTTTATATTTCAAAGGTTTTTTGTGTCAGGAATGGAGAAATGGGGTGCAACTTTAAGAGTCTAAAGGAGTTTCTTTTGTTATTGGTGGTGGTGGCTAGGGCCTGAGTGCTGTCCCTGAGCTTTCTTGCTCAAGGTTAGCACTCTACCACTTTGAGCCACAGGACTACTTCATTTTCTGTTGGTTAACAGGAAATAAAGAGTCTCAATAGATTTTCCTGCCTAGGCTGGCTTTGAACCATGATTCATAGATCTCAACCTCCTGAGTTGCTAGGATTACAGACATGAGCCAATTGGCACCTGGCAAAAGTTATTGTTTTCTTTTTTAAATTACTAAAAATTTACAAGTAGAGGAAAATAGATAAATAAACCTCCACATACCTGTTACCAAGCTTTAACAATTACTGGCATTTGGCCATTATTATTTTTGTTTTAGTTTAATCTGCTTACTGTTTCTAAAAAAAAACCCTAAAAATAATCACAGCCAGGTTCTGGTGGCTCACACTTGTAATACTAGCTATTCAAGAGGATGAGATCTGTGGACTATGGTGAGACTCTTATCTCCAATTAAGTACCAAAAGGTTGGAAGTGAAGCTGTGGTTCAAGTGGCAGAGTACCAGTTTTGAGCAAAAAAGCATAGGAACACTCTCTAGGCTCTGAATTCAAGCCATAAGACTGAAATGGTACCCCTACAAAAAAGCATTACTGATATTATCTTAATTCAGTATAGGAAGACCATGACATGGGAATAATTTCTGACATAAATCCAGAAAAAAAACACAGAAATTCATTGCTTGTGCACATAGTTCATATGCATTGCTTCTTATGAAAGATCAAAATTGCATATGTATATGTAGATGTTTATGTATATGTATGCATATACATATCCTAAAATCTTGATACAGCTTCAAATTGCATAGTCGTAGATTTTTTTTTATTATTTCCAGAAGAAGCCTAAGGCTTCTCACATTGAAGAAAAAAAAGAGGAAAAAGAAACCTTGCCACCACATGTGAATTTAAAAAAAAAAAAAAAAAAAGAAGAGGACCCAACCAATTGTACCGCGACCGGATGGAAGAGCCCAGCTGACACAGCCCAGCTGAGTCTCAGGAAGCTTGGGGTTTACTCCTTTTAACTCAGGAAAGCCTGAACTGTAAGTATTCATTGATTTTTAAAAATGACATAAATGAGCTTTTGTTTTAGTTCAAATTTGATTATATGAGCAAACTGAAACCTGATTTGTGCTGACAAGGCTATTCTGATACCAGCAAATCTTGGCTTTTAGAGCAAACTGCTTGAATGACACTTCTGGATGGATTTCAAATGAAGCTGCTTTTTTTTAGCTACTCTTAAGTTCTTTAGGATTTCACGATCAATATAGTCACATTGTTTATATTGCATTTGTGTAGTATTGAAAAGATTTGCCGATGAACTGGAATCAATTAGCAGTTAGTCTGAGACATTAAATTTTAGTTCTAAGTATATGTGATAGTATAAGTTATCTATAATTTCTTGACTTCATTATGTTGTGTCCATGTCTCAAGTAATGATATTTTGTTGGTTATTGTAATTACCAGACTAACTGAATTGTAAGTTTGACATTTTGGAAGAATAGTAAAAGCAAATAAAATATCCTTGCGTTAATTCATATAACTAAAAATTTAAAATTTGACACCATGAAGTTTAAGAAAAAAGTTAATATTCTACTAATAGTATTACTTTTAAAGTAATATGCTTTCCAATTTTGTTCTATACACAGCCATTAATGAACTATTTGAAGGATGGCCTGAATAGATTTGATCATTACTGAGTCAAATTAAATACAGTGAAAGAAAGATTGCTACTGTCATCAAATAGGTAGGTAAATCAACATAGCAATATACTGTTTATATAAAAATGCCTAAATTGCAATCTAAACTCTTCTGCTTATTTGGAGCCACTGACAAAAACATTGGGATGGGGAAGATGGTGGCCATGAGAGGGTTGTAGTCACTAACACAGCATGGAAAACTTAGTTATGGCATTTGCCAAGTTATAAACACTATGTACTGAATGTGATCATATCAATATCTAATATATGTTTCACAAGTAAGGTCTACTTAGTCCATTATATGGACTTATCTTCAGTGGCAATTTCTTCACATATCAAACAAGTAGTTTTTGAAATATTAATAAATGACCACAAGAACAGTGACATTGTAATGCCCCAAGGACATGAAAGCCAGCCACTATGTTTAAAACAGAATCTAATCTGCTGATTCATGAAAAATTGAATGCTAATAATATAATACAGGGTAGTACCTGATATGCTATGACTATGAAAACAAATGCACTGCTTTTGCTTTATGCTGTTCAAGCTTGAGACCAAACAAAGCTAGCAAACTTTATGACTGGACTTGTCCAACAATTATCATTTTACTTGTAGATTAGGGCTGAGGAAAATAGTTTCAGTTCTGGGAACATCTTGAATGTGGCTATCTGGCCTAGAAGAAAGCTTGATAAGATATGCTTTGAGAGGCGCACTAAAAATTCAGATGATTTGTGATTCTGTAAACTCTGGATTTATTTACTTAATGAACATAGAGGATAACACTACACTTCTAAAGAAGCATAACTAAATGGCCTAATCGTTCTTAAAATACTAAGGTGGATAATGTCAAAGGAATCAAGCCAAAATACTACTAAATGAGGAAATAGTGATCAGATGTAGTAAGGAGTAAAATTTCATGAAAAGGATCATGAACTCTCAGTCAGATCTAGGAGTCCTAACTTGGGACTCTGCCATTTAAGAGCTATGTGGCAGTGGGTTCACTGACTCTTGTAATTACTTTAAAGGTTACAGATGTGTTTGGCCATTTAGTTCAGAGATTCAATTCTAACTGTACTTTAGACGCTATTAAAGGAAACTAGACCCCGGGGCCCATTCCAGACCAATTACATTGGAATATATGGTGAAGGAGCCAGGCATTGATGCCTTTAAAAGCCTTCAAGGAGACGATATGGCCAGAATTGAGCACTAGCGAGAATCCCTTCCACAAAGTGTCCAATTGGTAACCTTGAAAATCTCCAGAGGTATGGTATCTATTGACTTACAAGATACATTGTATTCTAAGAATGTCCTCAGAATAAGACAATATCTGCTCTGCCAGTTGTTTCCTTCTTCCTTTCTCCTCCTTCTCTTTTTGCTACAGCACTAGGAACTAAACTTAGGTCTCTGAACTCTTATGTTTGAACCATATACCTCCATCCTCTTTTTCTGTTAGTTATTTTCTTGCTAAGGTCTCACTTTATGCCCAAATTGGCCTGGACTATGGCTTGTACTTGTGCTTCCCATGTCACAGCCACTGTACCCAGCCATTGTGCTTTTCCCTATAGCTGGAATAATGCGCATGTACCAGTGTCATTGGCTGAGCTAGTCTCGTGAACTTCTTTTTGCCCAGGCTGGCCTTGAGCTGCAATGCTCCAATCTCTGCCTTCCAAATAGCTAGAATTACAGTCTTCAGCCACCACATCCAGCTCCTGTGAAGTGCTCAGGGTAAGTTGCTTCTATGACATGATTTGAGCTCTTCTTCCATTTAGCCTATGGCCTTTTCAAAGTGAGCTTCTGAGGGTGAGCAAACACAACACTCCTGGGAAGACCCAGAACCTGATCAGCGGTAACAAAGTTCATGTAAGAAGACACTGTACCTCCACAAATGTGATCAAAGTAATGGTTAATTTTTGTGGAAGCTGCTGTCAAACTGCTGATACAGTAAATACAGATTTTTTTTCTCAAGTAGCTAAAGCCTTTCTAGTACTTGTACATTTTAAGAGCCACATGTAAAACCTTACATATAGTTCTACCAAGTTCCCTCTCTCACGCAACAATACTTACTGTCCTAAGCAATGGGTATAAAGAAGCAAACCAAACAGATTTGATTCTTAATGCCAAGGAGGTTTAAAATCTAGCACAGAGGGAAAAAAAGACACTATTTACATATCTTTCTAATCATTTCACCTACCCAAACACTCAAAGTCACCTTACTCCTTGGGTCTCAATCCCTTTTTACTGGTGGGTAGGATGTTTCTACCTGAGCCTTAGCTTCACTGGCCAATGCAACCAACTCACCTCCTTTTTCTCTTCCTTGCAATGCAAAATGCTTTTAAGTTTAATTTTTTGGCAGCCTGCCAATCTTCCTTGTTGTCCTTTCCTTTTAGGTTATCAAATCACAAGAAACATGCCTGGGTGTTTCAACAAACTTTGCAAAATCTGTTTGCCTGCAGTTGAAATACAGAACAGCCAAGCCACAGTTCTTTTTTCCTACATTAGTGTCCCTTTCCCCATCTCCCTCACTGGCCTACACTGTCGAAGCCTAAACTGTGGAGACAGGCTCTCACCAGGGTTGTCAGAACTTCCTTTTCATTAGCCACTTTCACTTCCTCAAAATCCAATCCCTCCTTGCTTTCTACCTGAATGCTATCCTCTACCCAGTTTCTTCTAAATCAAATTACAAAAGGGTAGGAAGAAAGAAACAAAACAAAAAGGCTACATTTTTCTGAAGTTTGTCTCTGTTTATGAACACTGATGCAAAACATTATAGTAATTAAGTTCTGCTTTACATTATAATAAATTACTATTTATTATTATTATCATTATTTTTATTACATTTATACCAGTAACAACGCTTGAACAGGGCCTCATATTCTCAACTTGGCTTTTTCCACTGATAACTGGGTGATCGACAACTTCAACCACACTTCCAGACCTGTACTTTCTTGGTTATTTTGGAAATGGAATCTTGAGGACTGGCTTCATGCTATGATCCTCAGATCTCAGCCTCCTCAATAGCTAAGTATATAGGCATGAATCATTGCTACCCGTCCTGCTTCTGATTTATATAACTGCATTCAGGATTTGAATGCATATTCCTATGAAAATATTTACAGAGAGCAAGAGGTATATTCACATTTGTTTTTCAAACATTATGGAAGTGTAAGAAATTTACTAAAATGAGATTAATTAACAGAGGTTTTATAAAACTAATTTTGGCAGTTCTGGATATAGAACCCAGGACCTTATAAAAAGCTAGAGAAGCACTCTACCACTGAATTATACCCCCAGTCCCAAGCCAATTTGTATTAGCTCTTCATTAAATGCAAGGATTAGGTTCTTCAAACACATATTTTCATAATGAAATAACAGGCCTCGAAAATTTGTCTTTGATCACATAGTTATGTTTGATTCTGAAATCACATCTGTCTTTATGTTCTATCTGTTGAGAGGTCTCTGTAGGGAAACAGGGCAGTTGTTATAAGAAAGGTATGTCATGAGAAAGAGTATCAATGTTTGTGAAGTTATGCACCTTTTATCTGGTGAATATAATGTAACCCTTCTATTAATCACAATAAAAAATCTTTTTTCAAAAAAAAAGGGTATATGGGGACTGGATTGGGAGTTTGGCCTAGTAGTAGAGTGCTTAACTAGCATGCACGAAGGCCCTGGATTCGATTTCTCATTAGCACATAAACAGAAAAAAGCCAGAAGTGGTGCTGTGGCTCAAGTGGTAGAGCTCCAGCCTTGAGAAAGCCCAAGGCTCCGAATTCAAGGCCTAGGACTGGAAAATAAAAAAGGTATGTGCTGAGATCTGCTGGGATCTCTCTTTTGTCTTCTAGCTGTTCATGACAGATTTTCAAACTGAGTTCTTCACAGCAGCCCAGTGCCTAGTTAACAAGTAGCACTGAGAATATTCTCTACTGCCATGATCAAGTAAAATTAATGTACTATTTCTTAGAAGGTTCTACCAAGAGTCTTAAATTATATAACCCAGGGTATGTTTAAGAATCAATCTGTTACTTTCAAAAATCTTGGCCTGGGAGTTTGGCCTAGTGGTGGAGTGCTTGCCTAGCATGCACAGAGACCAGGGTTCGATTCCTCGGTACTATCACATACATATAAAAAGCCAAAAGTGGTGTTGTGGCTCAAGTGGTAGAGCTCTAGCCTTGAGAAAAGCAAAGGCCAGTGTTCAGGTCCTGCGTTCAAGCCAGGACTGGCAAAAAAGTCTTGTATCAGAAGTCCTGTTTTCAATGTGCATTTTTATCCCATGCTTCTACGTCAGGAGTAGCTCTGTGGCTGCTGCTTGTTAGGATGCTTTTTTTATTTTCTTGAGTAGGTCATTGGGCTTGAACTCTGGGCCTTGGCCCTGTCATTGAGCTCTTCAGTTCAAGGCTATCACTCTACCACTTGAGCCATAGGGCCACTTCTGGTTTTTGGTGGTTAATTAAGAGATAAGAGGCTCATGGACTTTCATGCCTAGGCTGGCTTTGAATCCCAATCTTTAGATCTCAGCCTCCTGAGTAACTAGGATTACAGGCATGGGTTCTTTCTTTTTTCTTAAACATTGTTCCAAGAGTCTATGTAAGAAGCAGGGTGCTGGCTCTCATGGTCTGTCACATAATAACGGTATGTTCTTGTAGGCAAATGATTTTAATCTCCCATACTTGGTGTTCGGCAGAGAAAGAAGAAAGAACTCTCTTCTTTATTCTCACTGTGGAATGAGAGATCAGCAAAGTTTATCTGCCGTACACTATGTGGCAACATCCACCGCAATGAATAAATGCCACAGATGAGGGAAACTGATGCTTATCTTTGAAAAATATGAGCTGCCATTTCTTCTTACCTCCCATTCATACCTGTAAACAACTTCCTTAAGGAAGTTCAGTTATTTTCATGTGACAAATAAAACCAATCTGCAACACATACCACACAGCTAGGAAAGGTTACAGTAAGATATTCTCAGAGATCCTACTGTATTTACTGAGGGTTTTGTAATAAAGTAATACTACTGCATACATGGTGTACATGTCCAAATGGTAGAAGGTGGGATAAAAGTAAAGTGTCTCACAATGTCTGAAGTCATTCATTATTCATGCTTTGAGTTAAAGTAGCTGTTATTAACAATTGACACAATAGCTTGCATTCTGTTGCAGGAAAAAAATATCTGGAGACATAAGGACTACCACAAGGAAGAATCCATTTAGCACCTTATTTTGACCAGCACAGAAGACAGCCAGTGAGAAGTCACAGTACAACAATGACAACTACTTCAGTTGGAAGCTGGCCTTGCTCTTCCCATAGAATGCACTTTCTAACTAATTACACCGATCAAGTCTCAAGAAACTTCTCAGGAACCCTAAATGATACTGATACTAGCTGTCCCATGGATGAAAAATTATTATCTAATGTATTAGCAACATTTTACTCTATTATCTTCATTGTGGGACTTGTTGGGAACATAATTGCCCTCTACGTATTTCTGGGTATACACCGCAAAAGAAATTCCATTCAAATCTACCTACTTAATGTGGCCATTGCAGACCTTCTACTTATTTTCTGCCTTCCTTTTCGAATAATGTATCACATTAACCGAAACAAATGGACACTAGGTGTGATTATTTGCAAGGTTGTGGGAACATTATTTTACATGAATATGTATATTAGCATTATTTTGCTTGGATTCATCAGTTTGGATCGCTACATAAAAATTAATCGGTCTATACAGCAACGGAGGGCAATAACGACCAAACAAAGTATTTACATTTGCTGTATAGTATGGACAGTTGCTCTAACTGGATTTTTCACTATGATTATTTTAACACTTAAGAAAGAAGGGCACAATTCTACAATGTGTTTCCATTATAGAGATAGGCAAAATGCAAAAGGAGAAGCCATTTTTAACTTCATTCTTGTGGTAATGTTCTGGCTTATTTTCTTACTAATAATTCTCTCATATATTAAGATTGGCAAGAATCTACTGAGAATTTATAAGAGGAGATCAAAATTTCCTAATTCTGGTAAATATGCCACTACTGCTCGGAATTCATTTATTGTTCTGATCATTTTTACTATATGTTTTGTCCCCTATCATGTCTTTCGATTTATCTACATTTTTTCACAGATTAATGCATCACCTTGCTATTGGAAAGAAATTGTTCATAAAACCAATGAGATCATCCTAGTTCTTTCATCTTTTAATAGTTGCTTGGATCCAGTTATGTATTTCCTGATGTCCAGTAATATTCGCAAAATAATGTGTCAACTTCTTTTCAGAAGATTTCAAGGTGAAGCAAGCAGAAGCGAAAGTACTTCAGAGTTTAAACCAGGCTATTCCTTGCATGATACATCTGTGGCAGCTAAAGTGCAGTTCAACTCTAGAAACACCTGATGCCAGCATAGTAAAAAAAAAAATAGAATCCAGCATCTTTATGCCTTGAAGATTTGAAATGTGATGAATTGAATAGCCATTGAATTTATGAAATGCACATCTCCTCAAAGCTCCTTATGTATGTGATATTTCATTTGCTTTATTGTAAGAAAGTTCCAGGCAAAGAGAAGCTTACACTCATCACTAGATTTTAAACCTGTACGTAAAAACTCAAAATATATTGGTACGCTAACACTCTTAACATGAATTAAAAAGGTATGTGAAATTCATGGCTTTAACAACAAAATTAAAGGAAATGCCAATATTTCTCAGTTACTAAATGTAGTTACTAATATCAACCACTTAGTATTAATTTTAAAGTATATTTGAAAGTAAAATGACTCATGAATTTATGTGAAATGTCAAAAAAAAGTATCTAGGCCAGGTTCTAGTAGCTGTAGTCCTAGCTAATAAAGAGGCTGAGATCTGAGGATCAAAATTCAAAGCCAGCCTAGGTAGGAAAAATCTGTGTGATTTTATCTCCAATTAGCTCTCGGGAGAACCAGAAATAGACCTGTGGCACAAGTGGTAGAGAGCTAGACTTGAGGGGTGGGGGAAGGTCAGGGACAGGGCCCAGCCTCTGAACTCAAGCCCAGGACTGGCATACACACAAAACTTATCTATGTTCATTTGTCATTTAAAAGGCTTGTATAATTTGCTACTGTATTTATTTGTCTAAATCTCTATTAACAGAAAGAATAATAAAATTCTAATAAAAAGATATTACTCAGTATTATTGCTTAATAAAAATTTAAATACTGTACAGGAAAAATTAAACAGAGACATAGAGAAATTGAGCCTTACTAGTTGAGTGCAGGTGGCTCATGCCTGTAATCCTAGCTACTCAGATGGGCACAAGCAACAACAACAACAACAGTAACAACAAAAACAAAATCCCTTGCGCCTTACTTACAATAGACTTAGAAACAATTCAGTCTAGGGACACGTTGAAAGAGGGAAATAAAAGATGTGCACATTTTGTGATCCAGCACAGCTAGAATGCTTCTTAAAACTGAAATAGAAGCTGGGCATGGTGGCTTACATCTGTAATCCTAGCTACTCAGGAGGCTGAGATCTGAGGATCACGGTTCAAAGCCAGGCTTGACACTAAAGTCCGAGAGACTCTTATTTGCAATTAGCCACTAGAAAACTGAAAGTGGTACTGTGGCTCAAAGGTTAGGATGGTAGCCTTGAGATGAAGAGCTCAGGGACAGCACCCAGGCCTAGAGTTCAAGCCCCGCAACCGCCAAAAAAATTCCCAAAAAACAAAAACAAAAAAACCCCTAAACAACAAAAACAACAAAAAGCTGAAGTTGTGCTTTCTGAGAAATCCATGTTAAAAAGCAGAAAGATTTTTGTTAGGGCTGAAGGTATTTTATTATCATTTTTTGAAAGTCCTAGGCCTTGAGTTCAGGGCCTCAGCATTGTCCTTGGGCTTCTCAAGGCTAGAGCTCTACCACTTGAGCCACAGGACCACTTCTGGCTTTTTTCTATGCATGTGGTACCAAGAAATCAAACCCGGGTCTTCATTCTGCTAGGCAAGCACTCTACCACTAGGCCAAACTCCTGGCCTGAAGGTATTGTATTAAGAGCTGTCTTGTATATGATTAGGATTTGTTAACCATATTTCAGTAGGTGCCTATAACTAATTGAATAAACAATAGATGTAAGATAAAAGTTTAGAAATGAAACATTTGAGGAAAAAACTGAAACTTGGCAAAAAATTGTAAGTTTCAGAAGAATGTAATAAATTTATTTTTATCATTTTTGCCTGACAATGTTAACAAATGACATTCAGCACTGCTGTGTGTGTGTAAATAATGAAAATTTAAATTACATTATAGGTGAAACACTTTTAGTTCTACAACTCTTTGTACTAAATATGCAGTATAAATGGTTAAACTATATGATGTTAAGTATTAGTTTTAATGACCATTAAATAATGACTAAATAAATTAAATAATTAGTTTTAATGACCATTAATATAAATATGAATATACTCATAATTCTGAAAGTGATCCGATCTTGGCTGAGTGCTGGTGGCTCAGGCCTACAATCCTAACTACTCAGAAGGCTGAGATTTGAGAATGACAATTCGAGGCAAGCTCAGGCAAGAAATTCTTTGATATTCTTATTTCCAATTAGCTATCAAAAAGCTGGAAATGGAGCTATGGCTCAAGTGGCAGAGCACTAGGCTTGAGAAAAATAGCTCAGGGACAGTATCCAGGTCTGAGTTCAAGCCCTAAGATTGGCTTGTGTGTGTGAACAGATACACTTACACAGACACATACACAGACACACACACACATACACACACACACCATAATATTTGCAATAAATTTTGGCAAAAGTTAATCTACCTGTGGTTTCATATTGAAGCATGGACAGAAACTTCTCTTAGAAAATGCCTTTTAGGTAAACTGAATCCTGAGATTGCTTCTAAATTTTTAGGAAAATATGCTAGAGATTCAGCAAATTTAGAGCTATTTATTATATATGATGTTTTCTTTTTTGCTGAACATTGGTATATGCAAATAAAAAGCACTATTCATAACCCTACCAACCCAAGGTTTAGTTCTAGAAGCATACAGAAGGAAATTTAGAAGTATATATGTATCCTCACTTAGCAAAATATCTTCAGAACAATTTCTTTTTTTGCCAGTGCTGGGCTTGATCTTAGGGCCTGAGCACTGTCCTTCAGCTTTCTCTCTCAAGGCTAGCACTCTACCACTTGAGCCACAGCACCACTTCTAACTTTTCTATGTATGTGGAACCAAGAAATCTAACTCAGATCTTCGTGAATGCTAGGCAAGCACTCTACCACCAGGCCAAACTCCCGGGCCTGGTTTCTAAATACAATGTCACATATGCCAAAGCAAACGAGTGCAAAACCAGTGAGACAGCGGTACTCAATGCTGAGTGTTGCTGTAAATTTAGGAAAGGGATTCTATGCAAAACCAGGTTGGAAGATGGTTTAATTTGTATGATTCTATAAAAGTTTTATTTTTCAACTTTAAAAATCATTTAGATTAATCTTGCTAATACAAAAGTAAAACTAATAATTAAGCAAAACCACTGAAAAGTATCCACAAGAGAAAAAGAACATGAAATTGTTTTTTTCAACAGGCAACCTGGACACTGCAGAAATTTATCAATGAGCTAATTATTTTAAGCAATCTGAAGTACAAATCGAGCATCCCTTATGTGAAAGACTGCAATCCAAAATGCTTTTAAAGCTGTAATGTTGGGAGTGTTGCCTAGTTGTAGAGTGCTTGCCTTGCAAGCACAAAGCCTTGGATTCTTTGGTAACCCCCGCCCCCACAAAGCTGGAAATGGCACAATGGCTTAAGTGAAAGAACACTAGCCTTGAGCAAAAAGTGTCCAAGGACAGTGCCCAGGTCCTGAGTTCATGTCCCAGGACTGGCAAAAATATTCTGTAATATTTTCAAGTTTTAGACTTTTGGCTTAGGGATGTTAAATCTGTAGCGCCTATGCAGAAATTCCAAAATCAGAAAAATTCCAAATCTGAAACATTTTATTCTAAGTACTACATACTTAACCTGGCAAGAAAAACTGATACTACCAGATATTAAAATATATTTCTAGCTTTTAATAAGGAAAACATTGGGGAATAGTAACAAGACAAATTATCAGTAAAACCCAATATGCATCTCTAAGTAGCCCTTGGACAGTGAGGATATGTCATGTGAATGACTCAGAATAGAAGGGCCGGGAAGAGAATATGTCATGTGAATGATTCAAAATAGTAGAACCAGGAAAATGCTGGGGGGAGGCCTAAGGTTCCATTAGTCATAATGTGCTTGACTTTTTCAAAGATGAGGTAAAGTGTAGTTTTGAAAAGCTTTCTGGGGGACTCCAAGATAATATCCTCCCTGAGAAAATCAATCACCAAAAATAGAGGAAACATCCCCCAAAATGACAGGAGGGATGGGTTAAGTAATGCTTTAAGATAAAAAGTCAATTTAAAGCTTTATCTTGTATCACACCAAAACAATTAGAATTAAAAGTTCAATGTGAGCAAGGAGACAATGACAAGATGCAAGTAGTAGGTAGGTGCCTGTCTTCTGTAGATGGTTAAGAATTTTGTCCTCATGAAACAACAGACTCTCTACAGATAGAAGTCAATAGAAAAGACTTAGATATTTAGTCAAAAGCAAGAAGCTAAAAAAGAAGCAAAAGCACAAAGCAAAAAAAATATTAACAATCGATATAACACTTAGTAGAGAACCTTTCATGTCCTGCAGCAACAAATACCATATAAATGTGTTGAGAAGCTTGTATTTTTGGACCAGAAGAAAGCACTTGGAAGTTTGACTCTCTGAATTTACATCAACTCAAGTGAGAGAGAAACTATAGTACACTCCCAAGTTGGCTTTTCAGTGTTTTTTGTCATAGTTGAGTGGATCAGCTATTTGGGGATGAAAGACTTGTTGGACTGGTTGGGTGGTTGTTAGCAGTAAGCGTGGACCAGGCAAGAAGGTACAAGGTTTGTCCTGAACTTCTGTTCTCTTATTTCTAGCTTCCAAGTTCATATGCAATAGAATGCGAGGTAAAGCAAGCATTTATTTGCTTTTCATTGTGTTAAGTGCTTCAGCACCTCATTTAGTCCTCACTGTCCTGTGATGCAAGCAGTAGGTGGATTTGTTGTTGGAAGAATACAACTTGGTGAGCTTCTATTCCATAGACATTGTTTCCGCTGAAAAAATGCTTTTCATTTGTGTCTCCTATCCAATCACAATCACAATGGTGATCACTGAGATGTCTTTAAAATTTTTTTTGCCAGTCTCAGGGCTTGAACTGAGGGCTTTCTCAAGGCTAGAGCTATACCACTTGAGCCAGAGCACCACTTCTGTTTTTTCTGTGTATGTGGTACAGAGGAATCGAACCCAGGTCTTTGTGCATGCTAAGTGAGCACTCTACCATTAGGCCAAATTCCTAGCCCCTCTGTCTTTTGTATGCTTAAGTTTCCATTAATATGTATTGGGGGAAAAATGTGTTGTTTATAATTTATCCAAATTGTAAGATGTCGATTAATCCAATAACATTATGTGCATGAATAGAAAATGCACAATGATAGAAAGAAGGACATCGCCCCATTTGTAAGGAAATGGAAAGACCTAGAAAAAATTATATTAAGTGAAGTAAGCCAGACTCAAAGGAACATAGGCTCAATGGTTTCCCTCATTTGTCATTTGGGCTCTCCTAGCAGAGATTTACAATAGAGCAAAACCTAGGCCATATAGTATGACACTAAATGAAAGGCCCTCCAGGATATAGAAACAAAAGTCATATAATGAGTGATTGTTGTCCTTAATGTACTATGTTATCTCTCATCTCTTTTGCTGTTCCTTGGTTATCTTATATTGTTACAGTATTTTACCTTGTTATCTGATATATTTTATATATGCTTATTTGGTTATTTGAAATCGGATAGGGAAGGGGGGAACAAGATGAGGAGTGGGGGTGGGGCAGGGGAGGGAAATGGGGACCAAGACATGATAAAGAGTATCATTGTTTGTGAAATAATGCACCTTCTCTCTGGTGAATATAATGTAACCCTTTTATTAATTACAATAAAATATATGAAAAAAAGAAAAAGCACAATGAAACCTCTTGGTATGACAATATATGTTTAAAAAATCTATGCATTGTTAAGACATTTGGGTCCTCTGAAAGCCTTTCATGAGGGAACACGAAAGATAATCTAGCACAAATGCATATGGGTGGAATAGAAGACAAAAATTGAAATCAAACTAGAGTATCTTACTCTAATTAGTTTTGTTCTTAGACCATGAAAACCATAAAGAACTATCATAAGATGAGCTCTGGGAAAAGTCTCCAATTATTATTTGGATGCAGATGTTGGTGCATAAAATATCTTGCTCTAATAAGCAAGTTATTTCAGTATGGAAATCTCAAACAAACATTTTTTGAAGAAATAAAATATTTCAAAGCTATAAAAGAGAGAAAAAAACCCACAAAAATAGGCAGCTAAGTACCTATCACCCCAAATTGAATAAATACTAAAGTTTAGCCTTAAACATTTTCTCACCCATCATGTACTCAGTCAGCTCAAGGTTTACCTCACAGTATCCCCCCTCGCTTTGTAAACTGGCATATTATCATTCTGATATATACTTTTGTGCTCTTGTAACATATATGTATATGTATAAATATGCATAACAATATGCATTTTGTTTTAAAAATTTATAGCTTCATCTTACTATTCTATCCCTTTGCAACTTTTCTTTCTTTTCTTTTTTTGTTTTGGTTGGTTGTGGGGCTTGAGCTCAGGGCCTAGACACTGTCCTTGAGCTCTTTTGCTTAAGGCTAGTACTCTACTATTTTGAGTTGTAGCTCTATTTCTGGTTTCCTGGTGGTTAATTGGAGATAAGCATCTCCTGGTATTTCCTGCTCTGTCTTGATTTGGACTGTGATCCTCAGATCTCAGCCTCCTGAGTAGCTAGTGTCCAGCTGCGACTTTATTTTATCAAATTACATTTATCTATGTTGCCTTATTTGTTCATTTCCATTGCTGCAGTGTTTCACTGCATGAATAAAGAACAGTGTGTTTCTTAATTTCCCCTACCAGTGGATACTTAGGTTGTTTCCACTTTTGCCACTCTTAGAAACCACACTCAAGTGATTTTATTTTCTGTATTCCCTGGGCCATGTGTGTCTGTGGTGTCTGCTTTGTTCAAGTGTATGCACTTCTTTAGCTTGGCTTGGTTTTGACAAATTGATTTCCAAGGTGACTTTCCTATTTACATACCCATTCCACATCTGGTGGACACAAATGAGCTGTTCTTTATCCATATTCTCACTAATGCTTGGTTTTATCACACACTAATTTCTGTTAGTCTGATAGTGTAAAATGGCATCTCCTTGTGATTTCCACTTGATTTTCCTTCATATCCACATCTTTCCTTTTTTTGTTTTTTCCAGAACTTCCTATCCTTTAATTTGGGGTGGGGGGACTGGTGAATGTAGGGCCTGGGCACTGTCTTAGAGCTTTTTATTTTATTTTTTTTTGCTCAAAACTCACACTCTACTACCACTTAAGCCATAGCTCTACTTCCAGCTTTTTTTTTTTTTGATAATTGGGTATATGGGTCGGATGGAATTTGCGGGTCAAGCTAGCTTTGAACCGCAATCCTCGGATCTCATTCTCCTAGTTAGATAGGATTAAAGATCAGAGTCATCATTGCCCAGCAATTTTTTAGTTTTTATCTTTGGGTTCCACCTTATCTTTATTTCTTTTTTTTTAAAAAAACAAATTGTTGATGCAGTTCATTATATATTTGGACCTTAATCCTTTCTTGTTTATGTGAGCTAGAAGTAACTTCTACAAATAAGTGCTTATCTTTTACTTTACTGATGGTTTGTTTTGCCAGGCACACCGTAAGCAAAACAAAACAGTTTTCTAATCAGTGAGCCTAGATAAACACAGATCATTTACTATTCCTCAGGGATTAAAGAATTTATAAATGAAATTATCTTTTTTGTTGTTGTTGCTGTATTAGAATTTGAGCTCAGGGCCTCACACTTATTTAAGATAGGGTGTCACTCTACCACTTAAGCGATGTCTCTAATCTTAACTTTTGCTGGTTATACTGGAGACAGTCTAGCTAAATTTTTTGCCTGGCTTGGCCTCCATATCTCAGCTTCTTGAGTAGTTAGGATTATAGGTATGAACCTGTGCCCAGCTTTAGTTGACAGTGTAGGACTGGAGGCATAGCCTAGTTGTAGATTATCTCTCTAATAAGTATGATACCCTAAGTTCAAACCTCAGTACCACCAAATTAAAAAAAATTAGACAGCTTAGCATTTCAGCTATGAATAATGCAAATATGAAAATATATGTTTTCTGAGTGTTAAAACTATGAAACCCCCAAACCTGTGTACAGATGTGTAAAAGTCTGAGGCAGGATGCCTCATAATGGAACAGATGACCTCGTTAAGTGTATTAACATTTTAAAGAAAATAACTGGCTGTTCATTAGTAGGTAAAGGAAAATCCAGGAGGCAAATGACAGAAATGAGAGGAGGTTTGGTCACAAGGCCAGCTAGGGGTAAAAAAGTTATAGATTCCATCTTAATCAACAAGCCAGGGGTTGTATCATATGGCTGTAAACTTAGCTATAAGGGAGGCAAAGGCAGAAGTCTGATGCTCCTAGACCAAAGCTAACCTAGGCAAAAATTTGAGACTTTGTCTGAAAAATAACCAACTGGTTGGTATTTTGAGATTGATATTTCTAGTAGTTTCTATAAATATGTCTGCTTAAAGAAAAAAAAGGTCTATTGGCGTGACTCACGTGATTGAGTGTCTGCCTAGTAAGTGAGAAGCCACCCATTCACTACCAATACTATCAAAGAAGGGGGGACTAAATGAGTTATGAAGTGGCTGAGGGTATAGTCCAGTGGTAGAGCATGGAAGAAGCCATGGGTTTGAAGCCAGCATGGAAACAACAGCAAAAAGATCAACAGACACGTCCTACAAGTAGGAATCATTCACTATGTTTAGCCAACCATTCAAATGCCAAGAAAAGGACAGAAAAAATACACAAAATGAAATGGGCAGAGGGTTGAAGGAAATATCAGACCTAGGGAGACACAGAGGGTTTGGAACAAATGAAGTAGAAGCAACTCCAAAAGGGTAATTCAGAACTAGTATTAATTCATAATAGCAATGTCCAGTTCAGGAGAGGCAGCAAGTTTGTTCCATTTCACACTAGATGGACTCCTACTCTGAAACTTGAGCAAATGGAAGAAGAATGTGTGGGCACCTGTTGAGATGGTGGAAGGAGATCTGTGAATGCACAGCCCATCCTTGGCTTTGTTCTGTGTAATCAAGTGTGGCCTGTTGGTCATCATTGCGAAATGGGGACAAGATATCGCTACCTTGGTAGCATGAACTAAGAAGGGAATGCTCTCACTGTACCATGTCCTCTTTTCAATTTGTGTCCAGTAGCAAGTTTTTAAACCAGAAGTTCTTCATGTCTTCCATGAATACTGCTGGTGTAGCGGTTACATAGCCAGTTCCTTTCTGACAGTTCCTTTCTACATTTCCTGCCTCTTCTGGTCTCTTGTTAATTATGGAGGTTTTCTAGCATCTGTGGCCCCTGCTTTTTTCCATTCCCGTACTCAGCAGTATCTCTTTCTCTTCCCCAATTCAGTTTTTTTCTATTTCCTTTTCTCTTTTAAACACCTTTCTCATAATGTAGTACTTTCTTTTCTTCTGCCCCCCTTTAGAAGCAGAAATGCTCCATATCTATGTGGAAATTCAGTTTGTACTCAAAAGAAAAAAAAAGCTGTTTCAAAAACAACCACGTTCAGCTGGTTGCAAAGGGAACTGACAGGTTTGCATGCATGTTCATATTCAGTTCCCCTTTGTGGCCAGTGAGGCTTGAAAAACACAGGAACACATAGGGTCAGCTTTTGTGGGTATAGATTACAGGGTTCCAGATATCTCTTGCAAAGAGGGAGAAGACACAGCTAAGTAAATAAATGTGAAACTTATAGACGAATAATTTGGCATTTATGATCCCGAAGATATTGAATTCTTGAGTAATGAGTATAGCCTAGCAGGATATGGTAGAAAGTGTCATGATCATTTTGATCATCTTTTATATGCTTTCAGACTGTAGTGTTGATGATACTAATGAATTTACTCAAGTCTCAGATTCGATCATAAACTGTTGGAAGTAGCAGAGGCAAAATTCTAGTTTCACTAAAAAGTAGATTAATGTTCTGGAAACATAACAGAAAAGGAGAGGCCCTTTACAGTGGATAAAATACACAAAGGACATAGCATGAATTCAGGATACATTAATATGCCTGTCCACAAAAGAACCAAAACAACGCAGTAGCTTCAAGATATAAGAAGGAACCAGTAGGTGTCAATTTGCAGTGTATTACTCAGCTAACAGTGAGTAATTTAGGCATATGTACTTAATTGATCATTAAGGAAAGAGCCAATTCCTTACACTTTTATGAAACAAAAACATAGCAGTCTAGTTAGAATATTAAAATTGTAAACATATTAGAAGAAATGTACTAGATTAGAAGTGGCCCTAAGATCTCTAATACTCCTCTCGTCTCCAGGTAGTCTATTTCCCCATTCTTTGAATCTGGGCAAGTACTGAGATATACTTTGACTGATAAAAATATGGTGGATATTACAGAGATGTGAGCAAGGCTTTAGGAGCCTTTCAGTTGCCAGTTTTTTTCTGGTTGAACCTTGAGACCATCTCACTTCAAATAAATATAGAATAAAAGATTATAGAAAATGATAATCAACTTGCCCTACTACCCCAGGTGCACTCCAGATGTGAGTGAAGACACTTTGTACCATTCTAGCCTCAGCTGAGCTGTCAGATGACTAAATTGTCTGCATGACCTCAGGTGAGACTCATAAAACTGTTCAGCTGAGTCTGGAACAAACTGGACAGTGAATAACTGAATAATTGGGCATTAAAACACCAAGTCTAAAGGTGGTTTGATATGCAGCAACAGATAAATGATGTATATAAGATGTAAATGAAGAAAATATATCTAATGCATTAGTACAAAAGTGATAATGAATATATACAGTTCTTTCTGTTAGTTGTTTGAGGATTATAGAATTTTTAAACAAGAGATAATGCTTTAAATTATTTTACTAGTTGTGTGTGTATATGTGTATGTGTGTGCATGTGTGTGTGTGAGAGAGACAGAGAGAGAGAGACAGAGAGAGAGAGACAGAGACAGAGACAGAGGCAGAGACAGAGACAGCACAGATAGCGGGGCAACTGAAGATTATTTAGTAAAAAAGCATGTGTTCTCAGAGATGAAGCAAGCATATGCTCCCCCTGATGGAGAGAGCTGAACAATGAGGCTAGAGGGAGTGTTTTAAGATCAGCATACGTGTCAGGCTACTAGGAAGAAAGTCAGAATATAAGAAAAAGTTAATTTCTCCTATACTTTCTTCAAAAGTTAAAATACACTCTAAATTAGTTACTAATTATCATTTTCATCATAAGCCTTTAAATATTATTTGACTTTTAAAACTATATCCATCAGCTTTGATTTTTTTTGTCAGTTTGGGGGCTTGAACTCAGGGTCTGGAAGCTGTCCCTGAGTTTTTGTGCTCCAGGCTAGCATTCTACCACTGTGAGCCACAAAGCCACTTCTGGTTTTCTGGTGGAAAATTGGAGGTAACAGTCTCATAGACTTTACTGCCTGGGCTGGCTTTGAACTGTGATCCTGACATCTCAGCCTCTCAAATAATTAAGATTACAAGTGTGAGGCACCAGCACTCATCTGTTTTATTTTTCTTTTGTTTGAAGATGAAAAAGAAACCCCAAAATGGTAGCAAACTTTCACATATTAAAACAACAGACTTTCTTTTTGTCACCAGGATAATTATAGCTGGGAATACTTTTTAGAAATATGGTGATAATCCCTAGTATGAAACAAAACAAGACACTTATACAGGTAGATGAGTGGTACTGGGTTTCATCTTAAAGACAAAAATCCCTTGTCTGTACAACTGCTCTTATTCTATCATATTTAAAGTTATTTTAGCTACTAATATAAAAAGTTAGAATTTTATTACAGTTCAAAGAAACCGCAACAATCCTAAATTCTTCTACTTGCTAACGTTCTATCTGCAGCTTCACAAAAGTTTTAACCAGAGCTGGTAATATACTTCCCCCTACTGGCCAAAGCTCAACCAAAGGGTGCTTAGAGACTGAGACATTGTTAAAACTTAACAAAGGTTTCTTACTCTTTTACTTTTCCCCCCTAGATTATCTTGGAGAAATGAGACTGTAGAGAATTTATTATATAGAAGCTTTAACACTTGGTAGTTTTATTAAAGCAACATATTTTACACTGGTTTTCATTGGGGGAAAAAGGAAGTGGAGGCAACATGAAAAATTTAGTAACTATATACCACATGTAGTGACATTAGGATAATCACAAGAAGAATTGTTTGAAGAAAATCCCTAAAATGACTACTTCTAGTCTATCATATCCCTATCCATCAAACACTACCAAAGATGCAATATTAATAAAAAAATACTCATTCAGGCAAGAATCAACCAACAAATGGCAAAATCTACTGGGTGAAAGGGAAACAATATGTTTAGTCTCAAGATATGACAGTCAGATTACTTACAGATTACAAAGGGATAAGGGTAGCTTCATAGTATAAAGTTGACAGAAATTAACAAATTTCTGGACTGAAATCTGGAAACAGTAATTTTGGTCACTGGTCACTGGGCATACTTGGACATCTGGTTCAAACCAACAAACTGGATTCTATATGTGCTATCATATATAAATGTCAATATAAAGTAGCAGTTAAGAATGTGGGGTCTCTCTAGTACCAGTGGCTCACGCTTGAATCCTAGCTATTCAGGAGGCTAAAATCTGAGGATCGTGGTTTGAAGCCAGCCCAGGCAGGAAAGTACACGAGACTCTTATTTTTAATTAACCACCAATAAGCCAGAAGTGGAGCTGTGGCTCACGTGGTAGCGTATAAGCCTAGAGCAAAAGAGCTCAGGGACAGCACTCAGACTCTGAGTTCAAGCCTCAGGATCAGCATGGCAAAAGACTACTTGGGTCAAACACAGACCTTCCTATATACCAAATGTATTATCATGGTGAGTTATTCATGCTCTATGGGGCTATATCTACCATCTACAGAATAAAAGCATCTATACCTCAGGGCATATCTTACAGATTATATGAATGAAGGTACATGTATATATAAAAGATGTCTGAAATTTCTTCTTATTCATTTTTCTAAGTGTTTCACGCAAAGTTGTTATTTTAGTGTTTGAATAAAAGAAAATATAGACGTCTAGACCAGTATAAGAAGATCTCAAAGAGCTAATTTTTCCTTATCTTCCCTTGACATCTTTCTCCTGCTCCTTTGTTGTGGTGCAGAAGCTTGAATTCAGGGCCTTGACTTGTGCTCTTGTTTAGCTTTCTTGCTCAAGGCTGGTGATCTATTCGTTGAGCCATACCATCAGTCTGACTTTTTGCTGGTTAATTGGAGATACAGTCTCATTGACTTTTCTGCTTGCCTTTTGGCTTTTCTGCTTCAAAAATGAGATGATCCACATCTCAACCTAAGTAGCTAGGATTATAAGCATAAACCACCAGCATTCATAACTTTTCCCATGTTAAATAAGGATACAATATGGCATAGAGAAAAGACTTAGCCTTAAATAAATTAAGCTGGGTAGAGGTGGCTCACGCCTGTAATCTTAGTGACTCAGGGGGCTGAAATCTGAGGTTCATAGTTTAAAGTCAGCTTGGGCAGGAAACTCCATGAGGCTCAGATCCCCAATTAATCACCAGAAAATGCTGTGGCTCAAAGTGGTAGAGTGCTAGCCTTGAAGTGGAAAAAGCTCAAGGGCCGGTCCAGGATCCTAAGTTCAAGCTGCATGACCAACCAAAAAAAAAGATAATTTAAACAAGAAATTCCAAAGAATTTGTAATAAGATGGTCCAGAATCTTTGGTCCTGGAGAAAGACAGGAGAGCGGTAAGAATTCTGGGCACATATGATACCTTTTAAAGGACCTTACTTTCGTTGAGAAGCCACTGCTTCTCAAAACATACAGATGTGTTGGTGTGTGCATGGATACAGATACTTGTATATATGTGTGTATGATGTATATGTGCATGTTCTGTACCTGTGGTAACATAGTGACCCAGATTATTTTTGGAATCTTAGCAAATGCTTTATTTTAGCTTTTTAAAGAACTCCCAGTAAATATTAGTTGGCTCTGAAGCACTGACGTGAACCTAATTTAGCTGACTAAAACATGATACAATTCAAAGTTTGTCTTTAAGGACATTTTTGCTTTAATTAGTGGCTAAAGTTTCTCTCCATCTATGAGCCTACTAATCTTTCTTTCTTTCTTTTTTTTTTTGCCAGTTCTGGGGCTTGAACTCAAGGCCTGGGCTCTGTCCTGGGACACTTTTTGCTCAAGGCTCATGCTCTGCCACTTGCGCCACAGCACCACTTCTGGCCTTTTCTGAGTATGTGATACCAAGGAATTGAACCTAGGGCTCCATGCATGCTAGGCGAGCACTCTAGCACTAAGCGATGCTCCCATCCTGAACCTACTAATTTTTCATTTGCTTCCCAACTGTGACTTTGGAGGTGATCCCAATTCTCATGACCTATGCTTCATCAGCCACAGTGTTTATCACAATATAATTCTAAGGATAATGTCTAGTTCATGAATAGACCTATATAAAAACTCAAAAAGTGCCAGGTGCCAGTGACTCATGCCTGTAATCCTACTTAGGAGGCTGAGATCTGAGGATTGCATTTTGAAGCCAGCCCAGGCAGGAAAATCCATGAGACACTTATGTGCAATATTAGCCATCAAAAAAGCCAGAAGTGGAACTGTGGCTCAAGTGGTAGAGTGCTAGTCTTGAGCACAGGGACAGTAACTAGGCACATGCTCATATACATGCACAGACAAAAGGCAAACTAGGTTAATGAAACTGGGACTATCAGGTCTATGTATGTTTTGTTATGAGGTGTTTTTCTTTTTTTGTAGGTCATGGAGCTTGAACTCAGCCTGTGCTGTCCCTTGAGCCAATCCCCACTTCCCGTTTTCTAGAGGTTAATTGAAGATAAGAATCTCAGGTCCTTTTGTGCCTGGGCTGGCTTTGAACCTTAATCTTCAGAGCTCAGCCTCCTGAGTAGTAGGATTACAGGCGTGAGCAACCACGCCCGCCTAGTTATGAGGTGTTTCTTACAGGCCAGTAAATTCTCTGTGCCACAATAAATGTCCACTCTTTAGAATGTATTCTCTGTTGCTTTTAGTAGTTCTTGAGATGAATATTCCTACTGCATGCTGAAAAATCAGTGCTTGGAAATAAATGGAAGTCCTTTTTGGTGCTCTGAGAAAGGATGGGATGACCATGATTTCATCTTCTTGTAATAGGAGGTAAGGACCAACTGGAAACAGGGTTGTGGCCAGACACCACATCCTGAAGAGAGCAGGTGGCTCAGTGAGCCTTGTAGAAACCACATCCTTCAGTAACAAGGCCGTACTTAAAGGTAACCAATGGCTTGGGAGTACACTGAACTGAATGAGGGTTAACACTGCCCCTGTTTGAGAGAAGTCATTATCTTCACAATGTGATATCATAATATGGATGAAATAAGACATGTCTACTCTTTCTGAACACCAACCTTCCAATGTCTTGAACTCATGACAGGTCAGATGGAACATTTTTAAAAGGCCAATTGTGGCCATTTTAGATGCTAGCTTGGACAGACTAAAATAACTTTGTAATTGAAACACAGAGGTTCAGATATGAATAAGTTTGCCTTGCATCCTCTGGTTTTTAGCTCTGAGGCTAATTGATGGGACCTTAATTTTAACTCCAAGCATTCATTTAACAAATGCACAATGGATACTCACACAAATATCAAGAAAACTTAGCATAAGACATGACGTGAATTAGAGGAAAGTAACATTTGAAGGAGATAGGTCATAAAGGGTCAGAGCAAAAGACACAGATGATCCAGGAAGCAATTAGAACTATTAGTCAAAAGCACTTTGACTTGGCCAAAAGAAGTAGAACTCTGAAGAGGAGAAAGATGGAAAAGATGAATGAGAATGCAAGAAAAGTCCTAGTGACTTGAATAAGGAAAGTCCAAAGGGGCCACCTTTTAAGAAGAATTTTGCAACATACTCTATTAATAACTCTTGAAAAGTCTCCCTGACAAAATTATTTTGCTAGTCTAGTATTCTGACATTTCTTTTCTGTTCATTTCTTTTTTTGTGGGTCATGGGGCTTGAGCTCAGCCTGGGTGCTGTCCCTGAGCTCTTCAGCTCAAGGCTACCACCCTACCCTTGAGCCAAGACTCACTTTCCATTTTCTGGAGGTTAATTGAAGATAAGAGTCTCAGGTCCTTTTGTGCCTGGGCTGACTTTGAACCTTGATCCTCAGATCTTAGCCTCCTGAATAGCTATGATTATAGGCATGAGCCACCGCACCCCACCTGGCTTATGATACTTCGTTTCTACTAGTTGCAAAAAGACTTCCTAATTTCTTAGAGAAAAGTAAATATAAATTTTCCTTCTATTTCAATTAGAGAACTCAGTATCATTTAAACCACAAAGAATTTATTCTGATATTGCAGCCATAAAAATTAGTGTAATGAAGTTCAGAGCTTTCAAACAGAAAAAAATATGGCCTTGATTTCTTTCATAGTCAGTTTCCACTCTCTCAGACCGAGAACAGGAAACTCCGCCTAGGTGAAGTTAAAAGTACACAAAAACTGGGAACTGGGTGTTAGTGGCTCACACCTGTAATTCTAGCTACTATGGAAGCTGAGATCTGAAGATTGAGGGTCAAAGGCAGCCAAGGCAGAAAAGTCTGGGAGATGCTTATCTCCAATTAACCAGTAAAAATATGGAAGTGGAGGTGTTCAAGTAGTAGAGTGCCAGCCTTTAGCAGAAAAAGCTAAGGAAGAGTGTGAACCTCTGAGTTCAAGCTTCAGTTCCAGCACAAAGAAAACAAAGGCAAACAAAACTGGACTGGATTCTAGTTTACTTGTCATTAGGTTCCCTTGTTGACCTACATGGACAAGCAGTAATTTTTGTTCTCAAAACCAGAGAAAGAAATAAAGCAAATTCACTGGGTGCTATATTAGGTATGCCACTTAGCTTCTGTGAGCCTCAATTTCTGCCCCTTTTCACCAAATGTTCTCTCTCCTTTGCATTCACTAAGCCTGTTTGGACCACTCTGATTCATGGTTTTCTTACTTCTGTTATTCAGAGAGCATCTGAAGTCCGTGGCACACATCATATTCATTTTATTATTAGTCTATAAATTCTTGGCCTGCTTGTGGAATCATCTGGATTTCTAGAGACCATTCATCACTTTTGTGATTCCACATGCTACTAGAAACACTCTGGAAGCACTATTAAATATTGGTTAAGTGAAAGCACTGTTGAAAATATCGACCAGTGAAAATCCAAACAATAGCCAATCTTGGGAGTTGTCCTTTTCAGAGTTACTTGTGCTTCCCCTCTCCCTTTGTCTAACATTCTAAATTTCTAGAGAAAAGCAGTGTCTACCTGATTAAGATGTTAACTGCTAAAAAATTAGTTTTTCAGATTTCCAGGTCCCAGAACATCTGGTGACCTTCAAAATAACATGAGGATGGACAATGCACTTCTTGTTCTTTTAGTCCTGTGTATCTAACACAAATCATACAAACTTGCAAACATTAAAATTGCAGAAAAGTAGTATATTTGTAACAAGCTCTAGAAGTCAAGGTCTCCTGGGAAGTTTTTGCCAGAGCACACCTGGAAGATGACTAGACATTCTTATTTCCTGTTTGTCTCGCTGCACAGCCTTTCTTTCCTTATAAATTCTTTCCATCTACCTGATTTCTCCATGAAGGGAGCTTTGAGGAGGACAGCTCCTTCTTCAGCTTCTTGGGGTCCAACCGTTGAGTCGATATGTTTTCCTTCTCATTGTCTACTGAGTATTAGCTTTCTAGTGGTAAGCAGACCTTTTGTCTGGTAATAAGAACTGATAAAACTTATCTGTCATTTAGATACTTGGTGTGACAATAACTTTGATGCTTTGGTTCACAGATAGTGAGTATCTGTGGTAGGCAAGTTTCCAAGTTGGCTTCCCTTCAACCACTGAATCAAGCTGGCTCTGAGTGACCAATACAATATTTGCAGAAGTGACAGTGCCCACTTTCAAGGCTAGATTTAAAAAAAAAGCATTGCAGAAATGGACTTGTTCTAATTACTAGCTCTGAGAGGAGGAATTCATGCTGAGAGGACAGATGGTCTTTATGGTCTTGGAAAACTTATATGTTCTTTCTGATCTTCAGGTTTCCTGGACTTTAAAATGAAGGTAGTTATTTCTGAGGCTCTTGTGGAGATTAAATAAGACTTCAATGTAAATGAAGTAACAAAAGTGATGGCATATAGGAAGTTCAGAAATTTGACGGATTAATGGTAATGATATTAAAAGCTGCAGTAGCAGCAACTGGATGAATGTGAGATGTGGAACAAATAGAGAAATCAGCAATGAGTCCTAAGTTTTAAGCCTAAACCAGTGAAAGGATGATCATTTACTGAATTTGAGAACAAAGGTGAAAAGTAAGCACACTGGACTAACGATGTTTAGACCCCAACATGTAATATTAAAACTACATTTTAGTCACTTAAAAACAACATTCATTTCGATTCTTCAAATATGTGTGTTTGTGTATCAGTGTGAGTGTGTGTGTGTGTGTGTGTGTGTGTGTGTGTGCTGTTGGAGATCAAACATAGGGCCTCAGGAATACTGGAATACTAGTAACTACCATTGAGCTACACTGCCAGTGCCAAATTGTTTTAGTAGAGCTAAGTAGTCCTTCCTGGAACAAGACAATTGCCAAAGTAAAAATGATTGAAATTCTAGAAGCCAAATTACTCTGAAATCAATGGCCATGCAATGCTGGATAAGTTACTAGTCTGAATTAAATGATGGGAAGTATTGCAAAGATATACAGTAAGCAGAACAAAAGCCAGATACTTTAGGAACTTCTCATTTTTGTTTAGAGAGAAATATTTTATGTAATCAACATAAAGTAAGGTAAGTGCTATGGGTTACAGAAATGGCAAAGTAGATTTGTTAATTTAAAATGAATATTTAATGATAACAAAATGCTTAGGCTTGATGAAAGTAGATTTGTGCTCTGTCAGATCCCCCCACTGGTTTATCTAAGGAAGGGTAGGTCGTGCTTCATGGAGGTCTAGCTGTCCAGCTGTCCAGCTATTCATGTTAGCTTTCACCTAGTACTTCACAGACTGACTAAGCAATTTTATTTATTTTTTCTTTTCTTTGAGTAGTTGTGCAAAGGAGCTGCCATTTAACAAAGCAGTTTATGAATACAATGCATCTTAATGACTAAACATTTGCTTTCACAATTCTTTGTAATTATTCATTCGATTTGAGGTATATTTACCACTTCCCTGGATACCCCCAATTTTATCATGAAGTCATCTGAACAATGGACTACATTTAATCTGAATATAGGCTGCACAGGGCAATTAGAGTAGAGTGAATTAGTTCAATATAACCAAAGTAGAAGCCAAGACTCAGGGTGCAGCTGGAGCTTACAGTAGCTTCTTCAACTTTAAAACCAAGTGCCATAACCCACAAATGACCATGATGTTCTAATCTAGCTCAGTGTTACCTGACTCTAGTAAGCTGCTCTAAGTAAGAAGATGAAAATGAACTGCAAATTAGCCATGCACAAATGATTTCACAGAAAATCTCACAAACAAATTTGTACCAGTATTTTACTTGTAGAGTGGTTCTCTGTGCCACTGTGTTACACAAAACTAGCTAGTAATGGGGGGATTGAACCTTTGAACTTAACTTCAGCCAATTATGCTAATAAAGCTAACTGGGGGCGTTCAGGAAATAATCATAAGGAAGTACAATATATATGCTTAATGTTCAGTAACTTCCTCTCATTAGTCTAGAGAAACAGGGAAATAAAGGTTTTTTTTTGAGAAGGCAGCTGCTACATTTACTATAACTATTGAATTTATTCAGTATTCTCTTTTGTTAAAAAATCTATTGAATATTCTCTTCAAACCCCTTTCCCCTATCATAGCTAAAGACATACAAGAATATATTTATACCAACTGAAAATCTTGGAAGACTGAAGATCAGAGAAGTGAGAGTCTGAAATTTGCATCACTACCCTGAACAGTACAACCTTAGTTGGCATAAACTACTCATGCTGGTAAGGGCGATTCTTTATTCACATTTAACTGAAAAGTAAATTATATAAAAACTCTAGGAAAAACTAAAATGTTTATATATTTTAAACATTTTATCATTAAAAAGGCTGTCAGCATATTACCTATGTAAATAATTGTTAATACCTGTTAGACTTGTAGAACATTTTTCATTTGACAGATGAGCATTGTATACACAATGTATACAAGAGCGACTGGATACAGACGTTTTGCTAAAGGTATGCAGACCTGGTGACATTTTTTTCGTATTTGTAACATGTTATTCTGATTTGATTTAATGGTATTTTCCAAAGTTTATAAAATAATTTTCTAATAGCTTTAAAATCAAAGTTTACTATCGTTGACAAAAAATGTGAGAAGCTAAAGATGGTGCACTTATGATCCTTGCTATCTTGAGTTTTCTGCAGACTCAACATCATCTGTCTGAAAAAGCTAGGTCCTTTGAAAAGTCTTTTACCTCCCATTTGTTTGGAACAACAGACAGCATACTGTTCCCTCTGCTGTATTAAGTATATTATGTAGTATCTACATAAGGCGTGGGTTATTGCTTTTCTTCAATACTGGAATAAAAAGAAGCTCCATTCCCAATGCATAATGAAAATTATTTGAGCAGATGAATTTCTCTTGGCTCACAATATTGTTTGACTGCTTTTTTTTTTGCCAGTCCTGGGGCTTGAACTAAGGACCTAGGCACTGCCCTTGGACACTTTTTGCTCAAGGCTAGCATTCTGCCACTTGAGCCACAGTGCCACTTATAGCTTTTTCTGTGCATGTGGTACCAGGGAATCCAACCCAGGGTTTTGTGCATATGAGGCAAGCACACTACGACTAGGCTACACTCCCAGGCCTGTTTGATTGATTTTTAAACCCAGTGAAATTACAGAGGTAAGATTTTGTATACTGAAAGCTGCACAGTAACTGAAACCAGACTACACAGTTATAAACTCATTCTGAGGCATAGGGACCATTTAATCAATAAAATGGTAAAAAGAAAGGGTTAGACATGAACAAATGGTCTCAATATTTGAAACCAGAGACAGTGAATAGCAATTAAGTTTTAAAGTCATTTATGTACATTGTTTGGTTTAAAAATTATTTTGAAGCCAGGTGCTGGTAGCTCAGGAAAGGAGGTTGAGATCTAAGAGTCTGTCTGTGAGACTTATCTCCAACTAACCACCAAAACTATTTTTTTTAAAAAAAGGAGTCCGGAGCTGGATACTGGTGGCTGCTACTCAGGAGGCTGAGGTCTGAGGATTGTGGTTCAAAGCCAGCCTGGGCACTGAAGAACCTAAAGAATGTGAGACTCTATTCTCCAATTAAACACTAGAAAACCGGGAGTGGCAATGTGGCTCAAGGGGTAGAATGGTACTCTTGAAGAGCTCAGGGACAGCGCCCTGGCTCAGAGTTCAAGCCCCATGATCAACAACAACAAACAGAGACAGAGTGGAGCTGAGCTGTGGCTCAAGAATTAGAGAACTACCCTTGAGCAAAAATCTTAGGAACAGTGCCTAGGCTGAGTTCAACCCCTCCCCCCACTATTTCAAAATTATAATACACATGAAAAAAATTCCCTATTTTTACAAAAGTTGACATACAAATTTAATGTAATCCAAGATGCAGAAAATAAATAAAACCATGATTCCGAAGAAGCAAAATAGGTCCAAGGAGCTAGATACTGAGATGGGAAGGTTGTATATGGTAGTTTCGTTTGTTTATCAAAAGAGAGAACCCTTGTTATAGTTCATGAAAGAGAATATTGTGCCCCAAGAGGTATCGTAAAGAGCACAGAGAAATGTGGCATGTTCTACATAAAATAATGATTCTTGTTTGACCAGAATCCAGTAATGTTCTTTTGTTATTCTTACCTGAAAAAATAAGGAAACAAGGAGACAAATATAAAATGGAATTTGTATGTGATTCTTCAGCACTTTTATGTGCAGTTCTGCAGGAATATTTACAAATAAGAGGTAAAAAAGCAAAGGCTACACTTGGATTTATGCTGTGTTGAATACGTCAAATCCTCTAAACTAATAAACACAAATCCTGAAAAAAAATGGGTACTAAGTTACGTGTGAGAACACACTAAGGACATTCAACCCATCAAGCTTAGCAGTTACAGAAATATATTTCAATTTTCTATTGAAGTATGACAATTTAGCATTAACTGTTTGAATTTGAAAAGTATTCGTGCCCTTTGATAATAAGCCTGAAAATTTGCTTTGCTTTCTTTCTTTCTTTTTCTTTTTTTGTCTGTCATAGGGCTTGAACTCTGGACCTGGGCATTGTTCCTGAGCTCTTCAGCTCAAGGCTATTGCCCTACCCCTTGAGCAACAGTGCCACTTCCGTTTTTCTGGTGGTTAATTGGAGATAAGAGTCTCACAGTCTTGAGTGCCCAAGCTGGATTTGAACTGAGATCTTCAGATCTCAGATTACAGGCATGAGCCACAGCACTCAGTGTTGCTATGCTTTCTTTCTGCTCCTTTTGTTCAGTTCACATGGAACTGAATTTATTTCTGAACTATGAAAAGGGAATAATATAATAGATAAGTGTTTTAATCTAGACATTAATACACCAATATTTAAAACTATTTCTATATAATTGTGTTAATTTAAAAAATCAGTTTTAGCTGTCCATTAATGTGGCCACAAAATACTTTTGTAACATTTTCCTTCATCAGCATATATTGCTTATGAGTGTTTTAAGTTTTTCTTAAAAATTACATATGTAGGGGCTGGAAGTTTGGCCTAGCGGTAGAGTCCTTGCCTAGCATGCATGGAGACCAGGGTTCAATTCCTCAGTTCCACATACATAGAAAAAAGCCAGAAGTGGTGCTGAGGCTCAACTGGTAGTGCACTAGCCTTGAGAAAGTCCAAGGACAGTGTTCAGGTCCTGAGCTCAAGCCAAGGACTGGCAAAAAAACCCCCCTACATTTCTAGGCAAGATCTAATTTCACACATTGCTTCACTGTCTAAGAAATATTAAATTCTTGTAATAAAAACGTGGTAAAATTCAAGAAATTTAACTATTTGCATACAATTTTGTTTTCTAGACAAATGCACTATTCATTCTCATAAGTACTTTGTTTTGCTTTTATCTCAACTGAACAATTGGGATTACATAAGGTAAGAAGCCATATGTGTTTCCATTCATATATTTTGTTGCTATTTTATTTGCTCTCATGCTTTTTAAATGCCCTCTCTCATGTTAGTATTAAATATCTTCAATTCTGTTCCAGATCCTAGGACAAAATCCAAAAAAATCTGATATAAATGAATAACTCGACATGCATTCAGCCATCGGTGATCTCTTCTATGGCTTTGCCGATCATTTACATCCTCCTTTGCATTGTTGGTCTTGTTGGAAACTCGTTCTCTCAGTGGGTATTTTTAACAAAAATAAGTAAGAAAACATCAACACACATCTACCTGGTACATCTTGTCACTGCAAACTTACTTGTGTGCAGCACCATGCCTTTCATGAGTATCTACTTCCTGAAAAGTTTCCATTGGAAATATCAATCTTTTCAATGTAAAGTAGTCAATTTTTTAGGAACTCTATTCATGCATGTAAGTATGTTTGTCAGTCTCTTAATTTTAAGCTGGATTGCCATAAGCCGCTATGCTACCTTAATAAAAAAGGATTCCATGGAAGAGATCACTTCCTGCTATGAGAAACTATTTTATGGTCATTTACTGAAAAAATTTCGCCAGCCTAAGTTTGCAAGAAAACTGTGCATTTATATTTGGGGAATTGTACTGGGCATAATTTTTCCCGTTATCCTATACTATTCAATTGTGGAGGCCACGGAAAGTAGAGAAAGCCTGTGCTACAATCAGCAGATGGAACTAGGAGCCGTGGTCTCTCAGACTGCAGGTCTCATTGGAACCACATTTACTGGATTTTCATTTTTGGTTGTACTAATATCATACTATTCTTTTGTCAGTCATCTACGAAAAGTAAGAACCTGTACATCCATTACAGAGAAAGATTTGACTTACAGGTCTGTGAAAAGACATGTTTTGGTCATCCAGATCCTACTAATAGTTTGCTTTCTTCCATACAGTATTTTTAAACCCATTTTTTATGTTCTGCACCAAGGAGAAGACTGTAAGCAGTTAAATTATTTAATAGAATCAAAAAACGTCCTCACTTGTCTTGCTTCAGCCAGAAGTAGCACAGATCCCATTATATTTCTTCTATTAGATAAAACATTCAAGAAGACACTGTATCATCTTTTTTCAAAATCGAACTCACCACATATACAACCACATGGATGATTTGTGGATGGAAAAGAACATGAAATAGAAGGGTATTCATATGACTCTCCTAGGGACACTAAACAATACTTCATGGCTTGGTTGACAATGGGCCCTGAGAAAACATCCAGATTTTCAAAAATAAATAAATAATATGCCCTTAATATTGGACTTGCAGTTCTACTTATACTGAAAGTTGAAATGGCAGAAACCTTCAGAAATAACTATACTAAAATTATCCAACTACATATGAAATCAACTGACAATTTTTTTGTTTAAACTCAATAATAGATCTTCTTTACAAAACACAGTGTTTAATGACTGCAGAATAAAGAAGCAAATAGTTTATGGAGTCATCTGCTTTCTATTACTTAGAATGCAAGGGTCCATCTATGGTTAGTGTTTATTTCAGTGGTAACTTTAAGAATGAGTACAAGAAGCTGGACGCGGTGGCTCATGCCTGTAATCCTAGCTACTCAGGAGGCTGAGATCTGAAGATCACAGTTCAAAACCAGCCTGGGCACTAAAGTATGTGAGACTCTTATCTCCAATTAACCACCAGAAAACCGGAAGTGATGCTGTGGCTCAAGGGATAGGGCGACAGTCTTGAGCTGAAGAGCTTAGGGACAACGCCCAGGCCCAGAGTTCAAGTCTCAGACCAACAAAAGAAATACAAGTACAAGAAAGAATGAGTATGAAATTTTTTTACTTAGGAATTATCATCATCATCATAATGATATAGTGCAAAGATTCAAGATGTTATAAACATTATTTGCCAATCATTTGTTTGGTCTTTTCTGGGGCACTCTTCATAGATTCCAAATTTATTAAGGTGTGATTTTTAAATATGATTAAATACTTGGATTAAGTATTGTCAAAATGAAAAGCTAAAATGTGATTGTATGATTATCTTCATCAAATTTTGTGTTTTTTTCTATATAATGTTATTAATGACAATATCTACCATATAGCTATATCCAATTAATTTTTGTGAATGAATGTTAAAATACTATGAACAGTATAATGTACCATTATTTGTGGTATATTATGGCTCCATCTCTTGTTCAGTAGGACAATCCTGGGTAAATTATTTTCTTCTTTATATGTTAAATTCTCCAGTTGTTAAGTAGGAAATATGATCATATTCATAGACACTTTTAGAAAAGCACACAATGCTACAACTTTGAGGAAATATCACTTACTGAGCACTTGCTGTGTGCTGACCACTGTACTTACAGACTGGGAATTCTTTTTTTTCCAAATATTTTTATTCACCAGATAGAAGGTGCATTACTTCACAAACATTGATACCGTTTCTCATGTCTTAGTCCCCATTTCCCTCTGCCCACCCACGCTCCTCATCTTGTTTTCCCCCTTCCCTATCTGATTTCAAATAACCAAATACACATATATACAATATATCAGATAACAAGGTAAAATACTGTAACAATATGAGACAGCAAAAGAGATGAGAGATAACATAGTACATTATGGGCAACAATCACTCATTATATGGCTTTTGTTTCTATATCCTGGAGGTCCTTACATTTAGTGTCATACTATATGGCCTTATGAATCTAGGTTTTGTTCTATTGTAAATCTCTGTTAGGAGAGCCCAAGGTTTCTACTGATTATGACAAATGAGGGAAACCATTGAGCCTATGTTCCTTTGAGTCTGGCTTACTTCACTTACTATGATTTTTTCTAAGTCTTCCCATTTCCTTATGAATGGGACGATGTCACTCTTTCCGATGGCAGCATAAAATTCCATTGTGTATAAGTACCACATCTTGTTGATCCACTCATTAACTGAGGGGCATCTGGGTTGGTTCCATATCTTTGCTATGGTAAATAGTGCTGCAATGAACATTGTTGTGCTGGTGGATTTAGTATGCCCTTGTTTCTGGATGATTGGGTAAATGCCAAGTAGTGGAATTGCTGGGTCATAGGGGAGTTCTATGTTTAGTCTTTTGAGGAGCTGCCAAACTGCTTTCCATAGTGGTTGAATGAGTTTGCACTCCCACCAGCAATGTAGTATGGATCCCTCCTGGCCACATGCCCTCGAGCATCTGTTGTTATTACTTTTCCTGATCCTGGTCATTCTAACTGGAGTGAGGTGGAATCTTAGGGTTGTTTGATTTGCATTTCTTTTATGGCCAGAGATGTAGAGCATTACAGACTGGGAATTCTATTTATATGCTTTATACATATTAATCATCACAATGATAAGTTATGCCAATTACTGATGAAAAACTAAAGTATATAGTTAAGAAAGTTATCCTAATTTTCTTCAATATATAAACATTGCTTAATGTCCATTTCTTTCTTTCATGTAATCTTGCCAGTAAAACAAATGATGATGAATATATTATGTATTATATATAGTAATTGAAATAAAATATGTTCTGTCTTCCCCAAAAGATAACAAACATCTCTGAAGCTATTTCTATTTATTCTTTCTTGGTACCTGCAATCTCTTCTCAGATAAGAAGCTATCAAGGGCTGGCTCATGTAATAGAGTGCCTGCCTAGTTCAAACCCCTGACTTCAAGCCCCAGTACCACAAACAAAAAGAACAAATAAAAAACAACTGAACAGTCAGCGCTGGTGGCTCACACCTGTTATCCTAGCTACTCAGGAGGATGAAATCTGAGAACTGCGGTTCAAAGCCAGTCCAGGCACCAAAGTGAGATTCTTTTCTCCAATTAACCACCAGAAAACTGGAAGTGGCGTTGTGGCTCAAAGTGGTAGTGTGATAGTCTTGAGCTGAAGAGCTCAGGGACAGCGCATAGGCACAGAGTTCAAGCCCCATGAACCACAAAAAACAAAACAAAACAACAAAAACCCAACAAAAAACAATTGAACAAAGGAATCATTAAATGTGGTCTGTTTGATGGGAACTACTTCAAGACTTTTTTTTCTCCCTATGTTAATTCCTTTAGTGCTCAAAAAGAAGTTTAAAAGTAAATTCACATAATATTTCTAGGCATTTAATCTCACAGCATGTTTTGTTTTAGGATTACACCTACAGTGGCTGTATAATTCAGTCTATATATTCCCTAAGAGCCATGTTCACAATCACTATCAGGTGTTCAGAGACATTGTATCACTTTCATAAAAAAAGCTAGTAAATATTGTTATTTTAATTTCAATGCTGAATTAGGAGGTGAAGATGTTAAGAGGAAACTCTTGATCACAGTCTTACTTCAAGTATTTAGAATGTATAGCTGTTCTTCAATTGTAGCAACTGAATTTCTGGATCAGTAGATTATGAAGAGAAAAGGAGACCTGGGAAATTAAGGTGATTCCCTGTGTACTGAGTGTTGTAGCAAAATGGAGTTTTCTGCTTGTTTGAAAGGTGGTCTTGCTATATAATCTAAGTTGGATTCAAATTTGTAATCCTCCTACTTCGGCCTTGTAAAAGCTGAGATTACAGATGTGTTTGTCACTACTCCAGTGAGTTTTCTAGGTTTAAGAACAGTAGGAAAATAAGTACGTGCAATTTTCCTTCAAATTACTCATTTGGGTAGAAACCTCCCAGTTAAACAGCTTTTATTAAACTATATACTAAACACATTAACTATCATGATTACTTTTCTTTTTGCCAGACCTGAGGTTTGAACTCAGGGCCAGAGCACTATCCTTGGGTTTTCTCAAGGTTAGGGCTCTATTACTTGAGCCACAGCACCACTTCTGGCTTTTTTTTCTATATATGTGGTACCAAGGAATCAAACCCTGGTCCTCATGGATGCGAGGCAAGCACTCTACCACTAGGCCAAACTCCTGGCCTATCATGATTACATTTATACCATAGGTACTTTATTTTTTTGGTGTATGTATTTGAAGAACTAGCTAATTAATGTTATAGTAATCATTTTATATAAAATATGACTCTTTCTGGTTGATCATGGGGCTTGAACTCAGGCCCTGAGCTCTTTTGCTTAAGGCTAGCACTCTATCATTTTTGAGCCACTGCTCCACTTCTGGTTTTCTGGTACTTAACTGGAGATAAGCGTCTCATGGATTTTCCTGCCCTGGCTGGCTTTGAACCATGCTCCTCTAATTTCAGCCTCTTGAGTATCTAGGATTATAAGTGTGAGCCACCAGTGTGTGGAATGGAATATTACTTTCTACATTTATACTAATTTTAAAGTTTAGATTTCAGAAAAATAGTATTTTAATGTGTTCATGCGTGTTACAGTCATACAAATTTGAGGTTTCAGAAATCTCTAATTTTTCTTTACAGGTCATCAAGATTATATTTTAACTTTAGAAAACAGGAATGGCATGTTTATTTCCCCCTTTATTCCTACCACATGCACACTCTCATTAGGGTAGCTTTGAATTGGTTAATCAGGAACACAAATTATGAAGAATGAACAAGCAAAGTTCTGAATAAACTACTCAACTTGAAATGGAATCTGGCCTTCCTGGGCCTGAGCAGAAGATGACCCACCTAGTTCTGATTGGTCAATGACATGGGAAGATATAGTGAGAGACAAGCTTTCCGGTAAATCACAAAGGCATGGTTCACTGAGCATTCCAATCATGCAGTCTAACTTCTCTGTGAACTTCCAAATTCCAATGGAATTGATACTACTGCAGTCATTTACCACTGCTACAAAAGTTTTGCATCTGATAGAAAAATATACTGATTATGTGATACATGCCACTCCTAGTTTGAGAAAAAAGTGAAGAGTCACTTCTGACATGCAAGAAACCCACATTCATTTTCTTAAAAAGTAAATCAGGAGTTGATTATTTTCTGGGAGGCATGGGGTAAAAGAAACACAGTAGTTATAGTAACAGCCCTGGCAGGAAAGTCCAAAAGACTCTTATTTCCAGTTACCACCACAAAAAAAGGCAGAAGTGGAGCTGTGGTGGAAATGGTAGAGCACTAACTTTGAACAAAAGCTCAGAGACAGTTCTCAGGGTCTGTATTCAAGCCCAAGGACTGGCTCCCTCATTCCCAACCCCCTCAAAAAGAAATGAAAAGTAAGTTGATGGTAACTTTACAATTTGTGTGAATTTTAAAATATGATTATGAAAACCCTACATTCAAGGTGAATGCAAAAGTAATGCTTCAAGATTATCCAATGTGCTTCCTATAAGAAAGAACAAAATACTAACCAGGCACCCATAGTTCACAGCCAAAAACTGGAAGTGGCAACATGGCTCAAAGTAGTAGAGCTGTAGCCTTGAACAAAAGAGCTCAGGGACAGTGACCAGGCCCTTAGTTCAAGACTCACGACCACCAGCACCAAGAAAAGGATAAAGTAAGTAAGCTTATATTTTAAGGCAATTTTATTCATTTATTTATTGTGCTGTTTCTGGGCCTTAAACTCAGGGCCTGGGTTCTGTCACCGAGATTTTCTGCTCAAAGCTAGCACTCTTACCATTTGAACTACAGTCCCACTTCAGCCTTTTTTTGGGTAGTTTTTGGAGATAGGAGTTTCACAGGCTTTCCTGCCTGGGCTGTCTTCATATCTCAATCCTCAGATCTCAGCCTCCTGAGTAGCTAGAAATACAGGCATATATCACCAGCTTCTGGCTAAATTTTGAAGAATATAACATGAGGGACTTTTGGGAATTGTGGTAACAGATGTTAAAGAAACATCAGTGACCAAGAGCAAGAGGAAGGAATACTTTAAGAAATCCACAATACCATAGCAACTGTGTTATGGATGAACATACGTTTATATAAAGTCAAGCTCTCAGCAGGTAAAAGGAGAACTGAGACCAGAAGGGGACCCAAGAGCAGCCAGGCATGTTGAGACGGGCTGTGAGGAAAACCATTTAAAGGAAGCATACCCAGAAACCCTTGGGAAGGAGGCCTCTAGCTGAGTGTATGTGCACCTGGGCTTTGCAAAATTCTGAGAATTAACAACTGAGCACCCCAAACAGCTAGGCCAGAACAGAAAGCGATTGCATATACAGCAAACAGTTTCGAAGGAGCTTGCTGCCATTAACCTCAGTTATTCAAAGCAGGTTTGAATATGTCAGTTACAGAAAACCTGAGTGTTTGCACATGCAGATCATGCCTTGTGAGGCTGACAGCAGGCATAAGAAGAGGCTAGATACTCAGGAGGCTGAGATCCGAAGATGGCAGTTCAAAGTCATCCAGAGCACTAAAATCCGTGAGACTCTTATCTCCAATTAACCACCAGAAGTGGTGCTGTGGCTCTAGGGGTAGGGTGGTAGCCTTGAGCTGCAGAGCTCAGGGACAATGCCCAAGTCCAGAGTTCAAGTCCCACGGGCAAAAAAAAAAAAATAGAAGAGCCTAGAGCATTCAGATGAGACAAGAGTTACGTTTACTTTGACAACTGTGCTATTCCTTCAAAAGTTGTTTTGGATTTAGGGATGAGAAGAAATAAAAGAATTGCTGAAGCAAAGTGTTCCCATACTTTCATTAAAGAATAAAAGGATGATGAAAAATAGAAATTTGCATGTCTTAATTAATGCCTGTAGTGAGGTAAGATGTGATAAATGTAAGTTTGTATCAAGATAATGGGTCTTAACTAGGGACACTATGGTGCCCTAGGCACCTTTGGCAATGGCCACAGACTTTTTTGCTTGTCACACTTGGGGGGCGGTGAGGGTAAGAGGGAGTGTTATTGGCATCTGGGAGTGTAGAATGCTAAGCATGCACTCTCCCACATCCAAGTATTGGCCACCTGATATTGCTAGTGTAGCTTTTAGGAGATCCTTTATATGATGATATAGCTCCCTGAATTTCAAGTACTTCTTAGGTCATTTCATGTGAGACAGATTCTTCCAAGGCAAGGGGTTTGTACTATAGGTCATATGGTACTAAATATTTAAATACTCAAACCTAACTAAACATCCCATTTAGGCTCAATTATAATGATTTAAAAAATGGCCACTGAGCAGAGAAAAAGTACATTATTATTCAATATAATAGAATATTTGGGAAACATACTGCTTTTGTATCTCGTAAGAAGATAATGTGGGGTAAGGGAGAGAGAGAGGCAAGGAAAGAATAGGAAACTATTCTTGAGTAGATTCAACAGGCAATAAAGTAATCTAATATTTCCTAAGAGAAATGAAGTATTACCAGGCTGTTCTATTTCCTTTACTAACTTAGCAAAAACTTTAACTTCAAACCCAAAATCTGTGGGGGCATTGGTGGCTCATGCCTGTAATCTTAGCTACTTAGGTGCCTGAGATCTGAGGATTGCAGTTTGAAAACAGCCTGTGCAGAAAAGTCTGTGATTAACCACCACAATTAACCACCAGGAAAGTTGGAAATAGAGTTGTGGTTCAACTGGTAGAGCACTAGCCTTGAGCAAAAAAGTTCAGGGACAACGTCCAGGTCCAGAGCTCAAGCCCCATAAGTGATATGCATGCACATGGGTGCACACACACACATACACACACACAATCCTCCAGAAAACATAAAGCAACCACTGCATACAAATTAAATCTGCATAGACAAATCACTGACTAGCTACTTGAGTGCAGAGAAAATATGACAGGCTGCTTTAGTGAGAAAAATATTAACAAAGCAAAACTAAATGAAATTTTAAACTGCTAGGCATGGGAAATGCATTTTTCATGAAGGCTTTACAATGGCTATCTTTTTTTCAGATATTTTTCTATTGTAATTAATAGAAGGGTTACATTATACTCACCAGATAGAAGGTGCATTACTTCACAAACACTGATACCCTTTCTCATGTTTTGGTCCCCATTTCCCTCCCCCCCACCCCGTCCTTCATCTTGTTTTACCCTCTTCCCTATCCTATTTCAAATAATCAAATAAACATATATACAGTATATCAGACAACAAGGTAAAATATGAGATAACCAAGGGACAGCAAAAGAGATGAGAGGCAACATAGTACATCAAGGACAACAATCACTCATTATATGGCTTTTGTTTCTATATCCTGGAGGTCTTTTCATTTAGCGTCATTCTATATGGCCTTATGTATCTAGGTTTTGCGCTATTGTAATCCTCTGATAGGAGAGTCCAAGGATTGTACTAATTATTACAAATGAGGGAAACCATTAAGCCTATGTTCCTTTGAGTCTGGCTTTCTTCATTTAATATGATTTTTTCCAAGTCTTTCCATTTCCTTACAAATGGGGTGATGTCGTTCTTTCTGATGGCAGCATAGAATTCCATACAATGGCTATCTTATGGGAGTAACATTTAATAGGGACCCAAATCAAACTAGGATCAATCAAGTTACCAAAGTTGCAATAGGAAATTCTATTGACACAATGTTTCAAATATATCTGGAGGCTCTTTTTCTCTGTTTTAACTACCTTCACTGTGACCATTGTGGTCATACTCATTGTCTTTTTACTTATTCACTCTCCTTTTTGCTCATTTGGACTCAGCCTTACCAGCTTCCTTGCTGTTCAGGCCATCTGTGTGTCCCTGACCTACTCTCTACCCAGAATACCCCTCCCTTAGATATCAGCTAAGTTATTTTAAGTCCTTGCTCAGATGCCTGGTGTCTTCTCAACAAGTCCCATTCTGACCACTCTATGTATAAAGACCCCTTCTTTCCCGCTCCCTAGTCTTGAACTATTCTTTTTGTTCTTGTAGTCCCTCTTTTACCTTCTAACCCATCACCTAATTTACTTTTTTTCTGCTTATTGGGTATTATCTTTTGCTGAACTAACATAAACTTCAAAAGGGCAGCAATTTGGCTGTTTTGGTCCCAGATGCAGCTTTAGTTCCTGGGACAATGTCTGCCCTACAGTAGAGACTTAGTAAATGTCTTCTGGATGAATGTCTTATGAAAATACTCCCCAACTCAACATTCCCAGTTAGGTAAATGTAAGTTCTGTATTTACTCATGTAAAATGTATAATTTCAGACACCATGAAATTAAGAATATCAGTATTAATATTTGCCCTCTGTTAAATCTCCTTGCCATTTGCGCTTTCGTAGTTTCTCCTTATCAATTTCTAGTCTGAGAATTACTTCTCTTTTCCATTCCTCAGAGGGTTTCTTGGTGCTTCCTCAAAATTACGTGGCATGTACTTTAAAAATAATAAACAAATTTAATATAATCCAATGTAAAACTACTTTGGGGCCTGCCTTGTCATCATAGAACTACTCCAATGACTCAAGGCTAGGCTCTAACATGACCATCTCCAGAAAATCTCTGATTGCATACAGAATACATCCCTACCCTGTAATTATTTTCTGCTCATCTGTGATGAAGGTCACCAAGTTAGTTCGTCCATCCTAGTAAATAACTGCTACTCATCCAAACAAAAGATGAATCTCTATTTCTTCATTTTGAACGAATGTTAGTCTTATGACCTCTCCATTACTGATAATGACAAATCAAATGCACAAGAGGCCTGGGCTTGCCAATTTCTATTTTGCTGTGTGGGAGTCTTGAGCCACTATCTTGCTGGAGATAGGCTCATGTGTAAAGAATGGAAAGTCCTGAATGAGAAACAATAAAGGATCTTAGCTCTCAGTAGTTCCAATCTCCTCAGCTGAGATGCCAGGAGAAGATGGAGTGAAGCCTTGATGGAAAGCAGTCAAGGTCAACAGTCGGTAACAGAAGTAAGCAAATCATAGCAGTTGTTGTCTGAAGTCATAAGTTTTGATATATGTTGATCTCTAGCTGTAGATTATTTCCCTACTGAGACCATACTAGTTTGGGGGTTCTAAGAACAGTCTTCTTTTTTTTTCTGTTGGTCATGGGACTTGAACTCTTGGCCTGGTCATTGTCCCTGAGCTCTTCAGCTCAAAGCTACCGCTCTACCCCTTGAGCAACAGCGCCACTTCTGGTTTTCTGGTGATTACTTGGAGATAAAAAATATTTCAAATTTTAGTGCCCAGACTGACTTTGAACCAGGATCCTCAGATCTCAACTTCCTATGTGGCTAGGATTACAGGTATGAACCACCATGTCCGGCTCTAAGAACAATCTTCTATATGAAGTAGGCAATCAAATATTGTTATATATATAAACCATATATGAATTTGTCTGAATTTTACTTGGTTTGGGTTGTCCTAACAAATGCTATGCTAATCAAAAGCTGACACTATTACTGAAAAATATTATAGCAGAGAACACTGTTATTATAGTTTATCACATGAGGCTCATATAATTATCTGTCTGTAATGAATTCATACAGAATAAAATTACTTCTTGAGCAGAATCTTTAGTGCAATGAAAAAAATCTGATTTCTATATTTAAAATTTTCAAGGTATCTTTTTTCTTATACATAGAGTGAAAATGTCATATATATGAGCATACACATATATTTATCAAAGACATGCATATATGTATATTTTACGTATGTATATACATGTATATACATGTATATGTAACCATTTGTTATAGATGTCTATACATATACACATATATATGGAAATATTTTATTCTATATTAATTTAATTTCTTATATTCATTAAATGTAAAAGAAGCAAACAACAGGTCATTATATTTAAGAATCCTTTCCTTTTTACCTGTCTACAATGCTTACATTGTTTGGGTAACTGAAGAACACTAATAGAAATGCGATGTAGCCATGGGTTGTACAGTATCAAGTTTCCATAATGACAGTATCTATTTCTAACAATGTTTGAAAAGAATGAATACGATAATATATGACTACACTAATGTACATTTTGTAAAGTCCAATGATTTTCATTTGCTAGATATTTTTTGGAATTACTCATGATTCCTCTCAGTTTGTAAAAATAATAATTTCTGTTTAAATTTCTTAATGATAGAAAGTTTAACTTAACTGGATCTATGTTTTTTAAAGCCACTTAAAGTACAATGAAGGAGCCTTCAATAGGTCTTAACAGAAAGCTTTCTCACAATATCTTTGGGTACCGAGATCACACAAGTCAGTGACAAAACAGGAAAGCATGCAAGTACAGCCCAGGTATAGAGAAAATTCAGAGGCTCCCTAGTGAAGATTCTATGCCTTGGGAGGGGCTAAGCATCAAGAGGAAGGCCCCTGCTTTCCTTTCTGGCTGTGTTTTTCTTGACACTGTCAAAGGAGACAAGGACTAAGAGTCGGCATCAACTTGGTAACATCTTGGAAGAGACAGAAAGACTGAATACTGATCATACTGATCCTCTATGTATATATCAACAATCATGACTTCATATAATGTTAGACGATTATCTGTTAAGAAAATATAATGTTGCCTAATCCACATTATAGCATTATGAAAATATAACATTTTACCTCATAGACCGAATTCTAATTTCCCCTCAATTCAGTATAGGATAAAGTTTAGTTTTTCTTATTATTTGCAATTTTCATTTTGTTCTCTCATACTCAATAGCAAAAGAGGAATTATAAAAGCATAGATTGCGTGTAACCTTTAGAAATAAGGAAACTGAAATTAGAAAGTGTTCCTATTAAAATTAGTATAGTGACTTCCCAAGCACAAAGTGGATTTATTTGTGTATATGTGTTTGTGTGCCAGTACTAAGGCTTGAATGCAGGGCCTGGGCCTTGGCCCTTAGCTTTTTCTTTTTAGGCTGGCATTCTATCACTTGAGTCACACCTCTACTTCTGGATATTTTTGTGATTAACTGGAGATAAGCGTCTCATAGACTTACCTGCCCCAACTGGTTTTGAAGCATAATCCCCAGATCTTAGCCTACTGAGTAGCTAGGACAAAAGAGCTCCGGGCTTAATTTTTTTTCTTTCCATAGAAAATTAATATATGTTTATTTGTTTATTTGAAATAGGGAAGGGAGGAAACAAGATGATTGGGAGGGGGAGGGTAACGGGGACAAAAACATGAGAAGGGGTAAAAATGTGCCAGAAGTTAATGCACCTACTACCTGACGAATCTGTCACCCCACTATACATTTACCCAGACCAAAAAAAGAGAAAAGATGCTTGGTAGAATAATATTTAAACAATTATGGTTGTCATTATGATGTTAGTTTCTCTTCATAAACTTTTAAGTGAATGATAATACCACTTACCTTCACATCCCTGTGGATTATGTTATTATCATGACAGTAGCGAAGTGCCTCCAGTATCTGTCTCATATAATGGCTGCAAAAAAAATAAATCTAAAACTGTAAAAACTTTCATTTAATAAACTATAATACTAAGTAACTCTTACCTTCAGATGAGGTGTCTACAGACATTTCATTTGAGCAGAGTAAGACTTAATGAAAAATTGGCAGACCTACAAATTTCTAAACTTCTTGAAGAAAGAATAATTTGCATTTCCCAAGTTAAGCCAAAAGAATCCATGTAAGTTCAGAGGCAAAAATGCTCTAGAAATTGACGATTGCAGTTTAAAATATGAAAAACCTTTAATACCTCAGTTAATTCTATTTATTTAAACTGTAAAACTTTCTTCTTGGTTTCTAAACCACTCTTTATTACTCAGCATTTGTTTCATCTATTCTTCTTCAGTTTACTCCTTTCAACTCTGCTCTTTTTCCCCTTTTTGTCATTCTCTTTGTTTTGTTTCCAGATATTAAAAACAAAAACTAAACAGTTTAATTAACAGCAGTACTGACAAATGACCATGTAGGAGTTTTTGATTCAAGAAAAAAAAACATTCTAGCTTTTAAGTAAACAGTGTTTAAATTCTCTTTGGTATGTTACTATATAAATTTCCTTTTAATTAATATATGCATTATTTTAAGCCAGGTGCCATTGGCTCATACCTCTAAACCTATCTACACAGGATGCTGAGATCTGAGGAACCAGGTTTAAAGCCAGGCCAGGCAGGAAACTCTGTGAGAATTTATCTCCAATTAAACATGAAAAAGCTAGAAGAGAACTGTAGCTCAAGTGGCAGAGTGCTATCCTGAACACAAAAGCTCAGAGACAATGTCCAGGCTTTGAGTTCAGGTCCCAAGAACAGCACAGAATGAAATAAAAAAACACAAAAGGTGTCACCTCTCAAACCATACTTATTATTTAATTTATTAGAGTGGATTAGGAAGTTTCATTTTTTTAATGTGAAAGGCAGAGGAGGAAAAAAAAAATCAAACCTAAACCAAACCTAGACCTTTTCTGTTCTCAAAAGCTGTCTCCTCATAACTGGGCTCGAAGTTCATGTAGTCTAAAGGTTCTCATACTAAATTTTCTTACTTTTATGATTGTATATGAAAGAGGTTTGTTTGGGCCACCATAGCCTATAACTACTATTTTTTGTGCCAGTACTGGGGCTTGAACACAGGGACTGGGGGCTGCTCCTGAGCATTTTTGCTCAAGGCTAGTGCTCTACCACTTGAGCCACAGCTTCATGTCCAGCTTTTTTTTCCTGTGGTTAATTGGAAATAAGAGTCTCATGGAAATTTTTTCCCAGGACTGCCTTCAAACCAAGGTCCTCTGATCTCAGCCTCCTAAATAGCTAGGATTACAGGTGCGAGTCACTCGAGCTCAGTTCAAAGTTTTTCTTTTTTTTTTTTTTAATAATTTAAAGTTAGAGGTTCTTAACATTTTATGGTCATTTAGTGGTTCAAATCAGGTTTTGGAGGATCCATGATCCCTTCTGGCTAAGAGACAACAAATGTCAAAGTGGTTTGCAAATTTGTGGTTAGTATTACTATAAAATACTATAAATAATAATATTTTAATCAAAGGCATGGAACATGTATACTCAGATGTCAAAATGGAACAGTAGCTTCAAATTAGCAACTTCTACCTATAGAATGGACTACTTGGGCCTAGCAGTAGAGTGCTTGCCTAGAATGGACTACTTTGGATATTTGGTAGTAACACATGTAAACTATCTTTAGCCTAAAGAAAATTCCTGTCTTAAAAAGCCTCATAAAATTGGGCATGATGGGAAGCACCTGCCAACCTATCTATATGGCAGGCTGAGATCAAGATGATCACAGTTCCAGGCAAGTCCAGGCAAAAAAAGTTTGAGAGACTCAATCTCAACAGAAAATGCTGGGTGCAATGGTATATATCTGACATCATGGTACATAGATATGGCATATATGTTTATTTACATCTTTCTTAAGGATCAGGAAAGATGGTAACTCCATGCTAGGAGAGCTCTCCAGAAATGCATTTATTTCTTCTGGAAAGAGGCATTGGAAGAGTTAGAGGATTAAGAAGGGAAGTGACTCAATGTACTGTTCTTGTCAGTTCTGGGCAAAAAGAAACATATGCTATTTGCTAGGCAGAAAAGACTTTATCTCTAAAGTGTTCTTAACAGAATGTCCTTGGCTAAAAATTATGGTAAACAGACCCTGGGCATGATGGCTTCCTGAAGAATATAACCTAGCTAGTTTCTCTCAGGTATAAAATGGAGATGCTTCATGATTGAAATGCTACTTTATGTGTGCCGAATCCCCTAAGACTCAGATGGAGACTCCATTCTGGGTCATGACTGCTTTGTTAATATGAATAGAAGCGCTTGGTAGCTCAGGGTTTTTTTCCTGCTTCAGTGGAGTCTTTTGATTGCTGTATCCTTGAACTGACTTAGTAAAGATTGGTATTAGGTAAAGACATCACACTGATCTGGGGGAATATGGTTTATTAATCTGATTCTATGCAGACTCACTCCACCACTGTTCACCCCTGAAAGGACACATGAGGACAGGTGTAGTCACTAATTGAACTATACTAAGCTCAGAACAGAGTTTTCCTTTATGACATGCTTTACTGGTCCTCTTGAAATTTAGTCAGTCAGAGAAAATCACATTATTAATTTGATTACTTTGGAGTCTCCAAGACTTTTGCAGTTGGTCTCACTAGAATACTGATAGAAGCTCAATTTCCTAACAATGAATCACAGAAGCAGATAGGAGAAACCAAAGTTAGAAGTCATCTAGCCAAACCTGTACACTAAATGAAGAAACAACCTGTCCTTTTTACATAGTTACTGATCCTCTGCTATAGGAACATACCTAATAATACTACCTAAGCACCCGCACCATGCCCTGCTCATTGTAAGCAGAAAGAGTATTGAATAAATTGTGTCCAAACTTCTCTCTGAGTAATGGTACTTACTGGTCCCAATGCTACTCTTTCCTAATCTATTCTGGAACGTTCCTTTTATAAACCACCTTTGTTTTGTCCTGAGCTTTTGTGCTCAAGGCTAGCACTCTGCCACTTGATCCACAGCTCCATTTCAAGCTTTTTGTGGTTAATTGGAAATACGGTTCTCATGGACATGCCTGTTCTGGCTGGCTTCCAACTGGGATCCTCAGATCTCAGCCTTCTGAAAGGATTAGAGCTAGGATTATGGGTATGAGCCACCAGTTTCCAGCTAGAAACCACCCACTTTAACAGCAATAGGAAACTCCATCTCTAAAGCTGTGCCCTTGCTCTTTGGCATGGAAGGGTCAGAATAATGATTCTAAAGACAGTTATGCCATTGCGGGGGATGGTGGTGGTCAAGATTGTATTAAGGGAATCTAAAGGTTGTTTCTAGTTATATCCTTCTATAATGCTATAGTTAGAAAAGGAAGGGGGTAGGGGAGGGAAATGGGGACAAAAACATGAGAAGGGCTAGCAATGTTTGTTAAGTAATTCACCTTCTATCTGGCAAATATAATGTAACCCTTCTATTAATTACAATAGTAATATATTTAAAAAATACTGAAATGAAGTGAAAAAGAAAAGGAAAAACAGAAGGGAAGAAATGTAATCATTTAACTGCACCTCAATTGATAAAAAGTATAGTGAATCGTAATAGATTGATGGACTGGAATCCTTCAACATATGGATTGTGACTGAGTAGGGATGCTGTATCCCAGGTATTAAACAGGCAACCCACTGGAGTATAGTTATGATCAATGAATGTAATCAAAGCAGAAAACTATTGCTATAAATATATAAGCCAGCGGGCCCAGTGGATGCATAGTTCCTATGATTTTTCATATTTACTTCTTTTTGAATTGTTAGGTCTTTATGACAGTCTTCCACTTAGAATAATGGCCACTCTTTGGTTAGGAGATCTCATAGTGGCCTGAAGCAAATACATTCAGCAGAAAAAAGGTACTTTTATTTTTGTTCCTTCTACTCTTCAGGGATTAACTGGTCACATAATAGTTTGGTATCAGTAAAAAGTACAGTGAAGAACTAATAAGGTGCATCTGCTAAAAACCAAACACATCAAACAACACCCCCCCACACACCCAAGTTTAATTCTACATGGTTCATGAGCTTGTACCAACCTCATCTTTGTGCAAACTCATCAGAAGTATGTGAGATGACCCTACTGGTATAAAAATGTGAAGCCATTTGGGCAGATACATTTCATTGTTAGGCATTTGGCATTTTAAGTTGTTATTTGGATCCACTCTGCATTCTGAGAAAAGCTATGATTCTTGCAGCAAAAAGCAGCAGTATGCTTACTGGGAGAAGAGCAAACTCTTCTGTGTAATAATTCTTTGTCCTTTCTTTCTTTGACTTCTACCTTTACCCCCGGGGATTACATACCTGGCCACAGCTTCACTGTATACAAAACCAGCATCAGCTCGCTTTACAATTTCAAAACACAGATCTGCTCCATCCATACTGTAAAGAAATGTGAAAAAAAAGAATGTAAGAGGGAAATCCAAGAAGGCAACATTGAAAGTCATCACTAAATTATTAGCGTTTTATTTACCACCCCGCTTTCTTTGCATGAAAAGCAGGCATAAAATATACAGAACATTATAACCATCTTAACTTTGAAAAATCTACAGAAACAGAATCTCTCCCATCCAAATAACCCAAGGTATAGAACAATGACTATAAATTTTCTTTAGGTTATGAAGGTAAGGAGTTTCAGAAAGAAGCACTGCTGGAGACCGTGGGCATATTTTGGGATCTCATTCTAAAATTATCTATGTTTAGTTACATAGTATTTGTGTGTGTGTGTGTGTGTGTGTGTGTGTGTGTGTGTGTGTGTGTGTGTGTGTCCATGCACATGCGCTGGTCCTGGCGCTTTAACTCAGGGCCCGCACTCTGTCCCCGAGTAATTGTGCTCTAGGCTAGTATTTTACCATTGAGCCATAGCTCTACTTCTGGCTGATTGGTAGTTAAATGGAGAAAAGATTCACATGGACTGAACTGCCCAGGCTAGTTTCAATCTGTGATCCTTAGATCTCAGCCTCCCAAGTAGCTAGTATTATAAGAGTGAGCCACTGATGTCTGGCTAGTTACATGGCATTTTAAGAAATAAAACAGGAAGGAATGGGAGTTTGGCCAAGCGGTAGAGTGCTTGCCTAGCATACATGAAGATCTGCGTTTGATTCCTTGGTACCACATACAAAGAAAAAGCAGGAAGTGGTGCTATGGCTCAAGTGGTAGAGCTCTAGCTTTGCAAAAGCCCAAGGACAGTGCTCAGGCCCTGAGCTCAAGCCTGGGATTGGCAAAAAAAAAGTTATTCTAGGTGCCTTCTCTATCCCTCTTCCAGTTCTCTCCCTCCTCCCCTATTTCACGCATCCCCCTGCACGGGGTTGGGTTAGAACACGGAGCCTTTCCTGCAAGGCAGGCACATTACCACTTAGATTTTATTTTCACCAACTGGTGCTTGAAGGCTGCATGCCAGGGTCTTGGCCTAAGAACTTAGGAGATTTTATAAACTAAAATTTCCAAGAAGAAAATGGTATGTGTTTTGTGTATAATTTGTCTTTGATTTTGAGCAGAGCTACATATTTACATAGAACAGTTAAATTTTATGAAACCACAATCTTGTCATGTATTCTGTAGTTTCCTAGGAAATATAGTTCACTGGAAGAAAGGATTCAGCGGGCAGTTTCTACCTGGTAGTGTGTGTGAAGCATGGAGATGTTGGTAGTCAATGAAATGTCAAGCTTCCCCTTCTTAGCACTGAACACTGTACTCTTCTAATACTAATATGGGAGGATATTGAATATATTTCAGGGCATAGTGAAAATTAAGAGTGAATTAGCAGGTGTTCATTATATTCTCATGAAAAAGAATAAAATGAAAGAACTGAAAAAAAGAAGACAGGAGATCTGGCCCAAGTGGTAAGAGTGCTTGTCTAGCATCCATGAGACCCTGGGTTAATACCCCAGTACTACAGCAACAACACAATTATATGTATGGATATTAAAGTATTTTGCTTTAATTATCACCACTAAATTGGGAATTCAAATTATATATTATGAAAGGAAACAGCAATGAGCTGATATGTAACTTAGTCTTACATTCCATGAGCAAAGTTAACTGATACAAACATGGAAATATACTGATACAGTGACACAGCGTAACTCTCTTGCTTCAAACTTACAATTATAGTTCTCTATTTCTCACCAGCTACGTAAGATTTCTTGTGGTCTTGACTACACCTTCCCTCTTTACTGATTCTGTTTAATGACATTTCAAGAAAATAATACTCTCTAGGCAGACTAGTTTATTTCCACTTCCTAAATATACTATTTTCTTTTCTCTTTTTTGCTACATGCTTCTGCATATACTGTTCTTTTTATATGAAATCTTCCTAAATTCAAGTTTCCAATTTATGCTCATTTTCCCATAAAGCTCCCTCAATGATTATCAAACATATTAATGCCTTCCTTTGCTTTCACTCTTTGACCACCTAGTCTGTAGTATAACCTTTACATTATATAAATATACATACATACATTCAGATTTTTTGTACGAACATTACCTATATCAGTGATATTATTCTACTATTAGTAGCTAACATTTTCATAAGGTTTTAAGCTTAATAAAGTTTGTATAAATCCAGTAGCTCAACCTTTAATATACTTCCACATGTATAAGAAAACAGAAACTTATAGAAAAGACAGAACATAATATTTGTCAGGCCTCACAGGAAATACTATATCTTTTCTCATATAAAGAACAGCTACTGCACAAGATCAACATTATGTTTTGTGCTTAAGGTAAAATCCAGGGCCTGTCTCTCACATACTAGGCAAGAGATTTATTACTGTATTTCATCTCCAGCCCAGCGTCCTTCTTTTCTTCTTTTTTTCCTAGGATTTATACTCAGGACATCACATTCATTAGGTATTGGCACTCAACCATTTGGGTCATGTCCCTGGTCCAGCCTTTTGCTGGTTATTTCAGAGATGGAGTCAGGCAGACTTTTCTGCACAGGCTGACTTTGAACTGAGATCTTTCTGGGCAGATAGTAATACATGATTATATTTCATGGTTACTAGAGAAGCCAAATATTTTTTTTGTTAAAGGGAATATATCTTTTTTATTGTAATTAATAAAAGGGTTACATGATATTTGCCAGATAGAAGGTGCATTAATTCACATATATTGATACCCTTTCACATGTCTTGGTCCCCATTACCCTCCCCTCCACCAACCCCATCTTGGTTTTCCCCCATTTCCTGTCCAATTTCAAATAACCAAATACAAATAAATCCAATATATCAGATAACAAAGTGAGATACTGTAACAATATGAGATAACCAAGGGACAGCAAAAGAGATGAGAGATAACATAGTACATTAAGGACAACAATCATTCATTGTATGAGAAGCCAAATATTGTTATATTAATTTTTTGTATTGTGATATTTTGAAGCCTAGATATAGTCAAGTAGGTTAGCTGATCTACAAAAGCTGAAAAGCATATCATAGTGATGCAATTCATTTTTATAGATTATTTTATTTAAATTGAGAAATCTGAAGGTAAGCACTATTCAAATTAGATGAGAGAGGAGCTGGACAAAGAAGGGAGCCAAACTGATGACATAATAAAGCAATAAAAATCTGGAAGCTGTTCACAGAGTTATATGAAGACTTTATTGGAGCGACCTAGAAAGGAAGAGAAAAGAGAGATGGAAGCAGTGAAGTAATAAAGCAGTAAAAGGCTAAAGCCTAAGGAAACTAGTTTGAGAAGTAACTGCAAAGAATTTACTGCTATCTAAAATACTGGTACTTGAAATTTCAAACTATGTGCTTCTGTGTGTGTGTGTGTGTGTATGAGAGATAGAGAGACAAGAGACAGAGAGATCACATGAGCAAGCCCAGGCACAGAAGATAATTGTAGGCTTTTTTCCTTCCACTGATCTGTCTATTCTTTAATAATAATAAGTACTTTTATAATAATAACAATAATATTTTTAGTCAGTTTGTGGGGCTTGAAGTCAGGGCATGAGTGCTGTCACTGAGCTCTTCTGTACAAGGCTAGCACCCTACCAATGAGTCAGAGCTCCACTTCCAGTTTTTGAGTGGTTAACTGGATATAAGGGACTTTTCTGCTCATCCCTGGCTTCAGATCATGGCTCTCAGATCTTAGCCTAGTAGCTAGGATTGTAGGTGAGAGCCACCAAAGCTGAGTTGATTATTATTATTATTATTATTATTATTATTATTTTGTCAGTCCTGGGGCTTGAACTCATGGTTTGGCTGCTGTCCCGGAATTTCTTTTTGGTCAAGACTAGAGCTCTACCACCTGAGCCACAGGGCCACTTTCAGTTTTTTTCTGAGTAGTTTATTGGAGAAGAGTCTCATAGACTTTGCTACCAGAGCTGGCTTTGAACTGTGTTTTCCTGAGTAGCTAGGATTACAGGCATGAGTACCTAGGATTATAGTGGCATGAGCCATGGGTGCCCAGCTCCATATTATTATTTTTTTGCCAGTCCTGGGCTTGCGCTCAGGGCCTAAGCACTGTCCTTGGACTTTCTCAAGGCTAGAGCTCTACCACTTGAGCCTCAGCACCACTTCTTGCTTTTTTCTATGTATGTGGTACTGAGTAATTGAACCCAGGTCTTCGTGCATGCTGGGCAAGCACTCTACCACTAGGCCAAACTACCGGCCCCAGCTTCATATTATTTTAAATAATGTTGTAATATTTGGCAAAGAAAGTCTAATTGCATTATTCTTTTCTTATGAATATATTTCACAGTTGAAAATTAAAATCATTTGTTAGACTAAATATTTTTATATTTTGTCTAAGACAGAATTATAGTTATACATTAACTTCTAAACACTTTTCTAATATTTTCATCCATAAACATGATATATCACTCTATTTCTTTTCATATCTGACTTGTAGTTTTAAAATCTTCTTTACATTGGTTCCAAGTAATTGATCAGTATTTCACCATAGCCCCATTAGAGTTATGTTTTTTTGTTAGTGCTGAGGACCAACCTTAGAGTCTCCTACATGCTAGATAAGCATTAAACCAGTGACTTACCATCCCTAGCATCTTATATTTTAGTTGCTTAATAACTGGGACATTTTGAAGTTTATATATGACTTGTGTTAACTTTTTTTTGCCAGTCCTGAGCCTTGAACTCAGGGGCCTGAGCATTGTCCTTGGGCCTTCTCAGAGCTAGAGCTTTACCAGTTGAGCCACAGCATCATTTACAGCTTTTTTCTATGTATATGGTATCGAGGAATTGAACCCGGGTCTTCGTGCATGCTAGGCAAGCACTCTACCACTAGGCCAAACTCCCAGCCCTTGTGTTAACTTTTAAAATACACATTCACATTCTGTGAAGGAGTATTCTGAAAAAAAAGCTATCACAGTGGAAGGACTTTTCTATTATTAAAATGATCTCATTAGTTATTCATAACATTAATTGATATTAAAATAAAAGCAATCTACTAATTTTAAATTTCATGAGATACAGAAATAAAACATGATCTATGCAAATTTTATTCACCACAGAAATGTGATATATACATATTTATAATACATACAATCCCAATTCAAGAACCTGGAATGTTCTGTGTACAACTGTTAATTCAATACTCTGATAAGCATTATTTGCTAATGCAATAATTCTTAAATACTGAGAAGGCTTCTTTTTACTAATTTCATATTTGGTTTCCTATCTTGGGGGAGGTGTTACTGGGACTCTCATGAATCTTCAAAGAGAATGTCCTGAATTCCCACAGTTGTTTTCTATCCCAGGAAGTGAGATGAGGTGGAGAAGAAACCCTTCTACAGAGAAAGCTATAGGATTTGGAGGTTGACTCCAAATTGTGAAAGCGCTAGAATTATGAATGAGTTTAACTGCCCCTCCCTTTCTTCTATTTGAATTAAAAACTTTATAAGAAACAGTCACTATTTATAAAATTAATAAAATTATCCACTGGGTGCTGTTGGCTCATGACTGTAATCTCAGGAGGCTGAGATGTGAGGATTGCAGTTCAAAGCCAGCTTGGGCAGGAAAGTGCAAGAGACTCGTATCTCCAATTAATCACCAGAAAACTGGAAGTGGAGCTATGGTTCAAAGTAGTAGAGTGCTAGCCTTGAGCAAAAGAGGTCAGTGACAGCACCCACGTCTTGAGTTCAAGCCCTATGACTTCCCACCTCCAAGAAAGAAAACTATCCATTGCAAGCAAACAAAATAGACCACAGGTCTAAATAGGCACAAGGTATGACTTGGATCTTTGTGAAAGGAGATCAAGTTGTATCACCCCCAAATATGACAATTTGGCACAAAGAATCTTTTGATCCCAAAACACAACATTAAATGCCCTGTGCAATGTGAAACTGCAATAACAGCTTTCAAATGTTTCCTCTCATGTTTTGAATACTTCTCTACGTATCTTAAAGCAGACTATGAACAAACAGTCCACTAGCACTTGTCTTCAGACCATTCCTCGAGGAAAAATGTAAAAAAGGACAGAAAAATTTGGATTTCTCTGTCCAGTATTTTCTCTGAAGATAACAAAAACAATTAAAAAAACCCAATACAGAATTTGAAGAAGTGTTTTAAATCTTCAAAGAATTAACTTAAGAGTGAGTGAAAAACTAGCAAGAACAAGGAAAGGACTGTTGTTCAGAGAAGTGAGCAAGTGCTAAGTACCTTGGAGGTAAAGAGTGGTTATAGTAAAGAGGCATCTATAGGGGGTGCTTTTAGGGAAGTGTGAGGAGTGACAGGGTCCAGGTGTTTATGTACCAGCTTGGCCAAGACAAGAGATGGGGAAAGCTAGTTTTGGGGCAGACCTCTGAAGAGTCTACTGAAGGCTCATGTCTTGATGGAACACTCCTTGCTGGGGACAACAAGTTGCATTTTGAAAACTGGAGAACAGAATGTATTTGGAAATGATATGTTAGAGATCCTCTAAATTATGAGTCTAAATGGTAAATGGTGAGACTAAAAACTTCAGCACTCATATCATGTGTCTTAATCGCAGTGTAGTTATGTTAGAAACAGATGAACAAGGGAGGGGGTGGGGGGGAAGGAAATGGGGACAAAAACATGAGAAGGGGTGTCAATGGGTGAGAAGTAATGTATATTCTATCTGGCAAATATAACTGCAACCCCTCTATTAATTACAATAAAAAAGAAAAAAAGAAACAGATGAACAAAATAACTGTAAAATTTCCAAATGTTTGGAAATTCAGAAGTGCTTGCTAAATAGACATCATCAAAGTAGAAATAATAATGAAATTTAGAAAATATTTTTTCTTACAACAATAAGTATACAATGAAATTCGCAATGGAATTTAGTGTTGCTATTAATCATCCTTCAAATAGAGGAATGGTTGAAAGTAGTTGGGACTCTCCCAGTCTAAGCAATCCATGTTGTCACCCTCTCTGCCATTCCTTGGAAAAACATTTTGTGAATTAGGAAATTCATTGTTTATACAAAAAATACACCAATACAAATTTTCTAAAGGACAATTTTATTGTGCCTGATAAACCCTAAGAATGTACATGGTTCTTTGGCATATATTTGCATCCCAAAGGAAATAACTAAAATCATTTTCCAGTTTTAATTTCAAGGGTTTATCAATGCTATCTGTGATAGGGAGAATTTGGAAACAACTGAAATTTCCAGTATTAGAATGGTTCAACAAACTATATGAGTTCAGAGTGTATTCTTATTCTGTCATGCAATGGTGGCCAGGCGTGCTTGCTTAGTGTGCACAAAGACCTGGGTTCATTTCCTTGGTACCACGTACATAGAAAAAAAGCTGGAAGTGGTGCTGAGGCTCAAGTGGTAGGGCTCTAGCCTTGAGAAAGTCCAAGGACAGTGCTCAGGCCCTGAGTTCAAGGCCCAGGACTTGCAAAGAAAAAAAAAGGTGCAATGGATGTGGATGTATACTTACTGACATAGAATGAGGTCCATAATATTCTAAGGTGTACATACAGGTAAGTTTCTCTTTATTAAAATGGGTACTAAAAAGTAGGTAAGACTATAGCTAAAATTATTATTATTATTGCCTGTCCTGGGGCTTGAACTCAGGACCTGAGCACTGTTCTTAGGTTTTCTCAAGGTTAGAGCTCTACCCTACCCTTGAGCCACAGCATCACTTCTGGCTTTTTCCATGTATGTGGTACCGAGGAATTGAACCCAGGGCTTCATGCATGTTAGGCGAGCACTTTACCACTAGGCCACATCCTGGCCCCTGGAATTATTTTCCCTTTTAAAAAATGAAGAAAGTGGGACTGTAGCTCAAGGGGTAGGGCAGTATCCTTGAGCTGAAGAGCTCAGGGCCAGCGCCCAGGTCCAGGGTTCAAGTCCCATGACCCACAAAAAAAGTGATTAATAAAAAATGAAGAGATGTTGTATTTTCTTTATATAAACCAATTCTGATAGTTAAAAACAGTGAAAAAAGCAGTTTGGATCAATTATTTATGAGAAAAATAACCTCATTTTGCTGTGGTAAAGAACTAAAGCCAGGACTGTAGGAATGGCTCAAGTTGTTGCCCAGAAAGTGAGTAACTTTGGGTTTAATTCTCAGTTCCACTAAGAAAGGAATTAAAACTACATTTATTGAGAGCTAATCCATGTGATGGCATTTCCTCATTGCTTTATATGTACTGATTCATTCAATGGCTACAAGAAGGACATTCCTAATTTATTTAAGAAGAAACAGAAACAGCAAAGTATAATAAGTAACATTCCCAGTGACTACATGGCTTGTGAGGGGAAGTGAGTTAATTTGTGCGGTGCTATAGTTTGAGTAAAGCTCCCTTTTCTACCTACACTGCACACCATCCTATTCTTTCAGGATGAACTTGGACAGGTATCAGAAAAGTACCTGGACAGGATTGTTCAAGTACATATGCAAGTAGATTTGAAACCTACATCTTTGTTAATGAATAAAACAGTTATACACTGTAACAGGAGTTTAAATCTTAATAAAGCAATTCTGATACATTGTCATAAACATTAATATGACTGAATATATCCCTAAATACCAATTCATATGTTCTGTAGGAATTATCTATTCCTGTCCTCATCAAATGGCATACAAAGCTCAGCATCTTTTCTTTTACTGAAGTGAACTCTTTATACTCAATAGAATGTAATCCTTTTATGTCAATATTGAAGCAAATTATCATGCTTTTTTCATTATTCTTATATTTATTGAAGTTTTCTTTTGAGAATCCTAGTCCTTTGAACATTTCAAAGCTCTCCAAAGATCTGTTCAATAATTTTCTTTCTTGTTAGCATTCCTATGATTTGACTAGATTATACAAACTGTTTCCTCTATAGTTTTCTGGTGTGTGTGTGTGCATGCGTGTGTGCGTGTGTGTGTGTGTGTACACACGCACACGAAGATATAAATTGATTTCTAGGTTGCTAGCATTTTCCCCACAATAATTAAAATAGTTAATTCCCAACTCAGATGCCCTTCAGTGGATGGATGGATCAAGAAAATGTGGCACACATGCACAATGGGATTCTGTGCTTCAGAAAGAATGATATTGTATCATTTTTAAGGAAACAAAGATTTGGAAAAATTATACTAAGTAAGCCAGACTCCAAGAAACACAGGTTGCATTGTTTCCCTTAATTGTTTCAATTAGAATGTGCCTATAAATTTACAAGCAAACATGGTGGATAGTAAAAGACAAAAAATTCACTTGGACATTCATACAGTCAGATCAAAGGAGTATATTCTTAGAAGAGGATCACAAAGGCTCAACAGTTTTGTGCATATGATTATAGAAAATGATGTTTATCAAAATATACTCCAAGAAATAGAAACACGAGTCTTTTCTCCATTATCACTGTTTTTGCTTTCTGTACCTCTTGCCTTGTATATAAGTTTATCTGTTTGGGGCAGGGTAAAGAGGAGCATAGGACTGGTCAAAAACAGGGTGAATTCATTCAGCACTGGATACTCACTAGATACTACGTTGCAAATTAACTATACAACTTGTTGTACAGGGGGTTTGTGAGGAAAAACCTGGCAGAAAACAATGAAATAGATGACACTGTTCAAAGAAATGTACTCATTACCTGACTTAAATAACTAACCCCTCACAATATCAGCTTTATAATAACAATAAAAAATTCCCTCCCATATTTATTGAACTTTATTTTATGTACTACAGTAAATGGTCTTACTGAACAGTAATGACTGGTGCTACTCAGTTGGAAAGTCTTGCTTTTCACTGACCTGTATCCTAAATCAATGTAATATTGAGTGTGGTCTCTGGTAGTTTTATGAGTTCAAATACTTGGTAGTATCTACAAAGCAGACCTCTCTTAGTAGATGCTGCAAATTAGATACATGTACCAAGATCTTCATGTACAAGCACCAAGATACAAGGAAGCAGAGCACAACAAGCGAGGAAAGGCCATCAAGAAGAGAGTGTACTCAGGTATTGTGGTTAAAGTGTATAATCCTGGCTACTGAGGAGGCAGAGATTGAGAGTACTGAGATACAAGGCCAGCCTGCACAAAAAGTTAGTGAGAATCCATCTCAATATAGAAGTTGAATGTGGTGGTTTGTATGGTTATTAAGCAGGAGGTCCTAGATTAGGGGGATTGTGGTTTGAGGTCATCTTGGCAGAATGATACACCTTATCTGAAAAATAACCAAGGCAAAAAAGGGCCAGGGGTGTGTCTCGGGAGATACAGTCCCTGCCTAGCAAGTGTTAACCCCTAAATTCTTCTTTCAGTAACAAAGAAAGTGGGAGGAGGAAGGGAACCCTTTGCTAGCTCCAGCCTGGTACAGATTCAAAGTTGTTTTGGTACAGATGCCAGGGTTTAGGCCTATTTCTAACATGTTCAGGGCCTAGAACAAATATAATAAGGAAAGCTTATGCTAACACATATCTAAATGTTTAAAGGCTTATACATTGAGTACGCCTGACCAGAAGTACTTCAGAGTTTTAAATGAATGGAATATTTGCATAAGGTATTTTGTGTATGAGACCCAGATATAAATATAAAATTCACTTATGTTTTGTATACACCTGATACAATAGCCTAAAGGTAAGTTTGTATGCTATTTCTGTGTGCTTGGATTTTGATAGTAACCTATCATATGAGGTCAGGTGCAAAATTTTCTATTTGTGGATTTATTTTGGCCCTCAAAACCTTGAAGATTTTGGAATTTGGTATTAGAGCTATACATACTATACATCAAATTTACAAATTGTGATATAAGTTCTAAGCTTCTACTCTGGCAAAGCAATCTTCATAAAGATGCTGAAATTAGGTTCTATTAAAAATTCTTGGGTTCCTCATCAAACCACTGTTTGACAATGACGTCTCCTAGGAGGTGAGGAAATGAACTCAAAAGACAGCACATGATTCTCTGACAACTCTGATACTTCGCATACCTCTCTTGGTTTTCCTGAACTTTTCAGAAACAAAGGGAGGCAGATAGGAGAAATAGTACGGGCTCTGTTCTAAACTTTAGGAAACATTGACCTCAGTTTTCTAACAATTCCTTACAGCTAAACACCCATCTCCCTCAACATACCAAAACAAGGGAAAGAAGGAACCAGATATAAATTACAATTAGTCTCATTTACTTATTCTTTTTTTTGGGGGGGGGGAGAGTGGGGCGGAAGGCTGGTTCTGGGCACCATCCCTGACTTTTTGTGCTGAAGGCTACCACTCTACCACTTGAGCCACAGCTCCATGTCTGGCTTTTAGTGCATAATTGGAAATAAAAGCATCATAGACTTTTCTGCCTGGGCTGGCTATGAACCGTGATCACACCTCAGCCTCTTGAGTAGCTAGGATTAGAGGCGTGAGTCCTGAATTAAAATCCATTCTTTGTGCTAGTAACAAATTAACAGCAGATGGAACAAGAACTTGGCCCACTGTGTATTGTCAGGCTTCCTGCTCACCTTTTTGAAAGAGAAGGCTAACACAAATATGTTATTCTGCTTTCTTTAAGAACCTTTTCAAATCCTCCTAAGTTCTTTCCTAGCTGTCCAGGAGACAAATAGGATTTCTTGGTGGTAGGCAGGGACTAAGTGTTCAAGATACACTGCTATCACTGCTTTTCATCTCTGTACCCTTTGTCTTTTTATTTTTATTTTATTATTAGAGTTATGCATAGAGGGGTTACAGTTACATTTGTAAGGTAGTGAGTAATTACTTTTTGAACATTGTTACCACTTCTCATTTTTCCCACTTTCCTTCCCCCCACTCCATCCCTAGTTGTAGAGTACATTTTTCAACATATTGTCTTGTGAATATCGCTGTTCCTTTTGCTCTTTGACTCATCATCTTGTTTATCCTTTTCCCTTCCCTGATTCAAATAAATAAATAAATGTATATACAATATAACAGGTACTAAAGTCACATACAGCAATAACAGAGGATAAACCATAAGGAGAAAGGAAAAAGAAAAAAAAGAAAGAGTAAAGAGATAATTCCACACAGTGCATTAAAAGGAACAAACACAGGGATAAATTTATTGTTTCCCGGTCCTAGAGTTCATTTCACTTAGGCTCTTTCTATATGGCCATATGCACATAGCTTTTGAGCTATGGCACTCCTCTGCTAGGAAATCCTAGACACATACTAATTATTACAAATGAGGTAAACTATGGAGCCTGTGTTCCTCTGGGTCTGTCTTACTTCACTTAATATGATTTTTTCAAAGTCTTTCCAGTCCCTTATGAATGGGTCGATGTCATTCTTTCTGATGGCAGCATAGAATTCCATCGTGTATCCATTCACCTTGTGAGGGGCATCTGGGTTGGTTCCATATCTTAGCTATGAATAATGCTACAGTGAACATGGTTTTGCAATGAACATAGGTTTAGCATTGTACCCTTTGTCTTGTATAAGTTTATCTGATTTGGGGATGGGAAGGTAAAGCATAGACATGATGTAACAAAGGGTGAACCAACTCAGCAGTAAATCCCACTAGATACTACATTGGAAATGAATTATACAACTTTGGGAAGAGGGAAGTTGAAAGGGGGAAACACTAGGAAAGAATAAGGAAAGGGATGACACAGTTCAAAAGGAAATATACTCACTACCTGACTTACATAACTGTAACCCCTATATGCATCAACTTTTACAATAAAATTTAAAAGATACCATCTTTCCTATACTCAAAACAAAGTATATGGATTTTGAGGAAGGTGCAATGATGCACAGGACAAATTGTCCAAAAGCCCAAGTACTTGACCTTCTCTCTGTTCCACCTAACCCTGTCCCTGGAAATCTTTTTTTTTTCTGTATTTTTTATTGTAATTAATAGAAGGGTTACATTATATTCTCCAGATAGAAGGTGCATCACTTCACAAACACTGATACCCTTTCTGAATCTTTTACAAAGCTCATTGGTTCTAAAATAAAATTGTCATAAAAATACAAATGACAGCAACTGAATGCATTAGTTTAGGAGGTTAAAATACAATTTTTTGATGTCGGTGTCAGATTTCTTTTCTAGTTCTGCTTACTTTGGTAGGTGAGAATGAGGATAGAACCTCTGCCACCTCAAGCCAAATCAGTCACAGCATATATGAGGAATGAAGAGAATCAAAGTGTACCATACATATATACATATACATACACATATACATATATATGCATATAACTGAAAGAGGCATAATGAAATTTACCAAACACTGAAATTGAAATGTAAAGAAAGAAATATAAACTTGCTCAAAGCACATTGTGCTCATGTATGGAGTTATTGTTAAAAAAACCCTTCATATTATTAATTTATGCTAATTCAAATAAAATAAAGCCACATAGACTGCTTTCAGTCTTGCCTAAATTCTTTTAACTCTGATATGTGTGATTGTTCTTGAGCCTCTATATTTCTTCTAACTTTTATCGCTACGATTAAATTCTCCTTCTTCTCAAAGTCTTCTTTTCATTTAAAGGTGGGTACGTTAGTGCAGGCCTTGCAACACTAATGTTAAAGCCCCTAAGATGCTATAGAATCCTTCTATCATGTAGACAGGTGTATCTCAATAGCTATCTTCCAGCATCGCAGAACTCGGGGATGAAGGGACATTTCTACTTCTGGCATGTCTTTTATCTACCTGTAACACTGAACATCTAAAGGACTATACATCTAATCATAGCAGCCCCATTGGGGCCCTATGGCTGAGAAGGGTGGGATAATTTGGAAAATGACCTCATTTCAAGCAACCATAGCAAGTATTAAAAAATAAAGAATGCAGTTAATTACTAGTTTTCTGTTTTCATTTTACTGTCCTCTACATTCTGAAATTAAACTGGCTGGTTTAATATTTACTTCTAGGAAAGTTCCCAAATAACATGAATGTTAATGTTGGTATTTATAAAACTAGATGTCTTTACAATTTTGTTTGGTGACTGTGAAACCTGGAAAAGCTGTTGCTGCTAGGGATGTATAATATGCTGCTATTACTGGTCTTTTTACATAAATATACACATATATAGTTTGAATTTTTGGAAACTTTAGCTGTGCTATAAACTTCGGAATGCAGTCTCTCAGTTTACAAGACTGAGTTGCATTGCAGAGAAATTAATAGTCACACTGGTTTAGGAGTGTTAAACTTAATTTTTCCATTTGTACAGAGGTAATGCTCTATATTAACTACGTAAAGTCTTACATAAGTGGAGTTGATGACAACGTATTCTCTAAACAAAACAAAACAAAACAAAAAACCTAGGTCAGGAGTTTGGTCTAGTTGTAGAGTGCTTGCCTAGTATGAACAAATACCTAGTTCGATTGCTTGGTACCACATACATAGAAAAAGCTAGAAGTGGTGGTGTGACTCAGTCGTAGAGCTCTAGCCTTGAGAAAGCACAAGGACAGTGCTCAGACCCTGAATTCAAGCTCCAGGACTGGCAACCCCCCCCCACAGATTATACATATAAATAAAAAAGGGAGCTGGAAACAGGTGGATTACACCTGTAATCCTAGCCACTGAGGAGGCTGAGATCTGAGGATCACAGTTCAAAGCCAGCCCAAGCAGAAAAGTTATTGAAACTGACCCCCCAAAAGCCAGAAGTGGGGCTGTGGTTCAAGTGGTACAGCACCAGTCTTGAGCAAATAAAGCTTAGGAACAGCTGCCAGGCCCTAAGTTCAGGCCCCAGAATTGGAGAATGAGCAAGTGCGCGCATACACACACGTACACACATGCGCGCATGCATGCACGCACCCTCGCACGCATACACACACATACACCACCACTACCACCACCAAAGATAAATTATAAAAAAGCAGTAAGCATAAGTATTTAAGCAAACAGATGTTCCCCTTAGGACAGCATCACATATGTTGTGAATTATTTCAAAGTTCTAGACATGAAGAAAAGAAATGAGGGGCCAGGAGTTTGGCCTAGTTGTAGAATGCTTGCTTAGCATGCAGGAAGACCCGGGTTCAATTCCTCGGTAATACATATATAGAAAAAACTGGAAGTGGTGCTGTAGATCAAGTGATAGAGATCTAGCCTTGAGAAAGTCCAAGGACAGTGCTCAGGCCCTGAGCTCAAGCCCAGGACTGGCAAAAAAAAGAAAAAGAAAGAAAGAAAGAAAGAAAGGAAGGAAGGAAGGAAGGAAGGAAGGAAGGAAGGAAGGAAGGAAGACAGAAAGAAAAAGGTCCTTAAATGTTCAAATAACAGCATGGACAATTTACAAACAGCAACAAAGCTCTTTATATGGACAAATAAAATCCAGCAGTTAACTAAATGCATCCTTAGATTATTACAGTAAGACATAGATATTTAAATTTATTGTCCTCAATATATTATGTTTTTTATGTTAGTTACTCTGTTGGGATTCAGATACTGGAAGTTCTTGCTAAAATGCAGGTATGTTAATAGCTAATAAAGATTTACTCAGCAAAGATTTAACTATATGCCATTTTAAATGTTTGACAAGTAAAACTTATTTAATTCTCACAACAGCACTAGAACATATACTGTTTTACAAATGGGAAAATTGAAGATTAAGACAAATGTTATAGAACATATGTCTAAGGTCTCATGGTTACAAAGTTAGCAGAGGCAGGATTTGAGCCTAGACAATTTGTCTCCAAGATTGAGCGCTCCTAACCTCTAATACTGAGGCTCTACAATGAACAGTAGTTATGCCAATGGCAATGAAGATGATGATAGAATCACTTAGCAATGTGAGATTTTTTTCCTCCTAGGGGCCAGACTGATATCGGCTGCTCCTAGGGTACATTTATAGGTTCTATGATCACCCCAAAATGCAAATAATGTAAGTTATTTTTTGTAATATTCTACCTTAAAGCCTATCCCTTTCTGAGGGGATACTGTTTCTTCAGTATCTGTTTCTTTTTCTTGTTATTTATTATCTCTTGGAGCAAGGCCTTTCCTCTTCATCATTTCCCCTGTGTTTTTTTATTTGTTTGGTTGGTCACAGGGATTGAAATCTGAGACTGGACGCTATCCCTGAGCTCTTCAGCTCAAGGCTATCACTATACCACTTGAGCAACAGTGCCACTTCCAGTTTTGGGGTGGTTAATTGGAGATAAGAGTCTCGTGACTGTTTTTTAAACCAGTCTTGGGGCTTGAATTCAGAGCCTGGGCACTGTCCTTGGGCTTTTACTCAAGGTCAGTGCTCTATCACTTGAGCTACAGCATCAATTCCAGCTTTTTCCATTTGTCCAGTACCGAGGAATTGAACCCAGGTCTTTGTGCATGCCAGGCAAGCACTCTACCACCAGGCCAAACTCTTGGCTCTCATGACGTTTGTGCCTGGGCTGGCTTTGAATTGTGATCCTCAGATCTCAGTCTCTTAAGTAGCTAGGATTGCAGGTGTGAGCCACCAGTGCTGGCCCCTGTGTTTTATTTTGATAAGTCCTGTTTATGTATGTTGGATAGCCTATATCTGGTCACCATACTTACTATCCTGACGTAACTGTGCTTTGTTGTATATTTGTTTCTCAATTTTGTCTTTCATTCTGGCCATGCTGATTGCAAAGACAGACAAATATGGGCACACACATGTGTACATATATACCCACATACATTTTTTGCCAGTCCTGGGGCTTGAACTCAGGACCTAAGCACTGTCCTTGGGCTTTCCTTGGGGCTAGCGCTGTACCACTTGAGCCACAGCACTACTTCTTGCTTTTTCTGTGTATATGGTACCGAGGAATCAAACCCAGGGCTTTATGATATTAGGCAAACACTCTACCACTAGGTCACACTCTGAGCCCTTTATTTTTATTTTCTTCAGATCAAATTTTCTACATGTTGAATTTGTTTCATCATTTTATATTTTCCTGGCATGCTCTGAATTGTGTGCGTGTGTGTGGGATTGAGTTTGAACTCACAGCCTGGGTGCTACTCCTGAGCTTTTTTGGTCAACGCTAGTACTCTAGCACTTGAACCACAGCTCCACTTCTAGATTTTTGATAGTTAATTGAGGATTACAGATCCTCGGGTCTGTGTCCTGAGTAGCTAGGATTACAGAATGAACCATGCCACTCAGGTGCTTTAATATATTTCATTTGAATATTAATCTTTTTTTATCTTGCTACTCCTGGGACTTAAAATCAGGGCCTGGGCACTGTCCTTGAGCTTTCTCAAAGTTAGGACTCTACCAATTGAGCCAGCACCACTTCTGGCCTTTTCTGTGTATGTGGTACCAAGGAATCAAATCCAGGGTTTTGTACATGCTAGGCGAGCACTCTAATACTAGGCCACACTTCTGGGCCCTTGAACACGAGTATTATGCAGAGATCTCTTGTTAGTTCTTTTTTCCTTTCTACTTTTGTTTCCCCCTTTATATATGATATTCAGTCTTTTGCTCACCACTAATCTAGGCTGAGGACCTCTGTCATCTTGATTTTATTCAGTTCCCTTCTCTGCAAAAGCTTTCCCCTCTATTACAATGAAGAAACTGAATTCCAGATGGAATTCAGTCAGGAATTTCTTATTAACTTTCATCCATCAACTATCTTTTTCAGACTGAATCTAGAGATCTCTGTCAGTGCACAAGTCTGATTATAGCATTGCCTTGGTAAAGTTATTTCAATGTAGTCTATCACCTATGGAATGAAGTTGGAAGTCAAATGATACATCACCTCCTGAGAGACATCATCCTCAAATCCCTATCTGCAGTATCATCATCATCACTCTCTCTTCAATGTTTACTGGACCTTGTTCCTAATGGCACACATCACTACTTGTGGTTATTACTATATACCTGTTGGTTAGTCTTTTCCATTAAATATGTTTCATACAAGCACGGACTCTGAGTTACTGACAGTGTGAAATCCATAGCACCCACAACTACCTAGCACACTGATGATACTCAATAAGTATTTGTTGAAAAGCTCTTACATGGTATCAAAATCCCTCTACATATCAGAGCAGATAAGAGTGAGAGCACTGAGAGCCAATCTGTCAACTCGACTGGGGCATACCCATGTTATGACCTTGAGCAAGCTATAACTTTGCAAGTTTCAGTTTTATCATCTGAAAAATGGTCACAGCAATTAAAGTGAGTGGGTTGGGATGGGAAATTTCAAATAATGAAACCAAGTGGGAAGAGAGATATCAATGATATCAAACAGGGAGCACATCAGAAACTAGCCAGAATAGGAGCTGTGCACAGCATGGCCACTGGTCATTGGTTAAGGAATAAAGGAAGTAGTGAAAGGTGGAATTTTGAGAAACTCTTTCCCTGGCCTCTTTGATATTTGCTGCCTCGACTTCCCTTAACATTCGTTGTACTATCCTCCTTCCTTTTCTATCATCTTGAAGATTTGAGAGAACTTCTCCAAGTTCCCTTTCCTTTTCATTCTAATCTTGTAAACTCTAATAGTAGCCACTCACAACTGTCTGCATTTATCTACAACCCTCTTTATGTATTCCAATCCATGTGCTCAAGTTCCTATTTAACAATTCCATTCATGAAAGATTCATAGACTTCAAATACAATGTGTCCAAAGTGTATTTTACTACTTCAAGTTAGTTAATGGCTCAAGCCAGAAAGAGTCAAAGTTGGCTCTTTTGCTACTTTCTTTACTTCTTTCTACCCAGCCATAAAATTATGTCCATTCTAACTGCTAAATACCCGAAGTCCATACTGAACTGAGATAGCATCCCCATTCTCCACATCTATATATGTTCCTCTTAACCTTACAGCCATACAGTAGCCAAAATGCCTTGTCAAAATTGAAATCTAACCATACTCCTTGGATACGGCACATCTTTAAGATAAACCTCCAATCTTTTCTAGGTTTTAAAAAGTCCTGTGAAATAAATGAAGTATTCAAATAAAAAAAAAAGGTCCTGTGATTAACCTCTTGAATCTTCAATGGAATGTGTGGGAACTATGAAGAATATTCTAAAGATAAGTAATACTTTTTACAGTCTGGCAAAAGATAGAATAAGCATATTTTTTTCTATCTCCTACTGAGATTCAATGACACTGCCTACAGTCTAAAGTCGACAATGGCAAAGGGACAAAGACCTTATCTCTATTTCTGAGTAATATAAAATCTTTTGGAGCCAGTGACACTATACTGATTTAAAAATATCCAGTCTTAGTAACAGCATTCTTGTCAAGAACATCTAGATGAAGGTCATCAAATCTATCATAACTTTTCTATAATCTCTCTCTCTCTTTGTATTCATATATATTTTATTATAAAGAAAGGTATATACTAATTAACAGGACAGAGGGATTCATTTATTTCATTAAATCACAGCGTAGAAATAAAGCCTGTACCTCTCATACAACGTTGAAGGGAGGACACATAGTACATTTATGGAAGAATCTGACACTAGCAATAGTATGAAATGGTGTGTGCATGCCTGCACATGCACACGTGTGTGCATGCGTGCGTGCATGTGCATGTGTGTATGTGTAATTTTCTTCACATAACAGAAGAGTAGAAGCAACCCAAATGTTTAACAGTAGAGTAATGGTTTAATAACTATTCTATACCATGAGTGGAATACTAAGCAGCTATAAGTTGGAATGAATGCTACTACAGAGTGGTCCCTAGGTTTTTCCATATGCTTAAATTTAAAAATGATATCAGATTTTAGAAGGGCATATATTAGACTAGGTAGGAGGGAGGGTGGAATGAAAATTAGTAGATATTATCTTAGATTGTCAGTTTCCACAACAATAAGGAAGTAAATGGAGACAAAAGATTCAAACCAGATCTTTCTGAATGAACCCGAGGCAATTTCCAAAATTAAAAGCAAATTGATACAAATATCTGAATAAGATTGCTGTTCATTGATCTACTCATCAACTGAGGGACATCTAGGTTGGTTCCATATCTTTGCTATGGTGAATAGTGCTGCAATGAACATTGTTGTGCTAGTGGATTTAGTATGTCCTTGTTTCTGGATGGGGTAAATGCCAAGTAGTGGAATTGCTGGGTCATAGGGGAGTTCTATGTTTAGCCTTTTGAGGCACTGCCACACTGCTTTCCATAGTGGTTGAACGAGTTTGCACTCCCACCAACAGTGTAGTAGTGATCCCTCCTGGCCACATCCCCTCCAGCATCTGTTGTCATTCGTTTTCCTGATCCTGGCCATTCTAACTGGAGTGAGGTGGAATCTTAGAGTTGTTTTGATTTGCATTTCTTTTATGACCAGATATGTTGAGCATTTCTTCATGTGTCTATAGGCCATTTTTGTTTCTTCTTCAGAGAAGACTCTCTTTAAGATGAGTGGATCAACAAGTTGTGGTATTTGTACACAATGGAATTCTATGCTGCTGTCAGAAAGAATGACTTCGCCCCATTTGTTAGGAAATAGAAAGACTTAGAAAAAATCATATTAAGTGAAGTAAGCCAGACTCAAAGGAACTTAGGCTCAATGGTTTCCCTCATTCGTCATAATCAGTAGAAACCTTGGGCTCTACTAGCAGAGATTTGCAATAGAGCAAAATCTTGATACATAAGGACATATAATGTGAAGCTAATTGAAAGGACCTCCAGGATAGTGAAACAAAAGCCATATAATGAATGATTGTTGTCCTTAATGTACTATGTTGTCTCTCATCTCCTTTGCTGTCCCTTGGTTATCTCATATTGGTATAGTATCTCACTTTGTTATCTGATATATTGAATTATTTGTATTTGGATATTTGAAATTTGATAGGGAAGGGGGGAAAACCAAGACGGGTGGGGGGTGTGGGGGGGGGAGGGAAATGGGTACCAAGACATGTGAAAGGGTATCAGTGTATGTGAATTAATGCACCTTCTATCTGGCAAATATCATGTAACCCTTTTACTAATTACAATAAAAAATTAAAAAAAAAGATTGCTGTTCATATAGAACTGAGGACCCAGATATTAAACCACAGACCTATGGCTACCTAATCTTTGACAAGGGAGCCAAAAACATAGAATGGAAAAAAGACAGCCTCTTCAACATGTGGTGCTGGCAGAACTGGTTAAGCACCTGCAGAAAACTAAAGCTGGATCCTTCTTTGACACCCTGCACTAGAATTAACTCCAAATGGATCCAAGACCTCGAGGTAAGAGCCAACACACTGAAAACTTTACAAGAAGGAATAGGAGACACACTAGGCCTCCTTGGCACAGGCCAAAACTTTCTCAACAAGGACCAAGAAACACAACAAATCAGACAAAGGCTGGATAAGTGGGACTGCATTAAACTGCAGAGCTACTGTATGGCAAAGGACATAGCTAGTAGGAAGCCTACAGAGTGGGAGAAGATCTTCACTAACCATACAGACAAAGGCCTCATATCTAAAATACATCAACAGCTCAAAAAATTGAATCATTCCAAAATGAATCTCCAAAGAAACAACCATCTCATTAAAAGATGGGCCAAAGACTTAAAGACAGCCTTCTCTGAAGAAGAAATAAGAATGGCCTATAGACACACAAAGAAATGTTCGACATCTCTGGTCATAAAAGAAATGCAAATCAAAACAACTCTAAGATTCCACCTCACTCCAGTTAGAATGGCCAGGATCAAGAAAACCAATAACAACAGATGCTGGAGGGGATGTAGCCAGGAGGGATCACTACTACACTATTGGTGGGAGTGCAAACTCATTCAACCACTATGGAAAGCAATATGGCAGTTCCTCAAAAGTATAAACATAGAGCTCCCCTATGACCCAGCAATTCCACTACTTGGTATTTACCCACTCGTCCAAAAACAAGGCCATACTAAATCCACTAGCACCAACGATGTTCATTGCAGCACTATTTACCATAGCAAAGATATGGAACCAACCTAGATGTCCCTCAGTTGATGAGTGGATCAACAATATGTGGTATTTATACACAGTGGAATTCTTTGCTGCTGTCAGAAAGAACGACATCTCCCCAGTTTTAAGGAAATGGAAAGAGTTAGAAACTAAGTGAAGTAGGTCAGACTCAAAGGAACATAGGCTCAATGGTTTCCCTCATTTGTCATAATCAGTAGAAACCTTGGACTCTTCTAGCAGAGATTTGCAATAGAGCAAAACCTAGATACATAAGGCCATACAGTATGGCGCTAAATGAAAGACCTCTAAGATATAGAAGCAAAGGCCATATAATAAGTCATTATTGTCCTTAATGTACTATGTTATCTCTCATCTCTTTTGCTGTTCCTTGGTTATTTCATACTGTTACAGTATTTCACTTTATCTGATATATTGCTCACATGCGTATTTGGTTATTTGAAATTGGATAGGAAAGGGGGGGGAAACAAGATGAGGGTGGGGGTGGGGGGAGGGAAATGGGGACCAAGACATGAGAAAGGGTATCAATGTATGTGAAGTAATGCACCTTCCATCTGGCAAATGTAATGTAACCCTTCTATTAATTACAATAAAAATATATGAAAAAAGAAATGCAAATCAAACAACTCTAAGATTCCACCTCACTCCTGTTAGAATGGCCAGGATCAAGAAAAGTAATAACAACAGATGCTGGAGGGGATGTGGCCAGGAGGGATGACTACTACACTGTTGGTGGGAGTCCAAACTCATTCCACCACTATGGAAAGCAGTATGGCAGTTTCTCAAAAGACTAAATATAGAGCTCTCCTATGACCCAGCAATTCCACTACTTGGCATTTACCCAACCGTCCAGAAACAAGGGCATACTAAATCCACTAGCACAACAATATTCATTGCAGCATTATTGACCACAGCAAAGATATGGAACCAACCTAGATGTCCCTCAGTTGATGAGTGGATCAACAAGATGTGGTATTTATACACAATGGAATTCTATGCTGCTGTCAGAAAGAATGACATCTCCCCATTTGTAAGGAATGGAAAGACTTAGAAAAAATCATATTAAGTGATGTAAGCCAGTCTCAAAGGAACATAAGCCCAATAGTCTCCCTCATTTGTCATAATCAGTAGAAACCTTGGACTCTCCCGGCAGAGATTTACAACAGAACAAAATGCAGAGACATTAGTCCAAATAGTACAACACTAAATGTAAGGAACTCAAGGATTAGGAAACAAAAGCCATATAATGAGTGACTTAAGGTACTATGTTATCTCTCATCTCTTTTGCCATCCCTTGGTTATCTCATAATGTTACAATTTTTCACCTTGTTATCTGATATATTTTATATGTGCTTAATTGGTTATTTGAAATTGGATAGGGAAGGGGGGAAATCAAGATAAGCGGGGGGAGGATGGGAGGGAAATGGGGACCATGTCATGAGAAAGGTTATCAATGTTTGTGAATTTATGCACCTTGTATCTGGTGAATATAATGTAACCCTTCTATTAATCACAATAAAAAAAGTAAAAAAAAAGATTGCTGTTCATTGTCAATATTCTCACTGGGATATTTTACTCGTATTGTAGAGTGCTAAAGTAGGAGAAACTAAGCAAAGTCTATCAGGATCTCTACAGTATTTCATGCAGCCGCATATGAATCTACAAGTAAATCAGTATAAACTTTAACTTAACAACCCTGAAACTAACAAATCTCTAGCTCTCTTTATATAGACGGAATAACCACAGAGAAGGTATTTTGAATTGCTTAAAACCCAGCATTTTGATTGTTTACCTCTGTGGGGATATACTCTAAGAACCAAAAGCAATACAATGAAATACTTATCTACATTCAGTAGTTGTAGTGTTGCCATAGTTAAAACTAGTAGGATGAAAAAATAAGTATGTTAATAAGGGATGGAGCTAACATTTTTGGAGATATAATGTAGAAACATGAAATGTAAAAAGTTGATGAAATATTCAGTAATTTCTTTCATTAAAAGAAAACTTCACATTATAGAAAATTTGAAATGTAGAAAATACAGAGTCTCATGTATTTATCCTCCTCCTCCAACAATGAACAGCTCATTGATTAATCTTGCTTTACATATATTTCTACAATGAAGCACTACACTCAGCTCCACTCCCTCAGGAATGGAAAGATAGTTAGACAGCTGGGTTTGGATAGAGGCCCAGTCACTGACCTACATAACTTCATTTTGTTTCTCCCTCCATCTTGTTTCATTTTCTTTCCTCTGAGTTCTCCTGAGCTTTTCCCCCTATTACTTATCTTGGATCCTGGAAGGACAGATATGATAAACATCTTAAGAGAAAGGACCAAAATTACCCCCTAATCAACACAGACATTCTTGGCACTAACAAAGCCCTATAAGCCAGATCTAGTATTAGTGGCCTCAGGTAATGATCAACCAGACCACAGGTAGGTTAAGATGCCCTGATTCTACCTGGAATCTTTGTATGGAAACCTCAATTCTTGCCTTTGTTTCTCTTTCCTACAGAATACAGAGAGTGTTGACTACTTTGAAGACTGATTTTAGGTAATCAGATCTCTGTGTTTCCCTGCATGATCTAGCTGCTAATAAAGCTCCTTTCTCCCCTTCACCACTACTCAACTTTTCAAGTTTTTTTTTGGGGGGGTGGTGGTGGAGGGAAAGGGGTGAAATCAGAATGTATGTTTCGAAGCCTAGGCTTCGGGCTCTACCTGGATTTAGGGCTTTTGTCCTTACCAATGTCAATTCAATCTAGTACACACTGCCCACCCTTTGCCTAATTTTGAAGCAAATCTCAGACATCGGTATGATAATATATACAATTATTTCAATACTTACTGACAAAAGGTAATGATTCTGTTTTATAAGTACACTGAGATATCAAAATTACACATTAAAATGACTAACTTCTTGTTACCTAATTAAGTCTCTTGTCTAATAGGATTTGAAATAAGTCTTAGGCTTGCTAGAGGTACTCTGTCACTTTAGCTATGTCACCAGTTTTTTGTTTTTAGTTATTTTTTAGATAGTGTGTCACATTTTGTTTTCTGGGCTAGTCTTGGACCGTAACTATTCTATTCATGCTGTCTACATAGCTAAGGAAACAGGTATCCACCATTATAGCCAATTTGTTTCTTAGGATGAGGATCTTGTGAACTTTTTGTCTGGATTGGTTTGGATCTTTGATTCTCCCTATTTTTGCCTCCTGAGTAGCTGGGGTTAGAAGAAGGTGCCACCATATCTTGAATCTTGATAGCATTGGTGAGAAATTTTATAGAAGTCTCTCAACTTGGGTATGTTTGTCTAGGTTGGGATTATGACTTTTGGGGGTTTTTTTGGGGGGGTTCAGACTATCAGAGGGTACATGCTATTCTGGTGATGTTCACTTGATCACTTGGTGAAAGCAGTATATACCAGCCTGCTCACTATAAAATTACTATTTTTCCCCTTTCCATACTTTGTTCTTTGAAACAGCCCACATTACTGATGAAGTTGCATTGTACTTATAAACTGCTTTGTTATATGGCAACTCCTTTGTACAACTATGTAAAGATAACAAAATTTAATTAAAATACGAAACTGAGCCCACACTCAAGGCAAAAGGGAGTTACTACATGGAGTACTTAGAATTCCTCTGTAAGGGAGGTTTGCCTCTTCCTGTCCATTTACTGTCTAATTATTTCCTTATATAAATATGAAACTATATATTTACCTTATACGTTGGGGTATCAAATAATGCTATTTGTTATTCAACTTGTTCTAGATTTGTCCACTGAGAGCCCTTTCATGTTGGCTCCTATCTCTTTAGCATGCACTCATCTGTGTGTGCGTGTGCGTGTGTGCGTGTGTGTGTGTGTGTGTGTGTGTGTGTATTCTTTTTTGGTACAAGGCATTGAAGCCAGGATGTTTGTTGCACTTGACAGTCAAGTGCTTTGCCACTGAACTACATTCTAGTTTTGAACACTTACAGAACTTTCGGAAACTTTATGATACCAGAAATTAATGCATGCATTAATATAGAGAATTACCACTGCATCTAGTTGTGTGTATATGTCTATATATACTCAATTAACTAAATAGATTTTGTACTATTGTTTTTGTTTCTAACTCTAAGCTAGTAATACAGGGGACATTCTAGCTATCCCTCTTGACTTTTCCTTTCTCCAACAGAGTTTTAGCCTTTAGAACATTAAAAAACAATAAACAAAATAATTCAATATCATAAACAAATAAAAATAATTCTGGGGGAAATCCTTGCAAACACAAGAAAAAGGAAACTATGCTTTGAAAATAAAAAATTCTTCTTTTAAAAAAATAAAGAATTCTTACAAAATGGCAAAGAAGATTAGAAGGTGAATACATGAGAAAGAAATGCATAAACATACCTTAAAATATCTGACCACAGTAATGACTAAGGTAAATTTAATGCAAATCTAATTTTTACCTATCAAAATATAAACCTGGATCTTCTCATTTACCACTGGTGTAAATATCAACTGGCAAATTATCATGCAAAGAAACAGAATTCAGGAGAGTTTAATAAGCTCTATTACAATGCACTCCTAGCTCTGTAGGATCCTAGCTCAGTGTAGGAGAATAGTCTATCAGACTCATCCGAATCTTCACAGATTTGCAACCTGGCTTTACATGTAAATGGCCCTGAAAAAATGAATATTGAACATTGAATAAGACAGTCTCAAACTTCTAGTGCCAAAAAGTGACTAGGAGAAACAAATAAAAAAGCTTCTCTGGCGGAATGACATGTCATACTTAGGTCAATGAATATATTAACATCAAATGAAGGTCAACGTGAATCAAGAACATAGGGGCTTAGATATCCTGACCAAGAACTAGCAAAAATAACACTATGTACCAGATCATATACTGTGTTTGATTCCCCCCAAATGAAAATAGTAAGTAATATAGTAGACTTAAAGTAGGAAAACTAATTGTGAAATTAAAATTTTAAATAAATAAAATAAAAAATTCAGAAGACAAACAGAAGATTTGACAGCCCTGAAGAGAAAATTGAGCCCTGGAAGAGAGGGCAGAAGTAAGAGACATGAAGGTATGCAAATAACGGGAAAGAAGGTAGGAGACAAACAATACCACAAAGTATAATCCTACTATATTTAGGTGATAAAAGTGATGAACAAGAAGGGTAGAGGCAATATTTGACAAGATAATGGCACATAAAATGTCCATAACCTTGAATAATGTCAATATAATGATTCATGGTACTTAATGAAACTAAGGTAAGATTAAAACTCATTTATAGAAACCCTTCAAGACACATTATAGAGGAATCCGCAGAAAATAAAAAAGATGAAGGAAAAATTTAATAACCCAAGAAATAAACTCTACCCTTAAGAGAAATTAACAGTTCTGGAAGAATCTTTAATATTAATAGAAGCCAGAAGATCAGAGAATGAATGGTATCTAGTGGGAAAAATGCCAGTCTAGAATGTTCTACCCAGTGAATAACCTTAAGACTAAACAGGGCATTAGGAAATTATGAACCTAATAAAAATGAAAAATTTATACCTAGAGGACGACACAAAGAAAACAAAACCACATAAAGTTCAAAATGCTAAAGAGTAAGTAAAAGTAAGTGTGTAGGCAAATCTAAGTAACGAAATATAATTAAGGGAATTAGAAGGGATATAGACACATGTAAGTAATGTTCAATACAAGTAGGTATTATTTAGATGCAGGAAAGATTGCCATAAGTCAATCTTATGAGGCATTCTGTGGATTAATGTATTTACAGTACTTGTACTTGTCAAGACAATAATATATCAATATCAGAATGGGAGGAGTGACGTGGCATACTATAATTTCTGAGTTATGCACTAAGGTAATAAAAAGTAGAGAGAAAATTAGAAGGAAATTTCAATGATAAAAGATTGCGTAAAATATAATTGATTCAAGTAAATCAAATAGAGGAAAAAAAGCATTCAATAGGGCATACGAACAGAAAGCTCATAATGATACAATAGTTGTAAATCAAAATATATCAGAAATATAATTAAATGTAAATAGACTAAAGGTTTTCAAGTAAAAAAGAAAGACTAGAGGACAGAATGAAAAAAACTTGACATTATGCCTTTAACAACAGAAACATTAAATCCCCAAGGAAACAAAATTTTTGAAATCAGAAGAAGGAAAAAAGCTCTCAGAAAATTAATTCAAAAATAGAAAGAAATTGCTGAAATAAAATCCACACACATCCAAAACTAATCTCCACAGAAACCACCATCACATTAAAAGATGGGCCAAAGACTTAAAGAGAGTCTTCTCTGAAGAAGAAATAAGAATGGCCTATAGACACATGAAGAAGTGCTTGACATCTCTGGCCATAAGAGAAATGCAAATCAAAAAACTCTAAGATTCCACCTCACTCCAGTTAGAATGGCCAGGATCAAGAAATCCAATAACAGCAGATGCTGGAGGGGATGTGGCCAGGAGGGATCACTACTACACTGTTGATGGGAGTGCAAACTCCTTCAACCACTATGGAAAGCAGTATGGCAGTTCCTCAAAAGACTAAACATAGAGCTCCCCTATGACCCAGCAATTCCACTACTTGGCATTTACCCAATCATCCAGAAACAAGGACATACTAAATCCACTAGCACAACAATGTTCATTGCAGCACTATTTACCATAGCAAAGATATGGAACCAACCCAGATAACCTTCAGTTTATGAGTGGATCAACAAGATGTGGTATTTATACACAATGGAATTCCATGCTGCTGTCAGAAAGAACAACATTGCCCCATTTGTAAGGAAATGGAGACTTAGAAAAAATCATATTAAGGGAAGTAAGCCAGACTCAAAGGAACATAGGCTCAATGGTTGGTTTCCCTCATTTGTCATAATCAGTGGAAACCTTGGGCTCTCCTAGCAGAGATTTACAATAGAACAAAACCTAGATTCATAAGGCCATATAGAATGACGATAAATGAAAGGACTTCCAGGATAAAGAAACAAAAGCCACATAATGAGTGATTGTTGTCCTTAATGTACAATGTATCTCTCATCTCTTTTGCTGTCCCTTGGTTATCTCATATTGTTACAGTATTTCACCTGGTTATTTGATATACTGTATATATGTGTATTTGGTTATTTGAAGTCAGATAGGGAAGGGAGGAAAACAAGATGAGGGGCTTGGGTAGGGGGAGGGAAATGGGGACCATGACATGAGAAAGGGTATCAATGTATGTGAAGTAATGTACCTTCTATCTGGTGAATATAATGTACCCCTTCTATTAACTACAATAAAAATATATGAAAAAAATCTCCACACAGTAAAGAGAATATACAAAGCTATAAACTGTGATTGAAAAGGCTAATATAGGGGGAAAACAAAATAAGTGGGGGGAGGGTGGGAGGGAAATGGGGACCATGTCATGAGAAAGGATATCAATGTTTGTGAAGTTATATACCTTCTATCTGGTGAATATAATGTAACTCTTCTATTAATCACAATAAAAAATTATTAAAAAATGAAAGGACCTCTAAGATATAGAAACAAAAGCCATATAATGAGTGATTGTTGTCCTTAATGTACTATGTTATCTCTCATCTCTTTTGCTGTCCCTTGGTTATCTCATATTGTTATAGTACCTTGTTATCTGATATATTGTATATATGTTTATTTGATTATTTGAAATAGGATAGGGAAGAGGGGAAAACAAGATGAGGGGTAGAGGTGGGGGGAGGGAAATAGGGACCAAGACATGAGAAAGGGTATCAATGTATGTGAAGTAATGTACCTTCTATCTGGCGAATATAATATAACCCTTCTATTAATTACAATAAAAAGTAAAAAATAAACCCAAAACATTTAAAGAGGGAATAAAAGAATAATAAAAGAATAAAAGTAAAAAAAAGAAAAGGCTAATAAAACTGGCAAATATCAAGCAAAGATGAGAAGGGGAATAGAAAAGACAAATGACCAGTCATGGAGAATGCACAAAATATTAACTACAGATCCTGCAGAAGTACTACAAATAGCTTTATGCCAAAGACGGTTTAAAACTCTTTCCCTAGCAGAATACAACTAAAAGTGATACAGTGGTGGGTAGAATATTTGAATAGTTCTATAAATATTTAAGGAATTGAACAAAAATGAAAATCCTTCTTAAAATCTTTCTCGCAAATTTGGTTTGAATGGGGATAGAAGCAAGTTCTAACCATCATATAAAGAGAGGGCTTTCAATTTATAAGGCTACTATGACTTAGATCTGAAATATGGTATGGACAGTAAAAGAAAATTATAGCACTCTTCCCATAAATATAAACAAAAAATCCTAAATCAAATCTAGCAATATATTCAAAAGATTATATACCACGATCATTTTAGGTCAACTTAAACATCTATGCAATTCAATGCACTAGTATTTAATGTATGTAGGAAGAAGCATTTGATAAAATTAATCTTCTGTTCACATTTAGCAAACCATACCATATGCTCAACCAGATGCAAGGATAACTGTTATCTACTATTTTTTTGGATGTGTGAAGGAGCAACCAAATTATCATCATACATATATATCATATGAAGAAAACTGAAATGATTCTACAAGTTAATTATCAGAATTTCCTGTTTAGGTGACAATGCTGGGGCTTGAACTCAGAGCCAGAGTGCTATCCCTCACCTTTTCCTTTGAAGGCTAGAGCTCTACCACTTGAGCCACACCTCTACTTCTGGCTTTTTGATGGCTAGAGATAAAAATTTGTTGTCCTTAATGTACTATGTTATCTCTTATCTCTTTTGCTATCCCTTGTTTATATCATATTGTTACCATATTTCACCTTGTTATCTGATATATTTTATATGTGCTTAATTGGTTATTTGAAATTGGATAGGGAAGGGGGGAAATCAAAATGAGCTGGGGAAGGGGGGAGGGAAATGGGGACCATGTCATGAGAAAGGGTATCAATGTTTGTGAAGTTATGCACCTTCTATCTGGTGAATATAATGTAATCATTCTATTAATTACAATAAAAAAGAAGAAAAAAATTCACATACATTCCTGTCTTGGCTGGTAGAATTCCTTCCTGATATCAAGGTTGGTAGGCAGTTCTTAAAATACACACACACATACACACACAATGCTAATAATAAAAAATACTGATAACTTAGACAATAGTAAAATTACTATTTTTCTTTGTGTTAGTACAGAGGCTTGAACTCAGGGCCTCATGCTTGGCTTTTTCTTTCTCAGCTGGTGTTCTACCACTTGAGTCATACTTCCAGTACAGCATTTTCTTGGTTAACTGGAGATATAATCTTGCTGATTTTTCTCCCTGAGGTGGGCTTTGAACTATGATCCTCAGATTGCAGCCTCCTGTATAGGTAAGATTATAGGCCTAAACCACTAATGCCTGGTTTCTTCTTTTTATTTTTGGCTGGTCCCAGGGCTTGAACTCAGGGCCTGAGCACTGTCCCTGGGCCCCTTTGTGCTCAAGCTAGCACTCCACCATTTGAGGCACAGAGCTACTTCTGGCTATTTTTATGTAGTTTCATAGAGATAAGAGTTTCACAGATTTTACTGCCTGGGTTGGTTGTGTACTGTGATCCTCAGATCTCAGCCTTCAGAGTAGTTAGTATTACAGGTGTGAACCACCAGTTTCAGGTTTCTGCATTCTCGTTTTAAATTAAAAAATGTTACTAAATAAATGAAGGGATGGGTTGCTAAGTGGCAATTAGGGAAGAGTAATCAGGAAAAGCAATTATGAGATTCTAATGTACCTCAATTGGTAAAAATTAAGAATACAGACAATTTCAAATATTAGGAAGGATGTGAAGCACAGGCAACAAATAACTATGAGAATAAAAAGGTGTTGTTACTAAGGACTCACAATGTGCTTAACTGAATAGTTCTATAAATATTTAAGGAATTGAATCAGAAATGAAAATCCTTCTCAAGAGCAAATTTGGTTTGAATGGGGATAGAAGTGAGTTCTAACCATCATATGAAGAGAAGGTTTTCAATTTATAAGGCTACTATGATTTAGGTCTGAAATCTGATATGGACAGTAAAAGAAAATTAAAACAGTCTTTCCATAAATATAAACACAAAATTCCTAAATCAAATCTAGCAATATGTACAAAAGATTATACACCTTGATCAAGTTAGGTCAACTCAAGCATCGATGCAGTTCAGTGCACTATTATTTTAATGTCATACACAATTGGGAGAGGCTAGTTTAACACACAGACTTTAGAGAATAGAGTGGGATTTTCTAAGAAAACAAGTTGAACTTATTTTAATTACTATAAATTCTGCTTCTAAGGCTACACCTAGGAGTTTGTCAATGTTTACTTACATATGCGTGTACAAGGCCTTTACAACAGCACTGTTTAAGTAGTCAAATCCAGAGTCCACTCAAATATGCATTAACATTAGAATAAATAAATAATAAAGCTTGTCACTGCAATGTTCTATAGCAACAACATGAAAAAAATAGTTGCACAAAACAGTCTGGATAAATCTTACAGACCAAGTAAAAAAGAAGGTACACTGTATGCATCCACATAAGTAAAGACTTAGTCAATGATGAATTATACTACTTAGGGGTGCTTCTTTGTATGGTATGAGGTTAGAAGCAAAGAAGGGAAGTTTATATTAAAGGCCTTTCTGAACAAGGAGGGGCTGTGATCAGAAAGGAGAATTAAAGGGTTACTGAAGGACAGGATGTTTTGAAATATGACCTTACTTTGTAGCCCAGGGGTGTAGTAAATTTTTGATCTTCCTTGCCTTTACCTACAGAGGGCTGGGATTATAGGTTTGTATCACCATACACATGAGTATGTTTTTGTTGCTACTGAGGTTTGAAGTCAGGGCTTTGAACTGGTTAGAACATTCTCCCTGCCCTTAGGTTTTGTTTTGTTTTTTGTTTTTGTTTTTTAAATTCTGTTTTAGGTTGTACTTTATATGGTTATTCCTTTTCTAATAATTCATTAGGTTGCATTTTTCTAAAATATGATGTGCTGTATTTAAAAAGTTAAATCTAGGAGTAACGCACGTGTTTGCTTAGGGAAATTATTAAAACAGTACATGTTCATATTTAGACATCTTACTGTAGTCATAAAATACTGTATCATTTACTGGTATAGAAAATCCTTAACATTAAGTGAAAAGAATCAGAAAATAAAATGGTATATACCAAAGGAAATGTCACAGAAAGTCTAGTAATTAACTTTTGTCATAAATTTCCCATCATTTCTAAATTTGTGTAATGTAAGTGTATTATAAATATTGTATACACTGAAAGGTACTTATAATTTTGTTTATCATTTTTGACCAGTCTTGGGGCTTGAACTCACAGTCTGGGCACTGTGCTTGAACTTTCTCAAGGCTAGTGCTCTATCACTTGAGCCCCAGCACCACTTCCTGCCTTTTCTGTGTGTGCTGTACTGAGGAACGAAACCCAGGGCTTTGTATATGTTAGGCATGATGTGTAACCAGCAACATTATATACATGGTCAAGACATTGCTGGGAGGAAATACCTGGAAGCCTGTGCTGGATTTCCCCTGGACTTTGACCTATGACCCTTCTCTTTTGCCTTTGCTGACTGTGCTTTGTATCCTTTTGCTGTAATAAATCACAGCCATGAACAGGACCATATACTGAGTCCTTTAAGTCATGTTAGTGAATCATCTGATTGGAAAGTGGTATTGGGAAGCATGGCACAGGCCTTAAAATTAAACTTACTACACATTTTGATATAGTGCACCAAGAGAAATGTTTAGTTTGCTGAATGAACAGTAATCTGTGTCATTACATATAAAGGTAAAGGCACAATAGATCAAAGAAAACCAGCTATAAAAACACGCATAGATTTTTAAATAAGCTAAAATGCTATAGTCCAGATTTTTATTACTTGATGTGACAAAGACAGTTTTCCTTTAGTGGCAATCTTGCTGGTAAGCAATAATTTGTTCGAGTATATCAGTATAAATGATTTCCATCAACATTCCCTTCCATATACATAAATATCAGACAAAAAGAAAGTAAACCAGGTACTAATCTATTAACTCCTTTGTGCGCTTCAAAATCCCAAACTGCTAATATTATTTTAAAAGATACAAACTATTGTTTTCACGTCAGTAATTAAATCCACAGCTAATTACTATAAAAGTCTCCCTGTGGTATATGTAATCACACTATAATAAGGTAATTAAAATTCCTTAGCCAGCCAATTTAGGATTTACAGCTTAACTTCAAGTAACAGACACTACTAAAGACAAGCTTGAATGTGTTATTTAGAAAAAAAATTAATTCAAGAGAGTGGGAGTAATACAACTCTGAAAATTGAACCTGTAGCTTAAAGTACATTTTGGAAAAAAATGTAAAACTTTAAGTTTACTCTCAAAGCAAGGGATACAGTAAGGACTCATAGAGATGTCTAACAAACTATTACAGATGTTGGGGGAAATGATTAACCTACTTTAAAGCTCAGTTTTTGGGCCGGGAATTTGGTCTAGTATTGGAGTGCTTGCCTAGCATGCACGAAGACCTGAGTTCGATTCCTCAGTACCACATATGTAGAAAAAAGCCAGAAGTGGTGCTGAGACTGAAGTGGTAGAGCTCTAGCCTCGAGCACAAGCCCAGGACTGGAATAAAAAAGGCTCAGTTATCTAAGCCTACCCCAATAGGACCACGTATCTGTTCAAATTGAATGTCTAGAGTGGGACCTGGGTATGTGCTTGTCTAACAAATTCGCCTGAGGGTTTTCTAATCTAAAAAAATTGTCTTTGTTGGTCATGGGACTTGAACTCTGGAACTGGACTGGGCACTGTCCCTGAGCTCTTCAGCTCTACCCCTTGAACCACAGCACCACTTCTGGTTTTCTAGAGGTTAATTAGAGTTTCACAGACTTTAATGCCTGGGCTGGCTTTGAACCAAGATCCCCAGATCTCAGCCCCCTGAGTAGCTAGGAATACAGGCGTGAGCCACTGCCACCTGGCCTTCTAATCTAAATTTTGAAATCAACTAGTCTTCTCTTTTCTAGCTCTAAATTTATGGTTCTGTCAATTTCTGTATTTATTAACACTCTCAACTTATAAACTGCTTGTAATAAAGTGGATACCAATCAACTAGTCAGAATTTTCCAATATGTAAGCTTCATGTTTGGGCCATAATTTATAATTACTTTCATTTACAAAGAGATAGGAATGTTGTTTATACATACATAGTCTCTGGAAAAGACAGATATGGATACCACATCAAGAAGCTTGCTAATAAGGTAAGTATATTGTTTTGTCTAGCATCTCTCCATGTAAATAAGGGATGGTCCCAAACAACCAAGGAGGAACAGTTAAATTTGCTGATCTCATTTGCTTTCCTTTTTCTTCTCTACTCTGTCTTGGTGTAATGCTAGAAAACTGTGAAAGGACCCAAATCTTTCATAATGTGACCAATGATCCCTTGATCATTGATCATACTAGGAACATGGAACTCTTTCTGGAGTAGCTTAGTGCACATTGTAGACATAGAAGAAATATCTCACCTCGCCAGTAGGTGGAGCCACACACAAATATATTAGTTTTGCTCTTTGATGCACTCAAATGTTTCTGGTTTGAAACCAAGAGATCAAAGAGAGAATGCAAAAAAAAAAAAAAGGAAATCTGAGCAAAGGCAATTGCTAAGGTGAATTTATAAAACAATAATACTAGAGAACAGTTTTATATATTTATTTTGCTCCTGGCTCTAAGAAATAACTTATTTAAGCTGTGAATTTATAATCTACTTACAGATCCCTAGAGCTCCTAAAATGATTCTAAATTTAGAAACCTGTCCTTAAGATTCATGTCCAATCAGGAAAAAATAAATATCGACTGAATGGGACATGCGATCAAGGAATTATTATTGATTTAGTTAACTTTCAACTTATTTTTTTATTTTTATTTTATTTTTATAATTTTTGCCACTTGTGGGGATTGAATAGTTTCAACTTCTAATGTGTTAGAAATACAAGTCAGAGTGTTTATAGGTAAATTGTTATGACACTACTTTAGAAATCTTCAGGGGAAAACGGGATGAAATATTTTGAACAGGAACAGCAAAATGTTTTCATAACTGTTGAAACTCACTACCTGCCATGTTGACATTCATTATAATATTCTCTCTACCCATTTGAAATTTCCAAAATAAGAGGTAGAAAAAAGTTCTGATGGTTTGTGTTAAAATTAGGATTAGTCCATTGGTAAATATCCAACTTTATTGAAGTCTCATCTCAAGGCACAGTCACTGAATTATTTTGTTTGTACCAAACAAAATTGGATAAAATTTTTACATAGAGGCTAGTTGTGTGGTTTAGTGTTAGAGTGTTTGCTTAGCATGCATAAAGTCCTGGGTTTCATTCCTCAGTACCATGTACACAGCAAAAGCTGGAAGTGGTACTGCGGCTCAAATGGTAAAGTGCTAGCTTTAAGGAAAGCCCAAGGACAGTGCTCAGGCCCTCAGTTCAAGCCCCAGGACTGGCAAAAAAAAATTCACATAGATACTAAGGAACTAAAACTCAGACTCCATAACATTAAACAGTCTTCTGTTATACTCTCAGTTAGGCTTTTTTGATACAAAGAGCAAATGTGCAAAATTTAGGCACATTTAAAAACTTTGTTTTCAGTGTTCACTACCATATAGCATATGGTTAAATGTGCTTTTAGTTTTCTCACAATAAAAATGTGGACAGAAATGCATTTCTTTTTTTTCATATATTTATTATTGTAATTAATAGAAGAGTTACATGATATTTGCGAGATAGATGGTGCATTAATTCCCATACATTGATACCCTTTAAATGCATTTCTTGAATAGAGAATAAAATTAAATCAGAAAAGTGATTTGAAAATAATTAAATTATATTAAAATGGGAAGAGATGTTAGACATGCTTGCTAGCCAAAAATGATACCTTATCTCTGGCACCTCTGGATGAATCCAGTCCCATGTGAGTGTTCGTAGTGAGGAATTACATAGTCTGTGACACAGCCAGCTTCATTCATGAGATAAATTGCATTATTAGAAGACTCCTTACCTAGAGGTGAAATCTACAACTTTTTGGTTCTATGTATGGCCAGCAATGCTACAGTGAATGTAAAAATGTGATCTTATATATCATAATCTTTCAAATAATTGAAGACATTAACTAATCTCTACTTCTCTGGGGATTGGCAGACGTAAAAAAAAAACCCAAAACAAAACAAAACAAAACAACAACAACAAAAAAAACAACCTAGTACAAGCCAGGTGTGATTAGAAGTTAGGAGGGTTGTAGTTTGAAGGCAGCCCAGGCAAAAAGTTCATAAGACCCTATATCTATCAATAAAAAGCTGGACTTGGTGACTTGCACCAAACATCTCAGCTATACAGGAAGCATAAATAGGATGATGGTTCAGTCCAGCCTAAGCAAAATGTAAGACCCTAGTTGAAAAGCAACAAAAGTGACAGGGCTAGACCCATGATTCAAGTAGTTGAGAGCTTGTCTAGCAAGTTTAAAGTTCTTTTACAAATCCCAGAACTGCCCGGGAGGGTGGGTGGAACCAATATATTCACAGGCATAATACTTCTAGTCTTTTCAAGAGTTCTTCACACCAGAGGTCTTAGCCTGGGTACAGGAATGTCTGGGAGTCTGAAAAATCTTTCCAGAGGACACAGGAACTAGATATTTTAAGAAAATCAATTTCTACATAATTGCTATGACTTGATTTGTCCAAAAATATTTCCGTGATCTGCTAGTTTTCCTTTCACATCTCATATCAACCTTTGCAAAAAACCAATCACTCCCCTGTTCTGAAAAGCCTCTCTAGCTTTAAAGGCAGTTGGACAATGTGGTTGCTGTGGGAAGGAGACGCCCAGTGAGAGTAAAGCAAAGAGAGAGAAGGAAAGATGTTCTCCTTTCATGCCAAAGCCTGATCTAGTTTAGAATTTAAAATCAATAGTAAGATGGGTGTCATTGGGATATCTATTTACACTTAAATGCTATTTGAAAAAATGAAGTTAAATTTTCTTCGGATAGAAAGTGAGTCTGATTTGGCTAAAACAATTTGACAATGAGGACTTTCTTTGCCATTTGGGTCACATGGCAGACTATGCTCATAAGGAAAGGAGATAAAGCTGCAGCTCCACTGGTGTGAAGGAAATGTGTCTTAAACAATAGTCAAGACACTGAAAATGATTCTCATAAAATTTTTTGTATAGCAACTTAAAATATGTTAAATGGGTAACTATAATTTTGGAAATTCTTTTTGTGAGTAGTTTATTGGAGATAAAGAGTCTCATGGACTGTCTTGCTGTAGCTGGTTTTGAACTGCGATCCTCAAATCTCAGTCTCCTGAGTAGCTAGGGTTATCGGCATGAATCACTAGCACCTGACTCTGAAATTCTTTTAAGGTTTTAAAGGCTATGACTCTGTGGTAAAATTTCCAGGCTCCTTCCCATTTGGTAATCTCCTTCTGTAAATACTCTGGTGTCCTGCTTGCTATGAGCACTCTAGGTGAGTGAGTAGTAAAGTATCCAGTGGCAGAATGGCTTTGTTTGCATGCTATCTACTTCTAAATGAACATAGCCAAACTCTTTTTTTTTCCAGGCTTTTAAAAGTTGTTATAAACAACTAACTACAACATTTACATTATTCTCACTGATTTTGCACTTCTACATTTGAATGAAAGGGCCTCTATTAAATAATTCTAAGTTTGCCTTCTTTGTTTCAGTTTCTTCTCTACAAATTTATAAATCTTTATTTTTGATACACATAACCAATGTGTAGTTGACCTCCTATAGGGGAGTAATTTTCAAAATGCCTTCTAGGAATCCCTGCTTCTTGGTATTCAGCTTCTCTCTCACATATTTGAGCTAGCTTTACTGAATCATTTCTATTTAATAAGGAGAAGCAATGCTGCACAATTTCTGATATTAGGTTATAATTTGTAAGACTATGACTTCTGTTTTGCACTCTCTCTTGAGCCTTCTCCTTCTTGCTTTCCCTCCATCCCTTTCTCTTTCTTGCTTGCTCTGATGAAGCTAGTGGTCACTGATGTAGCATGGACCTCTACGGAAGGGCCCATGTGACAAAGGATGCTTCAGACCACCCGTTCTTTAGGACTTGAGGCCCATAGGCCAAACAGGCTGAGAGAAAGTGAAGACTGCCGAAAATCATGTAAGTGAGCTCAGAATCACATCTATCCCTAGGGTGGCCTTAAGGTGACTGTCTCTGGTCAAACCACAATGATCACCTTGTGAGACATACACAGTCAAAGGACTCACATTCCTGGTACACAGATAATGAGATCATACATGTGCATCATTCTAAGTCAGGAAGTTTTGGGGTGGTTTGTTATGAAGCAGTAGATAATAGCTATACCTTGCTAACTTTAGAGTATTTAGCAAGTATACCCTCCATTTAATTTGCCTACTCAAAATTATGGATTAATTTCACACAGAATAGAGATGAGAGGCAAACCCCTGCAGGATGCTGCCCCATAAAGCTTTATACAATTACTTGGACAATCATCCAGCTGGCAATGGATTGCTTACTTGTACTGTCCTTAGTTTACATTTTCTTCATCTTATTCAAAAAATTCTGTGAGGAACATGTCAAGTTGCTTACTGAAATCAAGACACATTGTTGGCTACATAATTTCCCTCATATGCCAATATGGTAATGATAGAAAAAGAAAGTCTGTTATTACTCATTATGTGTTGCAAGGCACACTTACTACATGGAGGCCTCCACTCACATCCCCCTCATCTTCAATAAGACTCTCCGGGCTAGAGTTGCATGTTTGGGAACTCTGTATCCCTATGGACTCTATTTCCTTTTGGAGTCCCTTCTCTGAAGTTAACCAAAAGTGGAAGAGTACCTGATACCAAGGTATCTTCCTTGGCCATTGAGAACCTTAAGTTGAGCTAGTGCTTCTTCCTGTGAAACAGATGAATTCACAACTACTGTTGAAGTTTAAGAGAAAATTGTTAGCATTAGTTAAAAACAGCAGTGCTTGAAATTTACCCCTTAAGAAATTATTATAAATACACACTCACAATTCAAAAACCATGTAAAGCATTCCATCTGAGCTATATGTCTCCAATAACTCTACAATGTGTGGATGTTTCAGCATATGACAGATACTGGCTTCCCGCTTTAGATCTGCAAAACAAACATACAACATACTTCATTAGGTAGGAACAAAAGACAGTTCGAGTGAATGATGAATGAATGGGTGTGATCTATGGCAACATGAACACTTCTCTAACTAAAGAGATGAAATCCCCCATTAATATTTTTTTTTATTTTTGCCAGTCCTGGGGCTTGAACTCAGGGCCTGGTCACTGTCCTTGAACTTTCTCAAGGCTAGACGTGCTCTATCACAGCACCACTTCTGGCCTTTTCTGTGTATGCTGTGCCAAGGAATCGAACCCAGGGCTTCGTGCATGCTAGGCAAACACTCTAACACTAGGCTACACTCCTGGCACCAACCTTTTACTCTAAAAAACAAAACAAAACATTGACAGTATAATGTTCCATATTTTTCATGAGCTAAATCTGAGTCACTTTTTATTCCTAAGAAATACAAATAAATGTCATACAAATAAATACTTAGCACAGAAGTAAAATAAATGTACAAATAAGAATCTTGCCTAAACACTTATAATTACACTGCAGCCTCCATATTTTTAATTCTTACTTCACCTGTTAATAAGTAACTTGATTTATTGTTTTGCATTTTACCTCCTTTTCTTTTCTTTTCTTTTGTTTGTTTGTTTGTTTGTCTTTTGGTCACTTGTGGGACTTGAACTCAGCCTTGGTGCTGTCCCTGAGCTCTTCAGCTCAAGACTACCATCCTCCCTTGAGCCACAGCACTACATCCGGTTTTCTGGTGGTTAATTGGAGATAAGAGTCTCAAGGACTTTAGGTTGGCTTTGAATCAAGATCCTCAAATCTCAGCCTCCTGAGCAGCTAGGATTATGTGTGTGAGCCACTACGCCTGGCTTACCTCCTTTTCTTAGTGCTAATTCATATAAAAATACGTATTCTTCAGCTTAATACCTAGTATTTACAGACACATCAGAGAGGTTACAAGGAATGGGAAGCAAGAACCAGTGTGGTTTAAACACAAAAGGCTTTAGTATAGAGTTATGGTCAGAATTTGTTTGTTTGTGGGGCAAGGGTCAGAACCCAGGGCCTTGTGTTTACAAGGTAAGCACTCTGCTGCTGAGGTACCACTCTAGCCTAGATTTTTTAAAATACTATCTATGAAATTTGTTGGATAATTCAGTATTCGACTGACTTTACAGAGTTAATTTGAAGAATGAATTCAGATAATAGAGACTGTAGAATCTATAATATTATTTAGGAACTGAAATTGTAACCATCACTGTCACTAAGATAGTATGGGCTGGGGCATCACTTACTGTTTATGTGACATAAGATAATCATAAGCTTATCTTTTCAGTGCTAACAATGCTGGGGCTTTACCTGCTTCCTGGAGAATAAAATCCAATGTGATATTTTTATGTTTGAAAGTAGAAGGAAAATAAGTAGGCAAGAAGTAAGGCTAAGAACAGATGGCATGAAGCAAAATAGGTAACATGATCTCCTTTCTGACTCATTAATTCAATTTAATCTCATCAACAAGAGCAATGTTTGCATATAGAACCTTAGAAGATTTGCTTACTTATGGGTACAATGAGGGGAAAAAATGGAGCAAACTCACTGTGCATGCCTGTAATTATAACTACTCAGCAGGCTGAGATTTGAGGATTGTGGTTTGAAGTCTGGTCAGGAAAGTCTATGAGACTGTCTCCAATTAACTATTAAGAAAGCTGAAAGTAAGAGTTGTAGCTCAGGTGGTAGAGTGCCAACTTTGAGCACAAAAGCTCAGGGGGAGCACCCAGACCACTGAGTTGAAGCCCAGGATGAGCGCATACACAAAAAGGAACAAACTATATGATAGTACCAGAAAAGGAGGATCGATAATACAGTATCAAGAAAATCAAGAGAAAGGAGGAACTAAAGGTACATGCAGTTGGTGAAAGGTTCAAAGTGAGAATAGACTGCAAAATTCATGTAAAAAATGTCAGGTACATTTTGAGTTAGATCAAAGTTTTGTGGAGAGATGAGTGTGGAAATCATCAGGCAAGAGATAATCATTTAAATAAAAATCAAAATTATAATTACTGGGCTAACTAGTCAAGATAGTCATTTAACACCCCAGCTGCTATCTGGTAAGTATCCTGATGAGAAAACTGAGGCTTGAAAACACCTTAGAGATCACACAGCTGATTCCAAATTCCTCAGACCTGTCACTAACCTACACTACATGGATTTGACATGATAGTTGAAGAATCCAGCAGTAGAAAAGAAACAGTAAGGTCAAATAAGGTTGAGCTTATTTGTCTGTTTTCACTGTGGTTGTAAAGAAAGCCATACAAAAGCTTCAAGTGGCAGTGATGAGAAGCCTACAGAATCCAGAGTTAGAAAACTGTGGTGATCTTGTCTTTGTCTCCATCACTTACAGGCCAATTTCTAACCTCTACAATAAAATGAAATGGGGATGGCAACAGGTGATATGATACCTACAGAGTTTACTAATTAGCTTCAAAGGGCAATGGTAATAGTCAAATGAGAATCCAGATGTGAGAGGACCATGTAGAGCACAGCATGTGGGGTAGGAGACTAAGGAGAGCCAATGAGAGCTGAAGGCTCAGTGCTCACGGCAGAGGAAGAGATCAGAGTCACAAAAAAAAATGCCTCTATGACCAAAAGCAGTCGGGAAGGCCCTGTAGGAAAGGTGGGGATGAAGCTTTGTGCAGGAAGTTGGACCATGAGGAAGGCTTTTCATGAGTATGCTTGAGGGCCAGACTGATACAGGCAACATCAATCAGATACCTGCACAGTTCAGTCTCTCCCTTCAGAATATTTTGCCTCCTGTCTCTATGAAAAGCTTACGAGTTTTATTACACCTTTTTTATGTGTATCTCTAGCTTGTCATTTTATTAGAAGTCATTTTATTCGAAATCAGCCTTTCATAGTGTCTGTTTTCACCTTAGTTACTCTCTTTCCATTCAACTGCTTTGATCAAAAGTATTTTAACTCAAAGCCCTGACACTAGAGTCACGAAGTAAACATTTAGTGTGTGTCACAATAAAACTGGTTTCTTTTCCTCTTTTCAGTTTATTTTCTGTATTGTGCCTTTCATGTAACCACTATGTACTTCAATCTCCACACTCATCATTTGCTATGTGACGTATCTGTTACACTGAAACCTTGCTGTGCAGATGCATGTCCTTAAGGCCTCTCCAATTGAGGCATGCCTTTCTGCTTGGTAAACGGGTGAACAAGCTCCTGGATCTAATCATCATATACCCACACTTCAAAGAAAAGCAGTATTTCTGGGGGCCCTGCCTTCAAAGACTAAAGTGATTTGAATGTCACTGGATTTGACATTTCAGGGACTAAAATCAGAACACTGACTGAAGAGCACAAAACTGACAACAGAAAAATATATTTCAAGTGACAGGGACAGTGTTGCAAAAGACATATGACTGCTTTTCATAACTAATATATAATGTAAATAGATCAAATAAAAACACTTAAAAACCCCAAATACATTATATGTTCACTCTAATGATGAATTCTAAGAATATTAAACCCAAATGATTGTTTAAAATGTGAACATGAATCAAAGATGCACACACACAAAGAGTGTCTTTAGTACTCTTATTATAGGGTTCCAAAGAGACATCATCAAGGAAAAAGGAATGATCAGGATGCCCAGAGTTCAGCACTATACTGCCAATGTTTAATTCACTTTTCCCACAACACTGCCAAACTTCCACTAAAGATATGCCACTTTTCAACAAATCTATAATTTCACTTTATCACTTAAGAACATTCACTTTTGCTTTGATTTTTGGAGAAACTCATTTTTGGTAAAATTAAAGACAAAGAACTACTACTCAGCAGATCATGAACTGATTTAAACACAGCTAACAATAATTTGGGACCAAAAGCTTCTCTACATCAACTGTGCTGTGAAATGCATGCGTGGAAATTCAAAGTTTTTTGTTCTTAAAATTCCCTCTGACTAAAAAAAAATGTATTAACATACTTACAAGGAAGTTTCATTGTGATAATTCCACAGATGCATACAATGTACTTTGAATAGGTTTGTTCAAATATGTCCTAAGCCCTCTTGTTTGCTTTTCCCCTAATAGTGTAATAGTATTCAGTAAGTTTCATTACGCTATCTTTTGAGTATAGCAGAGTCAAAAAGGAAGCTCTAGTTCTAGCTCTTAATAAACATCCATACTGATTTCAAGACCACTAATTCTCTGTGAGGATTCCTTCTTTTCCTCCGGCATACTATCTGTTGGGCTGTATCTGTGGGGGTTCTATTTTGTTCCATTGTGATTTCTTTTCTTTTTCTTTTTGGTGCCTCTATCATACCATTTTCAGTACTTACTACACCTGTAGTCTGGTGTTGTGATACACCTTATTGCCATTTTTGCTCAGTATTATGTTAGCTACTCTGGGTCTTTTGTGCTTTCCTATGAATTTTAGAATTGATTTTTATTTCTGTGAAGAACGATATTGGGATTTTGATGGGAATTGCATTGAGTCTGTAGATTGCTTTTGATAGCAGAGCCATTTTCACAATATTAATTCTGCTGATCCATGAGCACAGGAGGTCTTTTCCCACTTCTGGTGTCTTCTTCAATTTCATCCTCTTAGGTTTTGTAGTATTCCTTGAAGAAATCTTTCAAATTCTTTAGTTAAGTTTATTCCTGCTTTTATTTTGAGGCTTCTGTAAATGGAATTGTTTTTCTGATTTCTTTCCTCAGTCTTGATTACTGATGTTACATAGAAAGTTACTTGATTATTGTGATGTTAATTTATATGCTGCTACATTGCAGATTTTGGAGTTGTTTTGTTGAAAGCTCTAGCATTTTAAAGTATAGAATCACATCTACAAATAGGGATAATTGACCTCTTTCTTCTCTATCTGTATCCCTTTTGTTTCTTTTCTTTCTCAGTCCTAGGGCTTGAACTCAGGGCCTGGTGCTATCCCTGAGCTTTTGTGCTCAAGTTTAGTGCTCTAGCCACAGTTCCACTTCTCCTTTGATGTCTTTCTTTGGCATTATTCATCTGGCTAGGAATTCCAGTACTATATTTAGTAGGAATGGCAAAAGTGGATGCTCACTTATCTTGTTCCTTACTTTAGGGGAAATGATTTTAAAATTTCTCCATTTAGTACAATGTTAGCAATAGGTATGTCATTAGAACCTTTATTATGTTCAGGTATATTCCTTCCAGTCCTAGTTTCTTCAGGCTATTATGAAAGGATGTTGAATCTGTCAAAAGGCTTTTTCACATCTATTGAGATGAACATGGGATCATCAAGCTATCATGCTAAAATGGTGAAGCTCTAAATGACTTAGTTTTATTTCCCTTCCAGACTGTGAGTTATTTTACAATTTTTTTTGTGATGCTAAGGATCAAACTTAGGGCTTCATATGTGCCAGGCCACTACTGAGCTACAATTTCTACCTGTGTCATTCTTACACAGGTATTTGCAAATTCACTCAATTAAAAAAGTCTAAACATAATTATATGTTTTTTCCCAAAGCATTTCCACAAAAGGGAATTCTACAGCTTCTTTTAATAACTCCAACCTATCAATTCATAATGAAAGCTGTACTAATATTTCACTATTATTAATCTAAATCTCCCATTTATTATGTAGTTTTAAATTAATTTAACTTAATATACTCCCCCCTAAAGAAAACAAAGAATGGCTAACATCCATTATGCAATTCCTGTATGCCTCCCAAACTACTGAAAGACATTTTTTATTTTTGTTACTAGACCTTGCAATGCAACATTTGAGATTTTAGTGTGTAACATTTGCCCTTTATTATAAGGGCTTATTTAATGAATGCAATCACTCTGTGAGACATGTGCTGTTTATTTTACAGAGGAAGGAATTGAGGCCGTGGGCTTATTGTTATAAATAAGATGCTGAAAAAATCACACAACTAGTAACTGGAGGGAGAAGAACTAGTAATAAAAGTCTAACACTCTGAATCACAGCACAATGGCTCCTGGACTGTGTAGTTTATGCACGTTCATAGACCCAAATGTATAGCAGCGCAAAAGTGGTAACACTGATGTGACTGACATGTTATTTTAGGGTAATGCCACTAGTGATGACTAAAAATGACATACTTATCATTTTTAGGGGTACTGAGGATTGAGCCTCCCCCACTGTAGGCAAGCAATCTACCATTTGTATGATGTCCCTTGTCCTTCTGTTTGTATTTTTAGTTTGACTCCCCCTAACTTTTGCCCAGGATGGCCTTGAACTTGTGGTCTGACTATGTCAGTTTCTAGAAATAGCTGAGACTTTAGGCATATCCATCATGCCCAGCTTTATGTCTTGATTTATTTTATAACTCACATATTTGTAATTTATTTCCATACTATATATTGATATTTTTCTGACAAAATGTTAAAGCATTCTCATTAAATTTCTAAACAATTTCTAGGTTGTATTAGAAAATCAATAGTTAAAATTCACTAAGAGTTGGCCAAGGCTCCAAATCCAATGAATATTTGAATGTCCAGTATTAATGTGTTCATTAGAATAAATATTAATAACAAAATGAGTAAACAAAAGACATTACTGACTCAATATTTTTTTCTTGCTGTACTGAAATTAATGACCATATGTTTTAAGAAAGAGATCCAAGCAGAACCCTGAAAAAAATCACAGTAGCAAAGTCATATTTTTTGTGTGTAATACCACCTTTATCTAATAACCAATTTGGAGACTAAAAATCCTCAATACTTTTGGCAATGATACAGGTCAGATTGGCTTTTTAAGCTATCTGTCTATAAATCAGGTAGGTTGACCTTCTCAATTAGTGATACCACAAGCCTGGACAGGCCTACACCAGCCTTCAGATTAAAGGCAAACTCATTATTTCTTTGATCTTTTACATATTGTTACTACTCTATATATCTTGAACTGGATGTGTGAGCCACCATGCCTAGCCCTTGCAGGCTTTCAAATATGACTTATTTTGGAAAGCATATAATGTAGCTCATACAGAAGTGAATTTGACCTTAGGAATATTTGGGAGAGAAGAGATAAAGATGAGGTTTCTGTTAAGAAGTACCCTGGTTTAATATAATGTGAAGCAGAATCTGCAGAATTACAAGTGTTTGCCCTATGGAGTACTGACATTGTTATTCTTCCAGATAACCCTTGTAGCCATCTTTATACCAACTAGTGCTTTTCCATTCACCATTGAAGTTGTCGAAATCTGTCCATTCTATCTTCAACACCTGTCAAAACTTTTTTTCCTTGTACTGTTATTCAACTTTCAGCCTTCATTACATCCTGTCTAAATCACAGTGAAGATCTAATGGGATCCTTTGCCTCCAGTTTCTTATTTTCTTTATTAAAATGTTACCATAATTGAACTCTAAAACACATGTTATATACTCCAAAACCCTTCACTGTATTATAGTCCACATAGCAAATATTGTAATCCCTTAGTATTGCTTTGAAGCCCTGTAAAAATCATTTCAAGTCCAACAACCATGATCGGAGACCACAGACTTATTTCACAGTATAATTGGAACTACAATTTAGTTTAGGGTCTCCCCTTTTTTGATTCCTACATGTCTACATTGTTTTCCAGCTGTTTCTTCCTTTAGCATCTCCAAACCTATTCTTACAGAGTTGCTGGATTTGATACTCCAAGAGCTTTCATCTTTGCCTGATCAGCCCCATTTATTCATCAAAATTCTATTCACATTTGGTCTCATACCTTCCTTAACAGACTCCCCAGGTGATGTAGACATACCTTCTTGAAACCTGGCAACAGTTACTGGTCATACCTGCCTTGTAAACTCAGCATCTACCAACTTTCTACTACTGGTGATTTTCAAAGAACACAGGACTCATTCAAACATTACCTTTATTACATGATGTCTGCCGCTCAGCGAAGTTTTGAAAAAGACCTGAGAGTAAGGCAGCCATCATCATACACTCACTTCTCTATATTCATCTTTTACTCACATGGAAAATAAGGTCATATGTAGGGAGGTGACATGTCCAAAGTCACATGGCTAATTTACAGCCAAACTGTGAGGTAGTCCCAGTTTTTAAATTCCTAATGCAGCAATCCTTCTGCCTCCTCATAATCTATGTGGAAAAGGATGTTGCAAGTAGCCAAACTTTGAGGCAATCTACTGTCATTGCTATAGACACACTCATTACACCTCTCAGAATGGCTAAGAAATGTCATCTAAATAGAATACTGGAGTATGAGATATTACCCTGTATATTTTGTTACTATGATTTCAAAACTTCAAGGTACTGAATCTTTAAGGCAAGTGAACGCTTTAAACAAAAAATATGCATGCCCAATATTTGTATGCCACTGTATAGTTTAGATACTGAGATTAAAAATTTCATAAAAATCTAAATAGTTTCTTGAATACATACACAAGCATATGGTGATCCTGTCTTTGGCTGCCTATTTAGCTGTAATGGCGGGGGGGAGGGTGCTAAATTATTACAATTCCAAAAGAACAAGGTTTATGAAAAGGGCACATCTGATTTTCTTCCACTAGAGGGAACTAAAGATCATGTTATAGCTAGTTAGTAAGTAAACTATCACTAACATCAATGGCTAGAAACATATCTAAATAATGTAATACACAGACAAGATTATTTGCTTTTAACATGTCTAACAACAACTATCATCTAACATTTAATAAGTGTATGCCGGGCTCTATCTGACCAATTCAACACACAGGGCAATCCGAAGAAGCAGACAATTTTCATGTTACATATGGAACAGCTGAAGCACAACAGTAAAGTAATCCACTCATAGAACAAACAAGCTTTTGAGCAAGCATTTCAACCCAAGCAGTCTGGCCCTAACATTTATGCTTTGAATTCTCAGCTACACTACTTCTTAGATATGCGCCTGCTCAATTCTCAAGATGAACCTTATAGGCTAGCCATTTCTTTGTTATTTCTCAAAAACATAATAGTAAATTCAATAGTAAAACATAAATAGTAAATTCAAAAGATCAGAGTAAATTTCAGTAACAAAACAGTAATAATATTTAAAAATTGGTATCTTCAAGCCACTCAATTATATTTTTGAAAATATAGCTTTCTATTAAGACTCAGAATCATTAAAACAAAATTATTAAGCAGGGCTCTGGCTATTCAAGGAACTTAGTGAAGCACCTCTCTGGGAGAGACAAAGTGCTCCTATGATACTGGAGGGAGACTGATCTAGAACCCCTAGACCAGACACCAAAATCTGTAGATGGGGCAAACTCCTTATCTAAAATTATCTAAAACAGAGTAGTATTTACACGTGATATATATCTTAAATCATCCCTACATTACTTATAATGCCCAATACAATGCACACACAGTATAAATGGTTGTTATACTATATAGTTTATGGGATAATGACAAACTAAATGGTCTGTACATGTACAGTGTAGGCAACTTTTTCCTCAAATATTTTCAACCCATACCCTGTTGGGTAAATTTTCAGATGTGAAACACACAGCCATAGAAGGGTGACTATTTAGCAGCTCAAAATGGAAAAACATGATTACTTAAAAGCTTGACTCCAGGTGTTGGTTGTTTATGCCTCTAATCCTCGCTACTCAAGAGGCTACTAGGATCTTGGTTCAAAGCAGCCCAGGCAGGAAAGTCTTTGAGACTCTTATGTCCAATTAATCACCAGAAAGCTGGAAGTGGTACTGTGGCTCAAAGTGGTAGAGTGTTAGCCTTGAACAAAAAAGCTCAGGGACAGTGCCCAGGCCCTGAGTTCAAGCCCTACCACAGACAAAAACAAGTTTTGGAGACTGCAACAGGCTTACCACAAACTAGAAGCATATATTCAATAAAAAGCTATAGAAATTTGATTAAAATAACAATGGGAAACTATAGCAATGGAGAGACTGTGTACAGGGTGCACACCCCAATTTTGCCTTGCAGAGAGAACTCTTCTATGGGCCTCAGTAGCTGAATGACAAATCAACTCCTTGATAAAGAGGAGCTATTCAGGTGGATTTGGCAGCAGTTGAACATTAGCAGATTTTATTTTGTAGGTCTGTGCTATGGAAGGCCTCAAATGCACAGACAAGAGAAGCCAACAGCAATTATAATTATTCCCTACCCTCAACTCCAGCTAATTACAGAACATTCAGGTAAGGAAGCTGGTACAGCCTCCATTTTCCATACAGCTCTGAGTCACAAGAGGACTACAGAGATGAACTTAGCAGCTGAGTGGCAGCCCCCATCCCCCTCAACTTCCTCAGACAGAAGAACTATTCCAAGTATATTCAGCAGCTCTGAAAATTGGCAGATACATACAATTGACAAGAGAGCCTGGGGGGGGCATCAGTTTACACTATATATTCCCCCATAACACACACAAAGTTCCTACTTTTAATAAATGGAACTTTCATTGTGTTCCTGTATGAAAACCACAGTGAACTGGCCTGTTTTTATCTTGTTTGGGGAGTGAGGAGGGAACATACACTTGCGCCCAGTGGTCCAGGGGCTTGAACCCAAGGCCTAGACACTGTCCCTGAACTCTAAGGCTAGTGCTAAATATTTAAGCCACAGCTCGACTTACAGCTTTGGTGGTTAATTGGAGATAAGAGTCCTATGCACTTTCCTGCCTAGGCTTCCTTCAGACCACAATCCTCAGATCTCAGCTTCCTGAGTACATAAGATTACAGGTATGATCCACCAGAACCCAGCTAATCTTATTTATATCTTTATTATTGGCATTTGCTACTTCCAGAAAGATCCTAATGAGGATAGTTATGTAGCAAGATGGGATTATAATATAGGAAAACCCTAAGAAAGTATAATTAGAGGTCCATATAATTTTGGTATATATGACATTTGGTTCAGGGAATCATACTTAAATTATATGAGTACGTGAGCCAGTATCTCCACTTTAACACAGTAAGCTAAATGTATGCACTTCTCTGCTATGTCTTGAAGTCTAATGTTTCAGTAAAGACATTTTAAAAAGCACAATTCTATATAGATTAAGAGAATGAGATAGGAGGCAGAAATATGTTGGGACAGTTAAACAAAATCTACCGTGGTGGAGTTTCAATCTGTGTACAACCCCAGGTGCAGCACTATGAATCCATTACTGCATTGCTATCAATAACTTGCTTATTACAAGCTACAATCAATTAGTGATTAAGAACATCAGTAATAGTAAAGCAGGTTCATCCCTGTCAGATATAGGACTCTGATTGCAACTGTTGGCTTAAGAATATCCAACAGGAGGTTAAAACACACTGGAAATGGCACCTTAATCTAAGAATTTGCCAATCCAATCTTCTGTTATTTCTTCCCTTTCTCTTTTAAAGAAGTCAGACCTGCATAGCCTGCCAATGATTTTTTTCAGCCTCCTAGATCTCTTTACCCATTTATTCTTATTTTTACCTTCATATAGTTTTCCAATATATTTCTTGTACATCTAATCCTCACTTGACAGCTGCTTTTTGTAGAACCTACCAAGCTTGCAACCAGGCAAGCCAGGAAGAAGTTAGCTGATAGACTTATCAAAACATTCCCAAGGAATATCTAGAATTAGGAAGTACCAGGCATTATAAAGGAAATGGTTCTGGCAAAGAAGGCAATAGGAGGATTGGCTGAACTTTTCAAGGACCAGTTTGATACTAGAGATCCTTAGCCAAGTGAATTATTCCTCCCCTCCATTTAACATTAGACTCAAAGCTCAGGTCAAACTGAGGTGCTATGTTTAAATAGGAAGATTAACTGGAAAGTTCATGTGTTAACCATAATACATGATTCTCATGTTTCCTTCCCCTAGGCGGCTGCTAGAACCATGCAATCAGGCTTAGACATCCCATGAGCTCTTGAAAAATGGCTAAAGTTTTTCTGGTCACCTATGATAAAATTGTCCACGTATACAGACTTCCTAGGTAACTATTTAACACTTGCCTATTTTTAAATAAGGACAGCTATGGATCATCAGATATTAGAGGAAAGCCTCAAAAAAGAAAGTGCCAAACCCAAAGAAATTTAATTTTCCCCCATTGAAACCACTTCTTGGACAAGAAAAGCAAAGAAAATTACAAATACTGTTTTGATGTAGACATGACGGTTAACAGATTATTAACATGATTGGACCCAGAAGAGCTAGGAGATTAGTAAAGCATACTTCTGGGTGTGTCAATGAGGGAATTTTCAGAAAGGATTAACTAAGTGGGAAAGGACCTTCAGTACCTTTTCTTTCTGTTTCTTGACTACAATAATGGAAGCTGCTCTAATCTGCCAAACCTTCCTGCCATGATAAGCTTGAAACTTCTGAAATGGTGAGCCAAAATAAATCTTCCTTAAGTTGTTTTGCTTAGGTTTTTTTAAATTACAGCAATGAGAATACTAAACTAACACAGAGCAGTCATATCAAAGAAGTGGGGCTGTTGCTGTGACTACCTTAAAATGTGGTTCAGAAAGCCTTGGAAGTGATTTATGGGAAAAATTTGGAGACATTTGGAGATGTAAGCCAGAGGAACCCTAAATGCTATAATAAGAACTTAATGAGGGTAATTCTGAAGGGGGGGTTTCAAATCAGAATGCTGATATGATTATGGACAGTAAATACTACAGTCGCGTTTTTGTCCCATTCTTCTTTGCTATTCTCCTATTCCTCTCTTTTTAAAATGGAAAAGTGTATTCTTGGCGTATATAGCTTTTTTTTTTTTTTACCAGTCCTGGGGCTTGAATCCAGAGCCTGGGCACTGTCCTTGAGCTTTTTTTAAGGCTAGCACTCTACCACTTGAGCCACTGTACCACTTCTGGCCTTTTCTGTGTATGTGGTACTAAGGAATTGAACCCAGGACTTAATGCATGCTAGGCAAGCTTTATACTTCTAGGTCACACTCCTGGCCCCTGAAACTTCTTTTTTTTTCTATGTCAGTCCTGGGGCTTGAATGTAGGACCTAGTTATTTTTTTTCTCTCTCTACCATTTGAGCCGCAGCTCCCACTTGAGGTGCAGCTCCATTTTCAGCATTTTGGTGGTTAATTGGGGATAAGTCTCATGGACTTTCCTCTCCAGTTTGGCTTCAAACCATGATCCTCAGATCTCAGCCTCCTGGGTAGCTAGGATTACAGGTGTGAGCCACCGAAACCCAGTTACAATTTCTTTTGTATTTTACAGAGATTCACAGTTTTGCCATGAGTCTTAGAAGAGACTTTGAACTTGGACTTTTTGAAGATGTTGGAACTTTAAAGACTTTGGAGACTCTTAAGCTGGACTAAATACATTTTGCATTATGATATGGAAATTATTAGCCTTTGAGGGACCATGAGTGGAATATTATAGTTTCAAGAGATGTTTTAGTATGTCGTTGATAAGAATAGAACTGTGATGATTAATTTTGATTGCTAACTTGATTGGACTGAAAAGCATCTAAGACATTAGTAAGGCGCACTCCTGGATATATGTAAGGGCATTTTCAGATATGATTAATTAGTGTGTATATACATATGTATGTATGTGAGAGAGAGAGCCCTGCTCTGACTCTGGGGTATCATCCTATATTCTAGGGGCTTAGATAAAATGTAATAAAAAGAAGGAAGTCTGCAAATATACTCTTTCCTTATCTCTGTTGTTGTTGTTGTTATTGTTGCAGTCCAAGGGCTTGAACTCAGGGCCTGGAGGCTGTCCCTGAGCCTCTTTCTGCTCAAGGCTAGTGCTCTGTCTCTCGAACCATAGAACCATTTCTGGCTTTTTCGGTTCATGTGGTACTAAGGAATTGAACCCAGGACTTCATGCATGCTAGGCAAGCACTCTACCACTAGGCCATGCTCCCAGCTACACTAGGCCATCCTCCTAGCTTGCTTTGCTTTTTTTTTTATCATGGGGCTTGATCTCAGCCTGGGCCTTGTCCCTGAGCTCTTCAGCTCAAGGCTGCTGCCCTACCCCTGGGCCGGGGTGTTATCCCTGACCTCTTCAGCTTAAGGCAACCACCCTACCTTTGAGCCAAGCCCCACTACCTTTTCTAGAGGATAATTGGAGATAAGAGTCTCAGGTCCTTTTGTGCCAGGGCTAGCTTTGAACCTTGATCCTCAGATCTCAGCCTCCTGATAGCTAGGATTACAAGCGTGAGCCAACACACCCGCACAGCTCTCTCTACTTTTTGACCTTGGTGATGCAGGCCATTCTATTCGGCCACATCATCTCTATCATGATGGTCTGAAACAGCTGAAAGATTGAGCTGAAATACATTTTCCTTTCTTTACATTGCACTGTTCAGAGAGATTTTTTTTGACATAGAAGCAAACACAGACTAACATAATAATTAAGAATGATATGAAACCAATGAGACAAGAATATGAAACTTTATAATACCAATAATGGAAAGGTTCTTATTATTTAAATAACAGCAACTAAAAAGAAAGAATAAGAAAGTTGGAGGCTGGAAAGTTATTCAAGAATGAGAAAAGTCATTGAAAAATAACTGTCTATATTAATAGGATTTTAAGTGCCTATCTATCATAATGACTTTTAAAGAGGCCTACAGTAAAGGACATCTTTGAGAAATTTCAGGATACTGGAATAAAGAGAATATTATTGAAGCTTTAAAAAGAGAGAGATAGAACAGGGCAGGTATTACTCTTTTTGTATGTGTGTGCCATTTCTGGGGCTTGAATTATAGAGCTTGGGTACTGTTCCTGAACTTTTTATTTTTTTTAGCTCAAGGCTACCACTCTACTAGTAGACTCACAATTCCACTTCTGGCTTTTTGGTGGTTAACTGGAGATAAGAATCTCATGGACTTTTGTGTTCAGGCTGGCTTTGAATTTTGATCCTCAGATCTCAGACTCCTGAGTAGTTAAAATAACAGACATGAGCCACTGTTGTCTTATACATTTTATTACTTTTATCTTAATAATTGAAGAGTTAACATGTTATGCCTGATTTCTAGATGAGGAGCAGGCACAGAGAGGTTTGTGATCTACTCATGTCACATAGATGATAAGTATGATGTGAAGCCAAACATATTTTAGTCATGTTATACTTTTGAAAAATTCTGATAAATTACTTCTGACCTAAAGTTCTATATCCAGATCAACTATTTTAATGAAGAATAAGGACATTTTCAGATATGGCAAAAAGTGCATATTTCCCCTCAGGAAGTTATTAGAGGGCATACTTAGTAATAAAAATGAGGAAGTGGCAGTGTGGCTCAAGTGATAAGAATGCTAGCACAAAGAGGCTCGGGGACAGTGCCTAGTCTCTGAGTTCAAGCCCCACAATTGAGAAAAAGAAAAGAAGGAAAAAATAAAAATGAAAGACAAAAAATGCAGAAAACCTAGGAAATGGAGACATCAGTGCAAATGAAAGACAGAGAATTGCTCTTATGAGGTCTCAGTAGACAAAGATGTAGCAACTGCTATAAAATGAAGTAGATGGATGAAGAACTCACAGGATTGGAGACCTGTGTTGTCAAGAAAAACAATAAATGT